>NC_041744.1:35479419-35781835 GCF_004115215.2 Ornithorhynchus anatinus | reverse complement strand
TGAAGTGAAGTGATTTGCCCAAGATCACTTCACAGCTGACAAGAGGTGGAGCTGGGATTAGAAGGCAGGTCGTCTGACTCCCGGGCCCCTGCTCTTTCCACCAGGTCATGCTTCTTCTCTTAAATTGATAATAATAATAATAATTGTGGTAAAACTGTGGTTTACTATATGCCAGGCATTGTACTAAGCGCTAGGGTAGATACAAGGTAACTGGGTCTTTAGGGTCCTATTGAATGCAGCATTATAATAATAATAATAATAATGGCATTTGTTAAGTGCTTACTACGTGCAAACCACTGCTCTAAGTGCTGGGGAGGATACAAGGTGGTCAGGTTATCCCACATGGGGCTCACAGTCTCAATGTCCATTTTACAGTTGAGGTAACTGAGGCACAGAGAAGTTGAGTGACTTGTCCAGAGTCACACACCTGACAAGCGGCAGAGTTGGGATTTGAACATACCTGTGACTCCCCAGCCCGTGCTCTTTCCACTGAACCATGTGTGATGATGTTAGGGCTGAGTCCACTGAAGACGGGATTCATCTACAGGTCTGAGGATGGAGACGATCGACAGTCCTTAGTAGACCGGAAGAGGTGGGGAAGAGGTGAATATTAAGGTTACTTAGAGGGGAACATTCCCAAGTGCGTGGACAACTCAGAAGGGAGGGCGTAAAACAAAGAAGTGAGGTTTTATTCAGTCAGCCAATCCACATTTACTGAACATTTTCTGCGTGTGGAGCGCTGCACTGAACGCTTGGGAGAGTACAGTAGAACAATATAACAGATACGTTCCCAGCCCACAACGAGCTTATATTCTAGGGGCAGAGACGGTCGTTAATATTAATAAATAAGTGCTGAGGGGGTGGGAGGGGGGAATGAATGAAAGGAGCAAGTCAGGGTGTTGCAGAAAGGAGAGGGAGACGAGGAAAAGGAGGGCTTAGTCAGGGAAGGCATCTTGGAGGAGATGGGCTTTCAATAGGGCTTTGAAGTAGGGGAGAGTCACTGTCTGTCGGATTGAGGAGGGAAGGTCCCTTGGAGGAGATGTGATTGATTAGCTCAGCACAGCGCTCTGCACTTAGTAAATGCTCAGTAAATACCTCTGATAGAAATAAATATATAAATTTATATGTACAATAGGGGTTTGAAGGTGGGGAAAGTGGTGGTCTGTTGGATATGAGCGAGGAGGGCGGTTTTTTGTATTTTTTTAAATATTTGTTAAGTGCTTACTGTGTGCCAGGCACTGTACTAAGCGCTGCGGTAGATAGAAGCTAATCAGGTGGGACACAGTCCCTGTCCCACATGGGGCTGACAGTCTTCATCCCCATTTTACAGATGAGGTGGCTGAGGCCCGGAGAAGTGAAGTAACTTCCCCAAGGTCAAGCAGCAAACGAGTGGCTGAGCCGGCATTAGAACCCAGGTCCTTCTGACCCCCGGGGCCGTGCTCTATCCATTGGGCCACACTGCTTCAAGGCCACGGGGAGGATGTGAGCAAAGGGTTGGCAGTGAGATAGGTGAGAGTGAGTGAGTAATTTGGTGTTAGAGGAGCAAAATGTGCCGGTTGGGGTGGAGCAGGAGATCAAGGAGGTAAGGCTTATCTCTACATCAGGAGACAAACCTTCTTTCACCGTCTCATTTTCCTGCTAAGGATCTAGTGAATGAAAACATGCGATTTTATTGGAAATTCTGCTACCAGAGACACTTAGGAATGAATTATTTTAATTTTATCTAGCATATGCCATTCAAATATCATAAGTCGCTTTGCCGATTTTAATAATGCAGTTACGGAATGATATATAGAAACAGAATTAAATGCTAATTAACAGGTGAGGTTCGAGGTGAATGCCAAATCGAATGCTAAAGCGTCGGCTGAGGGAATGTGTAAGAAACTGAGAAACCCTTTTGGAAAATATCAATCTTGAATACTTTCCCTTTAGCCCTGGTGATTAGCTTTGCCTTCTTCGAGCTGCCTATGATATTCTTGTCTAAAAACTTAATAAATTCCCACCAAGCTGAATCTGTGAAACTGTAAACTCTTAGGATAGCCTAGAAAAAAAAAATCCGGGGAAATGAAATCATCTAGGGGCCGTCGCCTGTCAAGGATTTCATTAAAAGAAATGTAGGCCTGTCACCAAAATAAACCTGGGATGTGTTATGTGACTCATTGCTCATTTTCTGGCTGTTGGAGGTGCTGTTGATTTTCTCTGAAACAGGAGTGAGCAGAAAGGCGGTAGGCATGAATCTGAGGCATTTTAAGCCAGTTGTAGTGAACGAGCTAACTTCTCTTGTCATCTTATTTCACAGAAGGATTTTTTCTAAGCTATTGTTACAGGGAAGGCTACAGAAGGCCCGACATTTGATTAAGTCAGGCAGAGTCTCTATCTTTTTGAGCAGTAGTGGCCGCAGGCTCCATTTCCACGGTTCTCTTCAGGGCGTTAGAAATTAGAAACGAGAGCTACGTAATAGATAAACCAGTCCAGCCTGCTCTATGGCGGGATTACACTTTGGGGGTGGGTTCTTAAGCATCTGTTCGGTTCAAACCGATGCGGCGTATTTGCAGTTCAGAAGAATGCAGAGCGCCCCTTCTCCCGCTCGAAACACTGCTTCCTAAGGGAAACCAGAGTCGATTTAGCAGTTTTCTTCTTTGTTTGCTTGTTTGGAAGAAAATCTAAAGCCTAAGCTGGAAGAAAATGTGAAGGAACCCGGTTGGCCTTGTCTCTGGGAGGCTCAGAGATGGGATTCCTCAAGTCAACAGTCCTACATCCTGGCCCTTCGAAGAACCTTCTGTGGAAAGGGACTTTTCATCCCATTGGTTTGGAAGGGCATGGACGATTCCGTGCGTAAGGTGCTGTGAGATAGCTGAACTGGTTTTATAGGGTGAAATTGGCAGGGTGAAAATCTCGAATTTCGCTTTTTCCCTCCAGCTCGTCTCTTTGTCACTAATGTCGCTGCGGTTGTCGAACGTGTGTGCCGATCAAGACTAGTTTCACTTTAAGGCGAGAATATGAGGCTGAAAAGCAGTATGGCCTAGTCTAAAGTGCACTGGCCTGGGAGTCAGAGGACCTGAGTTCTAATGCCGGCCCCGCCACTTGCCTGCTGGGTGACCTTGTGCGAGTCGCTTCACTTCTCCGTACCTCAGTTTTCACATCTGTAAAAAGGGGATTCAATACATATTTTTATGGTATTTGTTAAGCACTTACTATGTGTCAAACACCGTTCCAAGCGCGGGGTTTGATACAAGATCATCAGGCCGGGCACAGTCCCTGTCCCACATGGGCCTCCCAGCCTAGGTAGGAGGGAGAACAGGTATTGAATCCTCATTTTGCAGGTGAGGAAACTGAGGCACAAGAAGATAAGCGAACTTGTCCAAGGTCACAATAGGCGAGTGGTTGAGCCAGAATTAGAACCCAGGTCCTCTGGCTCCTAAGCTTTATCCTCTAGGCCACACTGCTTCCTGACAGGAAACCGAGTGATTAGAATGTACAGGTGAGTTGGCTTCTGTTCCCGGATCCGGCCTTTTGGAGACTGGAGGCCGCACCGAGGGAAGCGTAGTTTTGGTGGCTTGCTAGGGTGAGAGAGGGGCTACCTTTAGGAGGTCATTCCTTTATAATAATAATAATGACATTTGTTAATTCCCGTGTGCTATGTATTGTACTAAAGCAATGGGGTAGATACCAGATCATCAGGTAGGACACAGTCCCTGTCCCACAGGATGCTCAAAGTCTAAGGAGGAAACAGATTTAGAATCCCTGTTGGCCCCATTATGAAACCAGAGCACAGAGAGCTTAAATGACTACCCAAGGTCACAGAGCAAGCAAGTGGCAGAGTCAGGGTTGGAACCCAGGTCTCCTGACCTCCAGTCCCATGCTCTTCCCACTAAGCATTTACCACACTGTGTGTTTAGCTACATAGCAGAGGACGAGTCATGGGAGGCCAAATCTTCAAACTAGGAAGACATTTTTAGCGCATTGCCCTACACTCTAAGTCACTGCTGCGCTTTCCCCCCAACACCACCCTCTCCACCCTCCCCCAAGTCAGAAAGAGAGGGTTGATTAGCTGGAGCGGTGGATTGATCGACAACTGCTGCCCTAAGATGTCGCTGGCTCTTTAGTGAACCACCAACCCTAATACCAGCTTGGCTGGACTCCAGAAAGCACCCGAACTAGTTCTGTGGGGACAATGGGTAAGAGTTTGGAACTGTGGAAACCAACTCTTCACCATCCTTATTCCATTCTGCTTTCAGTCCCCATTTTCCATTAATCTACCTTGCCTTCCGAAATCAGGCTTCAGCCACACCCTTCCCCTGTCATCAATTTCAGGCACACCCTGCCCTCAGTTAAGAAAATTGGAGCCACACTTCATTGGATTCTGTTGTTGGATTAAAGACCGTGCCCACCTTCAGACTGCAGCTAGCCATCCCTCCCACCTTTCGGTGATGAGGTGGATCCCGCTTTTAGGACAACTGACTGACTCCGTCCTCGCCCTTCGCAGGTGTCTTTTACTATTGCGGTAAGAAAAGGCATGTGTTTTCTTGCTGCGACTTGATTTTTTTGTTGGATTGGACAGACGAAAGGGCAGGAATCTCTGAGGATTTTGTGAGAAGCAGCATGGCTTAGTGGATAGAGCAGGGGCCCGGAAATCAGGAGGATCTGGGTTCTACTTTGAGCTCTGCCACTCGTCTGCTGTATGACCTTGGGCAGGTCACTTCACTTCGCTGTGCTTCGGTTTCCTCGTCTGTAAAATGGGAATTCAGACGGTGAGTCCCATGGGTGGGTCATGAACTATGTCTGGTCTCATGAGCTTGTATTTATCCCAGCGATTAGAACACTGCCTAACGTATAGGAAGCACCTAACAAAACCATAAAAAATAAAAATCAGGATCAGGTGTTCACATCAGGAGCCAGTTGGGAAATGGCTCGAGATCATGAGTCTGATCAACCTGGGACAGTCCCTGCAGACTCGAGCACAGTGGCTAAAGGTAGATTATCCCATTGAGGATCAGGGTCAGAAACGGAATTTCCTTCTCACTGGCCCCCAAGCCTCTGGCTTTCTGATCCCTGGCATTTGTTTGATTGATTTTCTCTTAGCCTTTTGCAGACCATTTTACTCTTACTGCCTGCAGTTCTCAGAAATCGTCATTTGTTAAAATGAAAATGGTTTATACTTGCATTTAAAAGGACAAAAGAGAGAGATTTGAGTGAAGTAAAAGCCAATCTCCCCGGGCATCCCTCCCTCTAGCTAAAGAGGTTGAAAGTCTTCAGTATCCAGGATGATATTAGAAACGTTCTGCTCGCAACATAGATCGACATATACAGTTCTGTGCAACTCAGGCAAATTTAGCCAGCGGGGTTTGCTTGATTATGCCTTCCCCTTCCTGGTCTCCTTTACCATCTCCCTCAGACCCTGTTGAATGAACAGAGAAATCTTTCGCGAGTCCAGAGGCAAGACATCTTTAACTCCTCTGGGGGTGACTTTTGTGTTTATGTCCCAGTGCGTTGCTTGTGGCCCTGGAACTGTCTTCAACCGTAGACAAGTTACCTAGTTAAAAAGGACAAAATTTTAAGTCTGAGTTAGATGTTACTCGGGGTTCTGATTGGCTAGCCCCATCAGGTGATAGAATTGCAAAAGAAATGACAACAGTTATTTCATTGTCTGAAAATTGGATTCTAAATACCCTCCTCTTCCCACAGCCCCAAGCAGTGAAAGCTGTTATGTTTTCAGGTTGTCTCAGAAAAAAAAAAAATCTTGAAAACAGGCCAATCCCTGGAGCCGAGAGGCCCTCTGATAATCAACCGATCGTATTTACTGAGCTCTTACTGTGTACAGAGTATGGTATATACTAAGTGATTGGAAGAGTACAGTGTGACAATATAATAATAATAATAATTGTGGTATTTGTAAAAAATTTACTATGTGCCAGGCACTGGGGTAGATTCAGGCAACTCAGGTTGGACACAGTCCCTGTCCCTCATGGGGCTTACAGTCCTAATGCAACAGACACAGTCCCTTGCTCACAGTGAGCTAAATTCTTCCTGAGTCTCTGATTCCACTTGGTAGTGGGTACCAGGGAATTCATCTCGATCTACTTAAATTCCAAACTAGTGAGGGTTTGAGGGACGAAAGCCTTGAAAGACCTGGGGCAGAGCCGGTAATGGTACTCTTTCTGGATGCTAATTTTTGAGAAAAACTCAAGCAGAATCTATCCATTAGATTAGCAAAGCGGAAAGAGCACCCACCGGAGAGTCAGAAGAGTTGAGTTCTAATTTGTCCCTTGCCTGCTGTGTGATGTTCGGCAAGTTAACTTCCCGGTGCCTCAGTTTCCTCATGTAAAATGGAGAGTCGATACCTGTTCTCCCTCCTCCTCAGACCGTGAGCCCCGTGTGAGACAAGTACTGGATCTGATCAGCCACATATTGTATCAACTCCCGCGTTTTGTACGGTAGCTGGCAGACAGCACCTATAATTATTATTATTAGATCTCCTCCTGGAAGAAAGGGCGAAGAGCATCAGATTCATTCATTTAATCATATTTATTGAGCGCTTACTATGTTCCGAGTACTGTACTAAGTGGTTGGGAGAGTACAATAAAACAATAAACCGACACATTCTCTCCCCACCACAAGCTTACAGTCTCGCTTTAGCATTTTCATGGCTGTGACTGCCGTGGTGACTTCTAGCTCTAGACCGTAAGCTCGTTGTGGGCGGGGAACGAATCCACCAACTCTGTTAAAATACTCTCCCAAGTGCTCTGCACATAGTACGTGCCCAGTTGATTGATTGATGAGCGCTATTTTCAAGAAGAATGGACTATGGAAACCACTCAGATGTCCCACCTTAATCCATTGCCTGAAAGTTCGTAGCAGGGTCTTACCATTTCTGTTGAGGTTTGCCGGTCCGGTTTTTGCCAACGTGGCCGTACCCTGTATCCCAGCAAGCTTGAGTTCTCAATCAGCATTTCCTGATTCTCTGACAGCATCTTTTTTTTTTTTTTGTATGGTATTTGTAAAGCCTTATTAGGTGCCAGGCACTGTACTGAGTGCTGGGATAGGTGCAAGCTAATCAAGTTGGACACAGTCCTTGTCCCACACTGGGCTCACATTCTTAATCCCTAATCTACAGGTAAGGTAACTGAGGCAGAGAGAACCGTAGTGCCCGAGGTCACGGAGCAGACAGGTGGCGGGGCTGGGATTTGAACCCAGGTCCTCTGACTCTGTGTTCTCTCCATTAAGCCACACCGCTTCTCGATGCCCCTGTGACCAACTGTGGCACCTGGGAGTGAACTCGTTTCAATACTAATTTCCCTTCTGCCTGTACGCTAGTCAGCATGGATGTATCATCTCCCGGAGCAGCCTCATTCGTCCCCAGTGGCTTATCCGGTTGGACGTTTACCAGAGTACATTTTGTTTGAATGACAGCAACTGTCAAGTAACTCCCGGAGAAGAAGATATACAAGAAAAGCCCCGGTTTGAAATACCGAGCGGCAGCCTTTGTGTCAGCGATGATTCAGATAGGTTGGGAGAGATGCGGAATTATGGAAATTCTTCGGATGGTTTTATTTACATTCCGGAGCTGCTGTTTATGCACAGACACCCCCTCCGCTGTTGGATGTTCAAAATGATTATTCAGAAGCATTTGACTTGCCAAACGTGGCTTTCCCACTTTACTATATGTGCTTCTCAGCTCCTATATAACTGATGAATATACATTCCCTCAATCAAGCAATCACTGTTTTGGGGGTTTTTTTGAACACTTAGTTTTGGCGGGGCTTTGTACTAAGCACTTGGGAGAATTCGTAGGTGTAATTCTCTCTTCGCGATGCACCCAGAGAAGTGATACAACCTCGGTTTATTTATTTTCACTACTATATACAATTTAGTAATATTTAAGTGACTCCACTATTTCTGTCTCCCATTTGGAAATCTGCCAGGGGGAAGGTGGGAGAAGAGTGGGAAAGGAAGAGAAGCGGCGTGACCCAGTGGATAGAGCATGGGCCTGGGAGTCAGAAGGATCTGGGTTCTAATCCCAGCTCTGCCACTTGTCCATTCTGTAATCTTGGGAAAGTCACTTCACTTCGCTGTGCCTCAGTTCCCTCATCTGTAAAATGAGGATTAAGCCTGTGAGCCTCACGTTGGGACAAGGACCGTGTCCAACCTGATTTGCTTGCAGCCACCTTAGCGCTTAAAACAGTGCCTGACACATAGTAAGCGCTTAACAGGTACCATTATTATTACAATTACTATTATTAGTTACAAATTGAGATGGGGAAGGGGAAGATTTTGCCACCTTTATCTATGACTCGGGGCAAGTCACTTACCTTCTCTGAGACTCAGTTTCCTCATCTGAAAAAATCGGGATTAAATATCTGTTTTTCATTCATTCATTCAGTAGTATTTATTGAGCGCTTACTATGTGCAGAGCACTGTACTAAGCGCTTGGGATGAACAAGTCGGCAACAGAGACAGTCCCTGCCGTTTGACGGGCTTACGGTCTGATCGGGGGAGACGGACAGACGAGAACAATGGCAAATGGTAAATAGAGTCGAGGGGAAGAACATCTCGTAAAAACAATGGCGACTAAATAGAATCGAGGCGATGTACAATTCATTAACAAAATAAATAGGGTAATGGAAATATATTCAGTTTTCCCTTCCCTGTGTAGGACTGCATCTGATCTGAGGGTATTATATCTCCCCCACAGTTTAATACAGTGTTTGGTAACAAATGCCACAATCATTACAGTTATTTATCTTCTTAGAGCTCTGAAACATGCTAGGAACTAAATTAGAAGAGCTTACGTATTGGGAGCACAGAGGAAGAGATCAGTGGAGAAGAGTTTATAAAATTATCGAGAAACCTCTGCCTTCTCAGAGATTTTTCAGCAAGGACCAGGGGTAGCAAGTTCCCAATTTCAGGATCATAGTATCTCCCGGCTACATGATATACTGTAGTTAATTAAATCATCAACTAGACATATCCTGTTTACTGCTCCTTCGGATTAAAATAAATTAGAGTAGAAAGGAAACATAACTTAATTGGCCTTAGATAAGTTGTTAAACTGTTACCACAACAGTTCTCTTGGAGTTTAGGAATCATAATTATGCAAATCTTAATTAGGTAATTATTGTTGCGCAGTTTTTCTTGACTTGAGGGAGAGAAAGTTCAGGGCACAATCAGCCGGATCGTGCCGCGTCAGAAACTTCAACGCTGTGAGTTTCGGGAAAAAAACCAGATTGGAGGGTGGTTTCCGCTCTGCCGGAGTGATTTTTCCCTGAGGTGAGAGGAACGTCTGTGGGTGAGACGTCATCTCCTACCTCATTATTTCAGGCCTCCGGGTACCTCTTCAAGCATCTGGGATGGCAAAGTAGGAGGATGGTGGGAGCCAGGGAAGAGTCATGAACCCCGTAGGTCAGGGAACAAGACAGGGTCAGAAAGACCGTCGATCCCCCCAAATTCTCTGGGCCAGGAAGACTTTGTGTTCTGTAGCCAGCGGTGGGAGAGGGAGCCTAACAATAACAGTTATTGGAATTATGGTATTTGTTAAACGCTCACTATGTGCCAAGCACGGTGATAAAACCTTCTCGTTGTAACTTGGCTGACAGAAAGCACCGAGGCACGTGATGGAGAAGGGGCCTGGATTTAATGAAGTAAAAGAGTTTGGACCCGTCTTGAGAGCGTCTCCCCCTCTAGACTGTAAGCTCGTTGCGGGCAGGGAATGTGTCCACTGACTGCCTCGCATCGAACTCTCCCAAGCGCTTAGTACAGTGCTCTGCACACGGTAAGTGTTCAGTAAATACCATTGAATGATTGATTGAGAGATGCCGTCTCCCCCAGGGCCTCTTCCTGTAATCTCAGCTCCCTGGTTCTTGAATCCAATAATAAACTTTCCCTGAATTACCAGATTTTAAACCTTTATCTGATCCTTCCTGGATGATCTTTCTCAGTCTCTGGCCTGGCAGATAGGCCTGGGTTCTTGGCCTCCGTTTGCCGATTCTGAGCGGCGTGCCCCAGAAAGGGGTGAGAAGTGTTGTGAGTCTGACAGTCAGTTGTGTTTATTGAGTGCTTACTGTGCGCAGGGCACTGTACTAAGCGATTGGGAGAGTACAATATAACACTATAACAGGCGCATTCCCTGCCCAGAGTGAGTTTACAGTCTAGAGGGGGAGACAGACGTTAATATAAATAAATAAATTACAGATATTGGACATAAGTGTTTGGGGGCTGGGAGGAGGGATGAATAAAGGGAGTGAGTCGTGGTGACGTGGAGGGAGTTGAAGAAAAGGAAAAGGCGGCTTAGTCAGGGAAGGCTTCTTGGAGGAGACGTGCCTTCCATGAGGCTTGGAAGGGGAGGAAAGCATATCTGTTGGATATGAGGAGGGAGGGCGTTCCAGGCCAGAGGCACTTCTCTTTGCCTCAGTTCCTTCATCTGCAATAAGGGGATTCAATACTTGTGCTCCCTTCCGCTTAGAATGTGAGCCCGAGGTGGGATCTGATTAGCTTGGACCTACCCTAGCGCTTAATGCAGTTCTTGGCACCTAGTAAGTGCTTAACAAATGTTAACAGTTATTATTATTTTTTATAATATTTGTTAATCACTTGCTCTTAATTGCTGTATTGTGCTTTCCCAAGTGCTTAGTACAGCGCTCTGCACACAGTTGAAGAGACAGCGTGGCTTAGTGGAAAGAGAGCCCGGGCTTGGGAGTCAGCGATAGTGGGTTCTAATCCCAGCTCCGCCGCTTATCAGCTGTGTGACTCTGGGCAACTCGCTCAACTTCTCTGTGCCTCAGTTACCTCCTCTGTAAAATGGGGATTAAGACTGTGAGCCCCACGCGGGACAACCTGATTACTTTGTATCTACTCCCGTGCTTATAACAGTGCTTGGCACACAGTAAGGGCTTAAATATCATCATCATTGTTATCATAGTAAGTGCTCAAAAAATACCAGTGATAGGTTGAAATGGTATTTTTGGTATATTTTGCTCTGCTGCGGGCAGAGCACTGTACTAAGCACTTGGCAGAGTACCTTCCGAAAAAGTCGGTAGACATGTTCCCTGCCCACAAGGAACTTACAGCCTATAGAAGCAGCGTGGCTTAGTGGAAAGAGCCTGGGCTTGGGAGTGAGAGGTCGTGGTTCGAATCCCGGCTCCGCCACTTGTCAGCTGTGTGATCTTGGGCAAGTCACTTAACTTCTCTGTGCCTCAGTTACTTCATCTGTAAAATGGGGGTTTAGACTGTGAGCCTCACGTGGGACAACCTGATTGCCTGGTATCTATCCCAGCCCTTAGAACGGTGCTTAGCACATAGTAAGAGCTTAATGAATACCATTATTATTATTATTATTAGAGAAGAGTTTAGAGACAGATGACACAGGGCTCAAAGTCTAAGTGACTCTGTCACTGACAGTGACCACAAGACACTCGGAGGAACCTAGAACAGTGCTTGGCACATAGTGAGCGCTTAACAAATACCAGCATCATTATTAAGAGCTCTGCAATAGTGACTTCATGAGCCTCCATCCCACTGGAGAGAGATATAACATCCAACATCCCCGACTTTATTACTTTTATGGAATTTTTTAGGCACCTACTACGTAGCCAGAGCAGTTCTTAGCCCTGGGGTACACTCAAGTCAATCAAGAATAGGATCCGAACCCTCTTGAACCCACTGCTATTTTAGTCCTGCAGAACCTCTCCTGGAAATAGATTCTGCATGCGTATGGCTTGCTGTGTTTTAAAGCACTGCTCTTCCTTTTCCTTATTATTTCTATTTCGGGAACCTGATCATTTCTGGCAGGTCGGAGCAGTCGGAAATCAGTGCTGAAAGTTTTAAAAAAAAAATCTAACTGAAATGCAATGCCCTCCTCACTTCCGCAGAGCTGGTAGCTTTCTAAATTTCTGCTCTGGGTAGAAGTGGCAAAAGGTTTTTTAATGGTATTTATTAAGGACTTACTTTGTGCCAGGCACTGTACCGAACACTGGGGGAGATGCAAGCCAATCAGGTTGGACACAGTCCCCGTGTCACACGGGGCCTCCCAGTTTCCCCATTTTACAGATGAGGTAACTGAGGCACCGAGATGTTAAATGACTTGGCCGAGTTTGCACACCAGGTAGGTGGCAGGGTGGGATTAGAACCCAGGACCTTCTGATTCCCAGGCTGATGCTTTATCCACTAAGCCACAGTCCTTCGCTTGTGTGGCGGTGGTAAGGGGGATTTACATGGGAGGGGAAGGAAGCTTGCTTCAGGACTTTTTCATACACTGGAACTGAATCCCGGCCAGTTCTGGTGTACTTCCAGCACTGTAGGAAAAGAATATTTCGATGAAAACTTCGATCTTGATTAAAAACTCTTTTCCCCTTCCAATAATCCTTTTTCTTATTCCCAATCCTTTCTAACATTCTCATGCTCTCAAAAGCGCTTATCCAGGGATTGCCAAGGGGATATTTTTCCGCAGAGGGTGTGAAATTCCGACATCGGTGCGTTTGTCTCTTTGCAGTTTGATCTAGGACAAAAATGGTTCTGAACCTCGGAAAATACCCCGTTAAAATACAGGGGAAGGCAGACTTTCCAGGTTCTTCACCAGAACCACTCACCTGGCTGTTCCCTTTTGATGTGCCGGTGATGAAGGGCGACATTTCCAAGCACGTTCCCATGATCCAAGGATCAGCAACTTCAAGCTGGCAGAGGGCAAACTGAAAATGTCACCAGCCCTTAGCTCCTATACTTAGGATTGCAAAATCCGCTCAACCCACATTATTATTATTATTATTGTTGGTATTTGTTAAGCGCTTACTATGTGCCGAGCACTGTTCTAAGCGCCGGGGTAGACACAGGGGAATCAGGTTGTCCCACGTGGGGCTCACAGTCTTAATCCCCATTTTACAGATGAGGGAACTGAGGCACAGAGAAGTTAAGTGACTTGCCCAAAGTCACACAGCAGACAAGTGACCGAGCCGGGATTCGAACCCATGAACTCTGACCCCAAAGCCCGTGCTCTTTCCACTGAGCCACGCTGACATCACCTTCCATAGTGCTCATCTGTTTTAATCGAACCCTCAGTCTTATTCAGCAAGTACAGTTTGTTTTAGCTTCACTTCCTTTTCGAAAGAGACTTCGAAACACCGAAGACTTTTGTTTTAGTTCATGTTTCTGGAAAGAATAGACAGTTCACACTAATTTTTCTCTCTGTTACGGAGGCTCTGAAAGACACTACCTTTTTTATGGTCTAAATCATGAGGATGAGTGTGACGGGATCTTTTCCACCCTTGCACACTTAGTCCAGAAAAATACAACAGGACACCTTTTCTAGAACCTGGTCTTTCAGGTCGCTATCGCTCAGTCACCGATCAAACAATCGACGGCATTTATTTAGAATTTATGTGCATTCATTCATTCAATCGTATTTATTGAGAGATTTCTGTGTGCAGAGCACTGTACTAGGCACTTGGGAGAATCCAGTGTGAAATTGTTGGTAGACGTGTCCCCTGCCCACAACGGGTTTACAGTCTAGAGGACGAGCGGAAAGATACATCCTACTGCCCTTGAATTGTTTTCGAAGGAGTGGTGATGGTTCGCATTGAACCGTCCACACTCTCTCATCCAGATGGCTCAGAGGGAGAACGGGTACACTGAGTTGTCACACTTGTAAACCCCTGCAATCTCAACAGCAGGAATAGAATTTGTGTAGAGCGATTTTAACTCATTGGACAGTGTCATCATTTTCCCCACAGTACAGTAATTGCGTTCTTGCTAGCCCGCTTGGTTTGTTTTTTTTTCCCAAAATAATGTTTTATCAACAGTTGGTTCCAATGGGAAGTGAGTGGCTGGAGAGATGATGGAACAAAAACAGTTGAAATGGCTCATCACTTCTATTCAGGAAGGTTGCGGAAGACGGAAAAAATAAGCTTGAAGTGAAGATTGGCATGCTCTTACTTCTCTGACTTATCTTTGACACTTCCTTAACACTTTTCCATGGTCTTTGGCACCTTATCAGGAACCATTTCACAGTGCTTCCAATCGTTTTTTAGGAAGAGGTTGATTTTAAATACTGGCAATTGGCTTCTTTGTAATTAGTGCTATTTATTGAGCACCTACTATAAGTAGATCACTGTGATAATGGGTTGGGAGAGTACAGTACAACAGAGTTAGCAGAAATTTAGAGGATTAATGGGAGTATCTACTGAGTGTGAAGCCCCGTAGTGAGTATTTACAACAGAAGCAGCAATCAACCAACGGTACTTATTGAACGCTTACTGTGGGCAGAGCACTGTATTATGTATTATTGGAGAAGCAGCGTGGCTCAGTGGAAAGAGCCCGGGCTTGGAAGTCAGAGGTCAGGGGTTCGAATCCCGGCTCTGTCACTTGTCAACTGTGTGACTCTGGGCAAGTCACTTAATTTCTCTGAGCCTCGGTTCCCTCATCTGTAAAATGGGGATTAAAACTGTGAGCCCCACTTGGGACAATCTGATCACCCTGTATCTACTCCAGCGCTTAGAACAGTGCTGTGCACATAGTAAGCGCTTAACAAATACCAACATTGTTATTATTATGTACTTTGGAGAATACAGAATAATAGAACTGGTAGACTTGTTCTCTGACCTACTGAAAGCTCACCTCCTCCAGACTAAACCCCCCTTTTCTCCTGCTCTCCCTCCCCTCGTCCCCGACTCGCTCCCTCTGCTCAACCCCCCTTCCCTGCCCCACAGCACTTGTGTATAGATGTACATATTTATAATTGTAATTCGATTTATTTTTATTAATGATGTGTATATATCTATAATTCTGTCTATTTATAATGATGCTACTGACGCCTGCTTACTTGTTTTGATGTCTATCTTCCCCCTTGTAGACAGTGAGCCCATCACGGGCAGGGATTGTCTCTATTTATTGCTGAATTGTGCTTCCCAAGCGCTTAGTACAATGCTCTGTACGTAGTAAGTGCTCAATAAATATGATTTAATGAATGAAAGAATGCCCACACCGAGTTTACAGTATTATAATAATTACATTCCCCTATTCTCCCATTGGGTTGTACCCAACCTAAATCTTAAAACATGTTATACAAAAATGACTGAATTACAGATGCCCCAGTCATCGTAAGGAGGTTTGATTCACCTTCGATCGATTGTGAACCAAACCTCTGCCACTCCTCTGCTCTGTGACCTTGGGTAAGTCATTTCACTTCCTCTGTGCCTCAGTTACCTCATGTGTAAAATGAGGATTAAGAGCGTGAGCCCCATGTGGGGCAGGGACTGGGTCCAACCTGATTAAATTGTTTCTACCCCAGCGCTTAGAACATAGTAAGCACTAAACAAGTACCACAATTTGTATTTTTACTGTTGTTATTATTGTTATTGTCTGCATACCAGTGGTGAATTCCTTTGAGAGCAGGGATTGTGTCTATCTGTTCTATTGTTGTACTTTTCCAAGACCACAGAGAGAGCAAGATTAAGCACTCACTAAACAGTCAGAACAAGCGTGTAGATCAGTGCCCAGCACTTAGAACAGTGCTAAGCGCTTAACGAATACCATGAAGAAACCACTGAATGACTGATTGATTATTCATTATTTATTGATTGTTTGACTGCTGACTGCTTAACCGAGAAGCAGTGTGGCCTAACGGAAGGAGCACGGGGCGGGGCGACAGAGGACCTGGCTTCTAATCCTGGCTCTGTCACTTGTCTGCTGTGTGACACTGGGCAAGTCAATTAACTTCTCTGTGCCTCGGTTCCCTCCTCTGTAAAATGAGGATAATAACTGTGAGCCCTATGTGGGAGAGGGGCTCTGTCCAACCCAGTTATCTTGTATCCAGCTTAGAACAATGCTTGGCACATTGTAAGCGCTTAACAAATACCATTCTTCTTATTATTATCTGCCCCAGTGCTTAGCACGGTGCCTGGCACATAGTAAGTGTTTAACGAATACCACAGTTATTATTATTATTATTATCATTAACTTCCCCTTTGACCCAATCCATTTGCGATCCAGCTTATTTGGCCCTTCTGGATTCATTTCATGCCTCCAGACGTTCTACTGTTTCCGTGGAACAGCCTGTTCTGGAATCAGTTATGAAGTCTTGCCCTCCTGGAAGCTTTCTAATCACCTCCGATCCAAATGGGATCTCAGACGTCCCCATTTCTGACAGATCAGGACCCAAAAGAGCGGCTGTCACTTCACCTTGTGTCCCTGCTGGGTCCTTTTTGTTAGTTACATTTATGCCGGGAGAAAAGTGATGCCAAAGTACCGCGACTCCTCCCTAAAAGTTGGAGCTCAGCAATTTTGAGAACATTTGGTATTCAGTCAAGTGGCAGAGCAGTAAACTCATTTTTGAATAAGATATTTAAAGAAGGAAAAAAGCACCATATGTCACTCCTTGGCATGTGTAACTTGCAAATCACACTTTGGCAAAGCTGGTTGGCAGCAGATGGCGGAATCCTTCTCTATTCTGGAACCACTGCTTTGATGTTTTATTTTGGAGCCCTAATTAAAAGTCTTTAATCACCTGCAGATTAATATAAACAACTCTTTTCTTGGGGAAAAAAACTGGTCCGAGTTCAACTAATTTTCCCTAAAATGCTCCAGGAAGACACAAGGAATGTGAGCCCCCTGCTCAAATTCCGCCACTTGTCTGCCGTGTGACCTTCGGCGAGTCACTTCACTTCTCTGTGCCTCGGTTCCCTCATCTGTGAAATGGGGATTAAGATTGTGAACCTTTTGTGGGACAGGGATTAGGCCGTTAAAAAAAAAAAAAGAATGTAAAACCACCAGCACTGCCATCACTGGGTGAGATACAAAGTGTGTCCAGCCCAGGACTCTGTCCACACCAATGGCCACAGGATATTTGGAAGAACCGAGGAGTCACCAATCAGTTAGTGGTATTCTTTGAATAGTTACTGTGTGCACAACACCGGACAGGATGCTTGGAAGAGTACAATACGACAAATCATCCATTCAGCATCCTTAGCCTTTCCGTCTCTACCCTCTTCACGGATGCCTGGATCATCACACGTCATGTTGTCCGCACCCACCTAACTTCCCAGTTGTCATTATCAAAAATTTCCTTTGGGCCTTGATTTACTTGTTTAACTGCATTTGAATTCCTCCCGTTCCTGGAGCAGTGTGGCCTACTGGACAGAGCACTGGCCGGGTAGTCAGAAGGTCCTGGGTTCCAGTCCAGGCGTTGCCACTTCTCGGCTCTGTGACCTAGGGCAAGTCATTTAACTTCTCTGGGTCTCAGTTTCCTTATCAGGAAATGGGGATTAAGACTGGAGCCCCATGTGGGACGTGGACTGCGTCAAAACTGATCAGCTTGTATCTACCCCAGTGCTAAGAACAGTGCCTGGCACATAGTAAGTACTTAACAAATTCCG
This sequence comes from Ornithorhynchus anatinus, assembly GCF_004115215.2. Classification (NCBI taxonomy): domain Eukaryota; kingdom Metazoa; phylum Chordata; class Mammalia; order Monotremata; family Ornithorhynchidae; genus Ornithorhynchus; species Ornithorhynchus anatinus. The sequence goes on along the minus strand of NC_041744.1, from coordinate 35,764,478 downwards.
CAATTACTATTATTATTATTGTTCTCCTTTACGGGCTAGCGGAAGACAGCTAGCCACTAGACTTCCTGGAATGATCCTTCATGGACTTGAAGATTGTAAATGTCCCTTCAGGTTTCTTACCATTCTTGAAGGTTTTTGATCCCACCCTTTATTCACAGATTATTCAATTAGTCGCCAGAATAGGATCGCCTCTTTTCTTTCACTATACTGATAACCGAGACACTTGTTAAGAACTTAGTGTGTGCTGAGTACGGTGGCAAATACAAAATGGTCACGTTGGACACAGTCCTTATCCCAAATGGGACACCCATTTTAAGAGGGAGGGAGAACAAGTATCGACTGTCCATCATACGGAATGGGAAACTGAGGCACAAAGAAGTGACATGATTTGCTCAAGGTCAGAGAACAGGCCAGTGGTAGAGCCAGGAACTCAGTTCCCCTGCGTTCCAGGACCTGGCTTTGTCCCCTAGCCCACGTTGTTTCGTTGGATCTGACCCTCTCGTAGTTGCTGCTTCGAGGAATCTCAAGAATCCTAAGGGCTTTGATGCCACTAGTAAAGCGGAAGCCCTATAGTTCACACCATGCCATTGGCCATTTGTATTCAAAATGCTCTCCTGGAGTCATGAGAAATCGATTTTTCTCACAAAGGGGAACCATTTGGATCCAGAGAGAAGATATTCACGTGGCAGGAACTGGATTACACTTTGCAGTGCCTTCAATTTTCGAATAGGGATCTCGTACTAAAACCTAACCTGGACTCAAGGAGATACAGGCCCCTGTCTGGGGCTTAAACCTGGTAATTTCACCCGTGGACTCAAATATAGGGATGAATCAAATTGGCATTTTAGAATTTTCCCCGACTAAGCCCTTCTCTCCTCTTCTTCCACTCCCTTCTGCGTTGCCCTGACTTGCTCCCTTCATTCATCCACCCAGCCCTACAGCACACATATTATCTGTAATGTATTTATTCATGTATTTATTTTTGTATATTAATGTCTGTCCCCCCACTCCAGACTGTTGTGGGCAGGAAATGTGCCTGTTTGTTGTTGCATTGTAATCTCCGGAGTGCTTAGCACAAAGCTTTGCACACCGTAAGTGCTCAATAAGTACGATTGAATGAGTGAATGAATGAAGGGTCAAGTTCTATCCTGAGTGAAGTCTGTCTCTTAAACATTAAGGACATCAATCTGGGGAAAGAAAAAATCAAAAGCAGAGATGGCGAACCAAAGATTGAGCCTAGGCAAACTCCAGAATTCAGCTGCGGCCCAGAGACAGAAATGTTCGCTCAGAACGTGGAGGGTCACATCGAGACCAGCAGAGAAGCTCCTCTCTGACTGGTTCTATAAAGCAGCAATTGAAATATTCCCAACGAGGCATAGGTGAGAGACAGAAAGGCTCAGCAACGTGATTAAAGAGCTTGAGAAAGAGATTTATAGGGATTAAACGTGTGTAGCTTGGCTAAGTGAACAGGGAGAGCCGTAACTGTTTACATGGGAGAGGAATTATGGAGCAAGGTGCATGGGGAAGTAGTCAAGAAGAAAGCAACGAGAATGAAAAAAGGACAAATCATTAGGCTAAGTATCAGTGGAAAATGTCTCACAGCGAGATCTGTTATGCTACAGAGAGTTTGCCAGTGGAAATGTCAAGGACATTTAGAGAATGAAAATTAGATTGGACGGAGTCCCTGTTTATATTTTGAGGAGTCGTTTCCTATGGGGAAGGATTTGGAAAGCTGATCTCATTTTCAAAATGGAGCCTGCTCGGAGGAAGTGTTCTACCTATCTGCTATATTCTCCGAGGTTTACTCTGTTTGGATCCTCTATCTGATTTCCAAAGAATTTGTTACTCTTAATCAATCGGTGATATTCTTTGAGTGTTTACTAAAAATAATAATAATAATGGTGGGTCTCGTCTATTCTCGTTCCTTGTCTCTGTGCCCTTACTGTATTTGTGGTTGGTCTAACTGTGCCTCTTCTGGATTGGGGTCTGGTCTGAAACCCCAAAATATCCCTCAGTCTTTCTTGCACAGTCTTTCTTGGGTTTTTTCCCCATCCTATACCTTCCCCTTCCCCTCTCACATCCAGCTGCCTGTTGAGCCCTAATTCATTCATTCAATTACATTTATTGAGTGTTTACTGTGTGCAGAGCACTGTACTAAGCGCTTGGGAGAGTACAGTATAACGATAGACAGACTCATTCCCTGCCCACAACGAGCTTACAGTCTTTCTACATCTGTGGCGAGAAGCAACATAGCGTAGTGGCTAGAGCATGCGCCTGGGAGTCAGAAGGACCTGGGTTCTAGTCCCCACTCTGCCACGTCTGCTGTGTGATCTTGGCCAAGTCATTTCACTTCTCTGGGCCACAGTAACCTTTATTTGCAAAATGGAGATTAAGAGTGTGAGTCCCATGTGGGGCAGGGACTGTGTCCAACCTGACTAACTTGTATCTACTACAGCACTTAGAACAGTGCTTGGCACATAGTATATGCTTAACAAGTACCGTTATTATTATTATTATTGTTTCTTAATCCCCATTTTACAGACGAGGGGACTGAGGCACAGAGAAGTGAACTGACTTGCTCCAGGTCAAACAGCAGACATGTGGCAAAGCCAGGATTAGAACCCACTTCCGCTGACTGCCAGGCCCGTGCTCTTTCCACTAGACCATGCTGCTTCTCTAAGAATGTTATCAAACGGGGGTGGAAGACCAAAGAATTAGAACTGCCATCCAGGTGAAGCAACCTCATGGTAGGAGGGAGAGCGGAAAAAATTCAGCCAAAAAAAATGGGCTGAAAAAAAGTTACCAGATTCCAACAGACCCACTAGCTGTTTAAGTGGTTGTTTAACTGAAAATCTAACCCAAGTTATTGGGCTACATTATTTATGGGAAGAAGCATCACTTGGCTGGCTCGGGCTCTGTTAACTTTGATCCACCCTCTATGAATTACAAATAAAAAGAAAGTTCATTTCATCTTGATGAGAGCTGTGGGTGTCTATTAGAAGCAGCACAGACTCGAGAGCAAGAGACCTGGGTTCTACTGTGCTATGTGACCTTGGTCAAGTCACTTGACTTGTCTGTGTCTCAGCTTCCTCATCTTTAAAATAAGGATAAAATACCTGTTCTCCTTCCTTCTTCCTTCCTCTGTCCCATGTGGGACGGAACATCTTTATTGTTATCATTATTTGCTGTAGCAATTTGGGACCATTTATTTACTCCATTTCATCATAAACCTCTTGAGGGCAGCAATAGTCTTTTAGTTTTATTGTATGTTCCCAAGTGCTTAGAGTAGCGCTCTGCAAACCACAGGTGCTCAGTATGATGATGGTAATGTTGGTATTGGTTAAGCGCTTACTATGTGCCGAGCACTGTTCTAAGCGCTGGGGTGGATACAGGGTAATCAGGTTGGCCCACTTGGGGCTCACAGGCTTAATCCCCATTTTACAGATGAGGGAACTGAGGCACCGAGAAGTCAAGTGACTTGCCCAAAGTCACACAGCTGACAGGTGGCAGAGCCGGGATTAGAACCCACGACCTCTGACTCCTAAGCCCTTGCTCTTTTCACTGAGCCACGATGATAATTATGAATATGTCTAGTTTGTTTCAGTGATTATCCTGTACTTACCTCAGTGCTTAGCACAATTCTAGGCACCGAGTCGGCACATGAAAATAGTATTATTAGTATTACAGTATATCATTCTAGCTAGCAAATTCAGATCCAATTTATGGTAAACACAGAATTCAAAATTTGGCACTCTGTTTTAGGAGACACTTGTTTCCCAACACTTCTTAACAATGGCCAAAGGTTTAAGGAAAACAAATTCTGCTCAGTAACTCCCTTGGAAATCAATCAATTCATTCGATAGTATGTATTGAGCGCTTACTATGTGCGGAGCACTGTACTAAGAGCTTGGAATGTACAATTCGGCAACAGAAAGAGACACTCTCTGCCCAATAACGGGCTCACAGTCTAAACGGGATTTATTGAATGCCTCACAGTCTAAATGGGATTTATTGAATACGATTGTGTTGCACTTGGGAGAGTGCAATAAAACAGTTGGTAGACAATGTTCCCTGCCCACGATGAGCTCAGTAAGAAGGCAGAGAAACCAATCTTCTCCCAAGAAGGCCCCAGGGAAAATAATTTAGCCGGGCTTTCCATTTAAAAGTTCTAAGGTGCAGTAATAGCTGAAGACCCTTTCCGATCACAGCTTCATGTTTAACAGACACGATTTAATTAGTTTTCGTGATGATGGGTGAGGCTAACTCTAAATTCTGATAGGAAAGAAAGGCGGTTTGGTTGAACGAAACCACAGGGAATGCTAACAATTTAGCTCTGCCTTCCCAAGCCCTTTTAACAGATAAGGGGGATAAGTAGAAATTAAAGCAAATTTCTTTACTCCCCCCGCCCTTCCCTGCCTACCCCTTTGTGGATTTGCTAAGAAGCGGCATTACTTAATGCACGGGCCTGGGAGGCAGCAGGACCCGGACTCTAATTCCGGCTCCGTCACGTGTCCGCTGTGTGATCTTGGGTAAGTCAGTCATTTGTATTTATTGAACACTTACTTAGAGCACTGTAGTAAGCGCTTGGGAGAGTACAATATAACAATAAACAGACACATTCCCTGCCCACACTGAGCTTACGGTATAGAGGGGGAGACAGACATTAATATAAATAAATTACAGATATATAGGTAAGTGCTCTGGACTAGGAGGGGGGATGAATAAAGGGAGCAAGTCAGGGTGACACAGAAAGGAGTAGGAGTAGAGGAAAGAGGAGCATAGGGAAGGTTTCTCGGAGGAGATGTGCCTTCAGTAAGGCTTTGAAGAGGGAGGGAGTAATTGTCTGTCCGATATGAGGAGGGAGGGCATTCCAGAACAGAGGCAGGACATGGGCAAGATAGGTGAGATAGAGGAGCAGTGAGAAGGTTAGCATTAGAGGAGCAGAATGTGTGGGCTGGGTTGTAGTAGGAGAGTAGCGAGGTGAGGTACGAGGGAGGCTAGGTGATGGACTGCTTTAAAGCCAACCGTGAGGAGTTTTTGTTTGATGCAGAGGTGGGTGGGCAACCACTGGGGATTTCTGAGGAGCGGGGTGACACGTCCTCAGCAATTTTGTAGAAAAATGATCCCGGCAGCAGAGTGAAGTGTGGGCAGGAGTGGGGAGAGACACTACACTTCTCTGTACCTTCGTTATCTCATCTTTAAAGTGGGGATTAAGGATGTGAGCCCCAGGTGGAACAAGGACTTTGTCCAACCTGAAAAGCTTGTGTCAACCCGATTCGGGCAACCAATCCAACATTCATATTCCTTGAGAGTTTACTGTGTGCGGGGCACTGTATTAAAGCCTTGGGAGAGTACGCTATAACAATCTAACAGGCATATTCCCTGCCCACAGCGAGTTTACAGTGCCTGGCACAGAGTAAGTATACAACAAATACCGTTTAAAAAAAAGACTCAGATAAACAGTCAGAAAGTGGGAGGTGACCAAGAAGAGGTGAAGCTCAGGCAAAGCAAATCATTATTTTCCAAATAATCCCCAACGAAGAGCACATTCAAACTCTCGTTGCACCTGAAGAAACCTAGTTAGGTTAGGGTGCCGTGTCTGAGATAATTTTCCAACATTAATCTGGGAGGGGAATCAATCCTCAGCTTGATGTGCTCCTATTAGGGATAACTTATTCTGCTGGATCCAGCTGCTTAGAACCGGTAACAAGTCTTTGTTGACTTCTTTATTCTGTTTGAACTTCACAAGGCAATTAAAGCTGGCTCCAAAATGAACAGGGCCACATACCTCGGGAGTGTGTAAATAAACACAGGGAAACGCACTGGAGAAAGTTCAGAGGAAAGCAACCAGAATAATTAAGTCGGCAGAGAGTTTTATTTGGTGGGAGGAGAAATACACAGTGAGTAAATAGGAAGAAGAATGAAGCAATCTTTTCACATAGTAAGGGAGCCCCACTGTGAATTGGGAAATGCTTCTTAATCCTTCCTAAAATGAATCTAGCATGTCCAAGAAATTCAGTGGTCCACCATCAGTTCATCAGAAATATTTATTGAGCACCTGTTGTGAGCACTGTATTAAATGCTTGGGAGAGTACAATACTTGTAAAATAGTAATAATAATAAATGTGGTATTTTTAAAACACTATGTGTCAAGCAAGTACTGAGCGCTGGGGTAGATACAAGATAATCAGGTCCCACATGGGGCTCAGAGTCTAAGTAGGAGGGAGGACGGTACTGAATCCCCATTTTGCAGATGAGAGAACTGAGGCATATGGTATTTAAATGCTCACTATGTATCAGGGACTGTACTAAGCTCTCAGAGGACCTCTCTTCTCTGCATTCCATGCACATATCACCAGAGCATTCTCTCATCCTAATGGAATGCTTGAAAGCTGAGGTAGTTTGGACGCTGGAAAGGCCTCGAGAAATCCTTTCGTGTTTTTGGCTGCAAGAGTGAAAAGAAGACTGTTCTGTTCTGCTACAAAAGTCTGGGCCTTTTAAAAGCAAGTCCATAGAAATTCAAAATACAGTACCGAAGCTTAGAGCTAAGAGTCAAGTGCTTAGTACAGTGCTCTGCACATAGTAAGTGCTCAATAAATGCAATTGAATGAATAAACGAATGAATGATTAGGGGTTTAGAGGTACGAACGTGTACGATTGGGGAGAACATAGAGATGAGGACGTATGGATTGTCTTGATGCGTGGCAGTTTTTCTTGACTGCTGTAAGCAGTGGAAGTTGATGTAGTCCATTACCTGGGAATAAAAAACATTTTTTGATTAAATAAAGCCATTTTTTCACAGGGTCACAGAGGTTCAGCTAGCCAGAAAGTGAAATGAGGATGGGAAAAACGAAATTGTTGTCCCCTTGGAGCCTCCCTCAGAAGAGGGCAAGTTTGGATGGGAGACTGGCTTTGAGTCTTTCCATTTAATTCTGCTTCATCATCTTGTGTCAACCCTGAGAGGAGCAGTCCTAGTGGAAAGAGCACGGACCCGAGAGTAAGAAGACCCAGGTTCTAATCTCGGCTCCGCCAGTTATCTACTGAAGACTTGACTTCCCTCATCTGCAAAATTTGAATTCAGTATCTGTTCTCCCTCTTACTTAGCCTGCGAGCCCCTTGTGGGATCTGATTAACTTGTATCTTCCCCAGCGCTTAGCATGGTGTTCGGCAATTAGTAAGCACTTAAAACTACCAATTTTTTATTATCATTGCTACCCCTGCAAATGTACAGAGAGGGACATTAAGCGAATCAGGATTTGTCAGGTTGAAAGGCACTTAATAAATTTATCACCACCCGGTTGGTCCAGAGGCGAACTCTAATTTTAAAGAGATTAATCTCAGCCCTAGCAGAGTGAATTAATGAACCTCTCAATATCTCGCTGCAGTCTGCTGATCCCATCTCAGGATCACTCCCACTCTTCCAGAGTGCTTCTCCCAACACGCAAAATTGGGAAGAGAAAAGCAAAGTCAGTCAATCAGTGGTATTTATTCAGCGTTTATGTGGGAAGAGCACTTCATTAAGTGTTTAGGAAATTACGATACGATAGAGTGGGTAGACATGATCCCTGCCCGCGAAGAGTTTACAGTCCAGAGGAGGGGAAATTTCTCCTTGCTGAACGTCTTTCCAGTGGGGCGAGCCTAGGGAGAAAGATAGGGAGAGGCCGGGGACTCCTGGGACCCATTCTGTAGGATTAGGGGGAGGAGGTCATACCATCAGATTCCCTAAGGAATCCACCTCTATGATGATGAATGTAGCATCGCATCGTATTTTTGAGCACTTAGTACATGCAGAGCCTTGCATTAGAAGACATGTTCCCATCCCTTAATGAGCTTAGATTTCTGAGTTGAAGGCTATCAATCAAGCAGTGGTACTTTTGGAGCACTTACTGGGTGCAGAGCACCGTACTAAGTGCTTGGGAGAGTACGATAGAACAATATAACAGAGTTGGTACACATGTTCCCTACCCACAATGAGCATAAGGTCTAGAGGGTGACAGACATTAGTATAAATAAATAAATTATGGATAGGTATATGTGTTATGGTGCTGACAGAAGGGTGAATAATGGGAAAAAATCCTGACTCTGTCACCTGCCTGCTGTGTGACTTTGGGCAAGTCACTTAACTTCTCAGAGCCTAATGTTTCCTCATCTGCAAAATGGGGATCCAGTGCCTGTTCTCCCTCCCTTTTCAACCCCCGGGTGGGTCAGGAACTGTGCCCGACTTGATTATCTACTTCAGCATGTAGAACAGTGCTTATACATATAATAATGATATAATGCAATAATAATGTTAATATTTATAATAAGAATAAGTACAGTGGACTGTTTCCAAGGTGATTGCTTTATATCTACCTCAGTGCTTAGCAAGTAGTAAGGACTTAAATCATCCCATTATTATTACTCTTAGCATGTATTCAACATCCCTTTATGTACGGATATGGACCTGTGGATTCCAATCCTCGAAGAAGGCATTATTGAATTCCCATCGAGGAGTCAGTAATACATGTTCTTCTAATGTCCCACTGTTCAGACTCGGGACTCAATATCGTCTTCAAATGCTGTAAAGGAAAATGAGAAAAACTTTATAAAAGGCTTCAGATTCTTGGGTGACAGCAGCCGGCTGTGGTGTGATATCTTAAAATGTAAAGTCTCTTCTGATTTCAAATAAAATAGTTCGTAAAACAAATATTCCTTGATAGCCTACTCTGGCTACTGTCAAGATCAATTTTCTCCCGTTAATTTGGGCGTTGCAGAGTCTGTTTTGAAAGTTGCTGCCCTTCATCAGATTTGCGAGGTTGATTAATTTGCTCGTTAAAAATCTGATTTGATTTTTAAATCTGATTTTTCGATCACTTTGATTTTTAAAAATCAAAAGGGGATGTAATTGAAATGGAACTTTGGTTTTTTCCACGTTCTGATCGTGTAGATCGCCCGTGGCCATGAATGGCCTTTCGATATTGTGCCCTTGGGCCCACGAAGATCTGGTTTGTTGTCAATAGCTGTGCTTCGGGAGAGTGCTGGAGAGCAGGGCGTATCTGAGAAGGATGGATCATCATAGTAATAATGATAATGATGGTATTTGTTAAGCGCTTACTATGTGTCCTAGATACAAGCAGGGATTCTCCCAGGGCTCACAGTCTTAATCCCCATTTTACAGATGAGGTAACTGAGGCACAGAGAAGTTAAGCGATTCATCCAAGATTCATTCATTCATTCAATAGTATTTATTGAGTGCTTACTATGTGCAGAGCACCGTACTAAGCGCTTGGAATGTACAATTCGGCAACAGATAGAGACAATCCCTGCCCAGTGATGGGCTCGTAGTCTAATCGAGGGAGACAGATGGCAGAGCAAAACAGAACGAAACGAAAATAAGACAGCATTATCACGATGAATAGAATCAAGGGGATGGACACCTCATTAACAAAATAAATAGGGTAATAAATAATATATACAAATGAGCACAGTGCTGAGGGGAGGAGAAGCGGGGAGGGGGAGGAACAGAGGGTAGAGGGGGAGCCAAGATCACACAGCAGACAAGTGGCAGAGCCGGGATTAGAACCCAGGTCCTTCTGACTCCCAGGCCACTAGGCCATAATGGATTCACCAATGATCTGTACTGAGCACTTACTGGGTGCAGAGCACTATACCAAGTGCTTAAGATAGTACATTTTATTTGTATGAATGTCTTTCTAGGCCCCTCTAGACTGTAAGCTCGTTGTGGGCAGGGAATGCGTCTGTTTATTGTTTTATCGTACTCCGCTTAGCACGGTACTCCGCACACAGTGAGTGCTCAATAAATATGACAGTGGAAAAATGAAAGTAGTCACGATCCCTGTCCTCCAGGAGCTCACAATTTAGCAGAACCCATTCCAGCTTGGGCTTGGCGATACTTGTGTCTTCCCGCTGTCTTTCCTCGGCTGGCAATTGTTTTCCTTGTGTGTGGACTAGAGTGGTTTCATCACTGAACACAGCTCCTCTGCCCTGGGCTGAAGCTCGAGGACCGACTTCATTAGGAAAGTAATGAGCGTGAGTCCTAACGCAATTCCTTCTCAATCCTGCTCTTACCCGCACCCACCAAGCATCTTAGAAATATTATCCCATCGAGGCTGCGGGATACCAAGTCCTTTCTCACCAGCTGAGATGTACGGCATTACGGAATTTTTTTTTTTTTAAAAGTCTCTTTAGCATCATCAACTGTAACTCGAGTCCGTCACCGGCCTAGAGATAAACCTTAGGGGTAGTTTGGCATTTGGAAATGAGGTAGACCGCTGAGTCAGTCCAGGAATAAGTTAAAACCAAGTCCCGATTCTAAACATGTTTTTCCCGGAGGGTTTTAAAAAGGGTTATTTTCTGTTAATACTAGAATAATCGAGGATTTTCAGCATTGTCTTTTAGCCTCCCTGCCGTGCCCTGTTATATCCATAATCTGGGGATTTAGGATTCCCTGGTATTCTACATAAACTTGATGGACTACACTCCGTTACAGTTTACCGCTGCAGCGACGGATGCTTTGAAGTCTCCGGAAGTTCACGTTGACCCACTATCACGCCGGTGATCCGTGGACTAATTATGGAATAATAAGTGTCGTATTTGTTAAGCGCTTACTATTTTCCAGGCACCGTTCTAAGCGCTGAGACAGATACAAGCTAATCAAGTCGGACTCAGTCCCTGTCCCACAAGGGGCTCAGGGTCTTAAATCCCATTTTACAGATGAGGGAACTGAAGCACAGAGAAGTGAGATGTCTTGCCCAGGGTCTCACGGCAGACAAGTGGCGGAGCCGGGATTAGAACCCAGATCCTTCTGACTCCCAGGCCCGTGCTCTGTCAGGCCACGGTGCTACCAACTGTCATTACAAGTTGAGTGGGAGAAATGCACTAATTCCAGTGAGAATGTCAATCTCGATTCGGTAAACATCTCTCCCCCCAAACCATTCCTGCCTCCCTTCAAGGAATCTTTGCCCTCAGGGTTCCTTTTTCCTTACTGGCCTTTAAGGCCCCAGATAGTCCAATAATCAATCAATCATGTTCACTGAGCGCTTACTGCATGCAGAGCACTGTACTAAGCGCTTGGGAGAGGACAGTATAACAGTTAAACAGAGTCGGTAGACACGTTCCCTGCCCACAGCCACGGGAACGATCGTAGTAACCACCGAATCATAATTCTTCTATGAATAACGGACGCCCTTGCTCGGTCCGTTTTATGAGCTGGCCGCACCAATTCTGCAACGGACTCCAAATGAAAGAAAATTAAAATTTTATTTGGGTCATTATTCAGTCTGTCCTTCATTATGAGACAGTCGTGAAGTTAGGACTGTCTCAGAGGCTGCAACTGGGAAATGCGACTTTGTCTTTTTGAACTTTTCCTTATATTCTTCCCTGGTTCCACATTTTTCTTGAACATTCCTTTCTCCCTGTTCTCACATTTCACATGAAATAACATTTGTAAAAAAGATTTTAGCTCTCAGAAGTCTGCAGGTACGGACTGTGGTATCTATGCTAACTGGTCTTTCAATTCAATCTGGTATTTACGGAATATAGAGAACTGCCCTAAGTGCTTGGAAGACTTTGACAAAAACCAGAGACATAATAATGATAATAATTATGGTATTTGTTAAGCGCTTACTATGTACCAAGCACTGTTCTAAGCACTGGGGTAGAGACAAGGTAATCAGGTTGTCGCAGTCTTAATCCCCATTTTACAGATGAAATAACTGAAGCACAGAAAAGTTAAGCGGTTTGCCCTAGGTCACAGGGCAGACAAGTGGAGGAGCCGGGACTAGAACCCACGTCCTCTGACTCTCCAGCCCATGCTCTTTCCACGAAGCTGCTCCTTTGGAGCTTATGGGCAGAGGCACATTCTTTACTGCCTGCGGAGCGCTGTACTAAGCGCTTGGGAGAGTACGGTATAACAATATAACAGGCTCAGTAGACACATTCTCTGCCCACAGCCACAGGATGTGAATGTGGGAAAAAATACAGAGCTACAACCGCTGAAAGAAGGAGTGTGGTAGGATAGCTTGGCTCATAGTAAGCACCTAACAGATATCACCACTATTGGAAATTTCTTTTGATGGGCGTGGATGGCTGTTTGAAATTCGGTTGGATTGTGGTTTAGAGGTCACCGGATGTAGCTGGCTTTATTTTAGATCCATATCATCTATCATCTGCTTATAGCTTGCTTTTTTTTTTGGTATTTATTAAGCACCTACTAAGTGCCAGGCACATACTAAGCACTGGGGTAGAGACAGGCTAATCAGACTGAATATGCCTCTGTGCCCCAAGTGGAGCTCACAATCTTAATCTCCATTTTACAGGTGAGGTAATTGAGACCCAGAGAACTGAAGTGACTTGCCCAAGGTCCCACAGCAAACAGGTGGCGGAGGTAGGATTGGAACCCAGGTTCTTCTGACTCCCAGGCCCGTGCTCTATCCACTAGGCCACACTGCTTCTCTACAAAGCATGTTGCTTGCTAAATACCCAATAACAGAAGCAATTCAGCATGTGTTACTTAGGAAATCAGTTTACATATCCATAAATACCATCAGACTGCTTGTTTACATCCTTTGTGGGGATGACCTCTGGACTTCTCCAATTTGAATCTAATTTGATTTACTGTACATTTCACACCCATCCGTAACATGTGCACGATTTCCTACAACTGGTGTCAGCTAATTGTGCTTCATGGGACTTGAAACTGAAAACGATGGACCATGGCAAGTTGAATAAACTTTTGAGTTCTCACGTTCAATTACTTCTGGGACATAATAGGGATCGATTGATTGATCGAAGCTTCTGACCCCATCTCTGACAAAGATAATTCATTAGGTAGGTTTTAGGTTTCTAGTTCGGATCAATAGACATCAACCCACGAAGATTAGACGGGTTAAGTTTAGAACAACTCTGGGAATTGTATTGTGAAAACATATTGTTTATTGACAGCGCATTGCCGTTTAGAGCCGACCGTCTAGTATAACTGAGATTTGCATAAGCCAATATAAAAGTAAACTGATATTCTTGGTTTATGACTTCAGAAAGGGGGGCTATCATTAAATTCTGCTTTGAGAGAGAAAATAGGAAAGATGTGCTTATCATCCTATACTCGTGTTGCAACATTATACGTGATAAGGTTTCTGTGAGCAATTAATTGAATAGCGGAATCGCCTGTGGGTTTGTGATGATCATGCCTTGCATTTGTTGTTGGGGAAACTAAAGCTTCCAGAACTTGATTTGCCCTAGTTAGTGGGAGATGTGGGAATGTTGGAAAATTAACTAGAATCCTCCACAGGCCGTGTTCAGCCAGTTACCTGGCTCTGAAAAGTGAGGTTGGCCGTTCAGATAGAGGCTGGTTGACCCAGTTTGGGCGACTATTGCACTTCAGGGGTTTTAGGGTGGTCAGAAGGTGTGAAATGGGGGTTGATTTGAAACCACACACGAGCGATGGTAGTCCTTAGGCCGGGTAATCCCGTGGGCTGCTAAAATACTATTCCCAGCAGCATCAGGGGTAGCCTCACAGCTTGAACCCCAACTCGCCCCAGGTTTGGGACAATCTTTGGGTACTGGATGTCAGGGGACGGAGAGCTTCTGGCCAGGAGAGACTTGAATGATATTCCAGATCTCTGGCCTGGACAGGCTCTAATTCAGACCTCTGTACTCTCCCAACCACTTAATGCAGTGCTCAATAAATACGGATTACTGACTGACTCACCTCCTTCTTGTTACTACGCTGGATCAGTCGAAGTAGAAAGACATCCTCTAGGGCTTGTCTGTCCTTGAGTGAAAATGCCCTGGCTCCGATGAAGCAACCGATAATCTGCTTTTAGATGTGATTTGCTCTGATTGTAGGCAGGGAACGTCTCTGCCAACTCGGTTATACTCTACTCTCCCAAGCATTTAGTACAGGACTCCGCACATAATAAGCACTCAATAAATACCATTGATTGATTGATGCATTGGTTTATAAGGGGAGGGAGATATTAAAACAAATTACGGATACATTCCCCTCTCGGGGATCATACCTGGAGAATTCACAGTACTCTACCAGTCTCGGCTACTGGAAGGAGAGTCAAGCAGAGGCTTACATTCCATTCCTAGCTTGCCCAGTGGCTAGCAAGGGAAGGCCATCTGCTACGAGTCAAAACTCACCTGTACTGGGCAGCAGGGGCATGGGAGAAGGTCGAGGATGGAGAGTCAAGTTGATTGTGCGGAAGGAGACGGTGGAAAAACACTTGCGTATTTTTACCAAGAAAACTCTGTGGATCCACCACCAGAATGATTGCAGATGGAAATGGGGCATTCCGAGAGGGATGTATCCATGGAGTCGCTATGGGTCAGAAATGACTCGACAGCACAAGACATGAGCACTGTGGGACTGAGGGTGGGGTGATTAAAGGGTACAAATCGAAGCGCAAGGAAGATGCAGGAGGGAGAGGGAAGTAGGGGAAATGAGGGCTTAGTTGGGGAAGGCCTCTTGGAGGAGATGCGATTTTCAGAAAGGTTTGAGGGTGAAGAGATGGATCATCTGTTAGCTGTGAAGGGGGAGGGAGTTCTAGGCCAGAGGCAGGACTTGGACGAGGAGTCAGCGGCAGAATACAGCGATTAGGTTGGTGATAGAGGAGTGAAGTGTGCATGCTGGGTTGTGGTAGGAAATCAGCAAGCTAAGATAGGAGGGGGCAAGGTGACTGAATCCCACGGTGGTGGCTAAAGGCTATAGGTTTGATGTTGTGTGGGAGAAGATGGCGCAAGTCAAGTTTACTCCCGGAAGGAAAAATCTCTCTCTCTCTCTCCATCTCCCACCACCCCATTCACACACACATGCCCATGTTCATAATACATTGGCCTTGTTAGTTATGTAGACGTTTTTATCAGTTTGTCCTCTCTCTCTCTCTCTCTCCCCCACCCCCACCCCAATTAACCCACACGTGCACATGTTCACAATACGTCGGCCTTGTTTGTTATGAAGAAGTTTTTACCAGTTTGCCCACCCCTGGCCTCTTCCTTCTTCCCCATTTTGCTCCATTTCATGACAGTGAGCAACAGTAGAGCTGGGACAAAGAGAAGTCGGTAGCCTGCAGCCTGCTTACTTTTATACTTGATAATAATAACAATAATAATTACGGTATTTGTTAAGTGCTTGATATGTGCCAGGCACTGTACTAAGCGCCGGGGTGATGGATACGTTATGTGATTTGCCCAAGGTCACATAGCAGAGAAGTGATAGAGCCGGGATTAGAACCCAGGTTCCCTGACTCCCAAGCCCGTGCTCTTTCCACTAGGCAACACTGCTTCTCTGCTACCAGGGTAAGCCCATTAAGTATGAGAGGAGAGCCCATAAGTATCAGAGAAGCAGCGTGGCTCAGTGGAAAGAGCCTGGGCTTCGGTGTCAGAGGTCATGGGTTCGACTCCCGGCTCTGCCACTTGTCAGCTGTGTGACGGTGGGCAAGTCACTTCACTTCTCTGTGCCTCAGTTACCTCATCTGTAAAATGGGGATTACCTGTGAGCCTCACGTGGGACCACCTGATTACCCTGTATCTACCCCAGCGTTTAGACCAGTGCTCTGCACATAGTAAGCGCTTAACAAATACCAACATTGTTATTATTATTAAGTCGCTTAACTTCTTGGTGCCTCAGTTACCTCATCTGTCAAATGGGGATTAAGACTGTGAGACAACCTGATTTCCCTGTATCTACCCCAGGGCTTAGAACAGTGCTCGCCACATAGTAAGCGCTTAACAAATACCAACATTATTATGAAGTATGATGTTACCCATAGATTGTTTCCTGAAAATTCAAAATTCTGTTCACTGAATGGAGGTAACAGCGGTAACCAATGTTTCAAATATATTTTTAGTTTTCTCCCATTACACTTCATATGATCATCTTCAGAATCCCCCCCGGCTGTGGACAAGAAGAGAGAAAACACTATTTTCCATCCCCCCGAGCCAAGAAACGAATAGTTCATGAAATACGAGAAAATAATGACATTGACACCGTGTGTAAACGATAATGGGTGATTGAATGCCTCCTTTACTCTAAGATCTATGACCAGGAGAACAGACAAAGAGCCTAATTTATTTTGACTAATCAGGATTGATGCTAATTAAAGAAGAGTTCAAGATAATGACTTCTCATTACTACGTGATAGATAGAAATAGATTGTTCTACCTCTAGGTAAAATAAGCAATTAGATAACTTTTCTTTACAGGAATTTTTCAAAAGCTCCGTATCACCAGACTTTCTCTTCTCATTGAGGAAAGCTTCCTATTTACGAGTCTGCAGTTTAATAGAATTCAGCTGGAAAAATTGTTTTGATCCACGAGAGATCGTTTTTCAGCGTTTGTCACATGTTCCCTGATTTCTGCGGCACATTTTGGAAGGGAACACGCCAATAAGAGGGTAAAATTAACCAAGGTTTGTTCCGGGGAGCGTTTCAGTTGAGGTAATAATAAAGGTCGAGGTGAGGAATGTATTTAGAAATCGGACTCAAAAATCCTTCAGGTGATTCATTCGTTTTCCAGTTCACTGCATAAGAATGAGTTTCCTGCATTAGAAGCAGCATGGCCTAGTGGAATGAGCACGGGACATATTTTGTGTAACATTTTAGAAAGATGATCAGCATCCTGTGGTGCAGAGAATTGGAAAAGGGAGACCAGTGATCAGGCTGAGGTAATAAATACTCAATTTGGCGGATTGAAAGCTTGTTATGGGCAGGACACTTGTCTACCAGTTCCCATTATACTGTACTCTCAAGAGCATAGTAGTGCTCTGCACACAGTCAATGCCCAATCAATTTTATTGATTGATTGGGAGTTGATCAGAGCTTGAACTAGTTTAGTGGTCATTTGGGCGGAGAGGAAGAGTCAGATGTGAGAAATACAGTAGGTAAAGAAAGGGAAGGACTTAACGATGGTTGGAAAGTGAGAGTTAAAAGGCAGGAGGGGTGGACAAAATCTCAGATGGTATCAAACACACACGTTGGAACTTGAACAGACCTTTGAATATAGTCAAAGGCATCCAGATTTCATGTGAGGCTTTACCGCCTAAAAATGGGGCAAAGGGTATTACAAAGTAAGAATAATTGTTGTGATAATAGTAATAATAATTGCGGTATTTATGAGGCACTTATTATCTGCCAAGTACTGGAGTAGAATTAGGTCGGAACACGGTCCCTGTTCTCCACGGGGTTCACAAATCTTAGAAAGAGGGAAAAGAGGTATTTAATCCTCACTTTACAGATGAGAAAATGAGGCCCAGATATAATAATAATTATAATATTTGTTAAGCACTTGCTATACGCAAGGCAAGTGCTGGGGTGGATACAAGCACATTGGGTTGGACGCAGTCCCTCTCCCACATTGGGCTCAATGCCTTAATCCCTATTTTACAGATGAGGTAACTGAGGCACAGAGAATTGAAGTGACTTACCCAAGGTCACACAGCAGACAAGTGGCGGAGCTGGGATTAGAACTCAGGACCTTCTGACTCTCCAGCCCGTATCCAATCCACTACACCATTCTGGCAGATGCCTCCATTCCACGACAGTTCATTTTCAGCTTTCCATATAACCTGCAATGTCTCCAATTCAACCATTTCCAGATCCAAGGATCCTGGAGTTTTGAACACCTGCACAGGGATGATATGCTTATAATCGGCCTGTCACCCAGTGACCCGACTTCAACCGTCGTCGCCTTGGCCGTTCCTTTCGGGTTGTTTAATGAGTTAAAATTCCCCTAACAGATCAGTTAATTGAAGGCAATGAGGCGGTATCCCAAAAACCGCCCGAGCCGATTCAACAACCCATCTGACCTTCCACCCGGAGAGATTTTGGGCTGGACATCCAGTTAAGTGAGTCACAGAGAAAACGAGCCTCTCTCATCCGACTCCCTTATGGCGGGATGTCTGCTTCCTAAAGCCGCAATACGACCTGACAGAAAACCACATGATTGACATCCTCCTTTCCGGCGATGCCCATGGCAGGGCCCGTGGGATACTCGGGTCGAGAGAAAAGTGCACGGGAGTCGTGAGCAGGGAATAAGATCACCACCTGTACTGAAAATCCCCGGGCTGTCTTAATTTCCCATTCTGTGCCTGGAACCTACCCCTTCCGTGGCCATAAAGTCTTCATTTTCTTTTGCAGCTGCCATCGTGAATCACCGCATGGTGGAGATTTGTCATGCAGGCGAAGTTATGAAATGAAGGAGCTTGAATAGGGTCTGGCAGTATGATGTGCCATCCTGTTTGCTGAAACTGGAGATTTATTTGCTTTATTTACAGTTTGGGTGCCATCAGATGCAAGTCTAGGAGAAATCCCTACGCCTTGAAAGGCAGCGGTGGCAGAGTAGTAAATGTAGCCAAGGAATATTAACTTAATAATAACTGTGGCATTTGTCAAGTGCTTATCTTGTTCCGAGCACGGAACTAAGCACTGGGGTACCTACAGGATAATCAGAGGATCTGGGTTCAAATCCTGGCTCCTTCATATCTCTGCTGTGTGGCCTTGGGCAAGTCACTTTACTTCTCCATATCTCAATGAAAACTTTGAGCCCCACGTGGGACAGGGACTGCGTATGACCTGATTACCTCATATCCAGTGCTTAGAACAGTGCTTGGTACATAGTAATGCTTAATGAATACTGCAATCATTATTATTATTATTATTATGCTCAGTATCGGCAGGGAATGCGTTTACCAACTCTAATATCGTACTCTCCCAAGCGCTTAGTACAGTGTTGAGCACACAGTAAGCACTTAATGAATATAATTGATTAATGAACACAGTACCTGCCTCTCGTGATTATTACGCAAGGCTGGGGATGGGGAGTGAGGAGGAAAGAGAAGGGGAACAAGAAAACAGGACTGTTTCAATTAATTACCAGGAGAAACCATACCCCTACTCCCCAAATAAATTATAACCCAAAGAGGATCAAAGTTGTTAGGGATCAAGAATGAAAGCAGTTTGCCTCCCTTAAGTCACTG
Organism: Ornithorhynchus anatinus; assembly: GCF_004115215.2. Lineage (NCBI taxonomy): Eukaryota > Metazoa > Chordata > Mammalia > Monotremata > Ornithorhynchidae > Ornithorhynchus > Ornithorhynchus anatinus. Next base: position 35,745,502 of record NC_041744.1, on the reverse strand, counting down.
AGTGTGAAGTGAAAGGGGTAAATGTCCTGAGGTAAACCTCATAAAGCATCATGGGAGAACACTGGGAAGCTTAGGTAAAAGCTATCATTTTGCTTTCATTAGTTGAATGAAAAAATTGCGTAAATGAGAAGTAAAACTATTCAAATAGCATTTTCTTTAATCTGCTCAGGACAGAATGTCAAAGTTGTAATTATGTGCAAAAAAGGGATAAAACATCTCTTCTGAAAGTGTTTCTTGCCTTTTCCCTCGCTTGAAATGTTTGACGGGTGAAACTGCAGTGTTTCCTTTCCCTGTCTCATAAGAAAGGCATAAATGTCATAAACGATCATTTTAGAACATGGTGACATGATTCAGGAGGCTATCGCTCTGGACATGTTAGTTTAAGCAGAGGATTAAGGATGATGGACACGGCGGGAATTAATATTTTCCTTCTTTTTATCTGCACTATGCAAATATCTCGGGAGGCTGGCTCCCGCTATTAAATAATTTCCATCTGGTTGTTGAATTTGGGAATAATCGCTCCTAGTAAATCAATTACAAATGTTTAAACCAGTACAATTATAACCGAGGCTAGAAACCAGACAATTAGACTTCAACGGGTCTCTGCCTTGGATTACAGAATTTGGTTTCTCCCGGTTCTGTTCGCAAGAAGTTTCCCAATCTGGCTTTAGGGCTTCTGTTTTGTATCCTTCCAGTCAACACCTCGATAAGTTCCTAGCCTGGTGATCTTCAGTATACAGAACCACTGCCGTTCCATTTAAATCCTTCCTCTGAGGAAGCTCCATTAAATTGGGAATTCCTCTTCTACCGCATGACCGCAGCTTTGTCAGAGGACAGTATCACACCAACCAGTCGATCAGTCTATCGGTGGTATTTATTGAGCGCTAACTGTATGCAGGATACTGTACTAAACGCTTGGGAAAGTACAATAAAATCTTCCATATACGACAAACATTGACAGTAATAAAAACCCAGATGAAAAGTCAGTAATGATTCAACTGTATTAAGATGGATGCTATTGATTTCATTCTTCACCTGTGCAGTGAGAAGTCAGTTTCAGGATATTCCATTTTCTTTCTAATAACAACATATTACATCCTGAACCCCTGAAGAATAAGCCATCTTAGCCCTTTTCTTGCTGCTGAATTCTCCAATGCAATGTAATCTTGAAAGGTGGAATAGCAGTAGTAATAGAAGGTATCAAATTGGACATTATCTCTACCCCACATGTGGCTCACAGTCTAAGGGGGAAGGAAAACAAGTAATTTAATCTCCATTTTACAGATGAGGAAACTGAGGGACAAATAAATCTAGTGACCTACCTAGGATCACACAGCAGGAAAGTGGTCCATCTGGGATTAGAACCCAAGTCTTCTGACTTCTAGACCTGTGCTCCTTGCACTAGACCACACTGCTTCACAGTCCAAGTAGCAGAGGACAGACTCATAGAAAACAGGGATTCTGTGCGTAGTAAGTGTTTAACAAATACCACGATGATTATTTCCACATTAAAAAGTGACAACAATTAAAAAATTGAGACTATAAATACGTAGCGAAACATCTTTGGGTCAGTCCTGAGGTTCTTCACTAAGCCAGGCCACCATCCTTAGTTATAAAGGGAACGGCCTCCCTGACATTCCGACAACTGGGAAAAGAGTTCCTGGACACCAGGGACCCTGGAAAACCCTGGAGTGGAAAGAGAGGAAGGGGGTGGATTGTGATGTCCTGGCATGTTTGTTTGCAATCGATCAATCGACCAGAGAAACAGTTTTGCTTAATGGGTAGAGCACGAGTCTGCTCTGTGATCTTGGAAAAGTCACTTCACTTCTCTGTGCCTCAGTTACTTCATCTGTAAAATGGGGATTAAGACTGTGAGGACAGTGAAACCCATGTGGGTCCAACCTAATTAGCTTATATTTACACTATCCTAATCACTAAGCACTATATCTGAACACTACATTAGTGCTTAGAACAGTGCCTGGCTCATAGTAAGCACTTAAATGCCATAAAAAAGTCACATTTATTGAGCGCTTAGTGTGTGCAGAGCACTGTAGTAAACTCTTGGGAGAGTACAATGTAACAGAGTTCCCTGAATGCATGGATCACACTATTTCGATTCTGGGTCCTTTGTTTCACGATCTTTTTGAAGCTTCCACTCAAAGAAAGTGGGTCCTTTCTAGACTGAAGTGTTCCAGGCTAGTGTTTTTACTTCAGTTGTCTCCCAGTTTTCAGTTGAGTTTCCATTTAGTCTGCTATTTTTAGATGGCCGAGATGCTGTGGAAATCGGGGCCTTGCCCTCTAATTAAAATATTCTGGAAATTCCAATTTTATGGACGAATGGTGCCGAGCTGATTAGAATATTTTCACTGGCTTTGTTAAATTGTTGAAAGTCATGCAGTGCCATCAAGATTGTAGCATGGCCTGATAGAGCACCGGCCTGGGAGGCAGAAGGACCTGGGTTCTAATCCCGACTCCTCCACTTGTCTGCTGCATGACATTGGGCAAGTCACCTCACTTCTCTGGTCCTCAGTTACCACATCTGTCAAATGGGGATTAAAACTGTGAACCCCATGTGGGACAATGACTGTGTCCAGCCTGATTAACTTGCATCTACCCCAGCGCTTAGTACAGTGACTGGCACATAGTAAGTGCTCAACAGATACCATTAAAAAAAAGAGAGAACAACTTGACATATGACACACGGGGAGCTTTTTGATTTTAGGAGAGATTCCTTTTGCGCACTTCTACACTGTATCAGCGATACTATCATCAGGAACTTTCTCTGGCGGCCTTAGCCCTCAAGATGACCATAATTCAGACGCCTAGTGTCTCGTTGAAAGGGACTGCTGCCTCTTCCTCAGCAAAAGAACAGACCAGAGCTGCAAATTTCCAAGCGTTTTTGTTTCAACGTCCAAGTATAACAGTAGATGAACTATAGTACCGGAAGACCAAATCAAAACCTGAATCAATAATACTAAGGATTGTGGAATGTGTCAATCTCTTACTGTGTGCTGGGGTAGATACTCCTGTTATTCAATCATATTTATGGAACACTTACAGTGTGCAAAGTACTGTACTGAGTGTTTGGAAGAATAGAATATACAACAAACAGACATGTTCCTGCCCACAATGAGCTCACAGTCTAGAGGGGGAGACAGACATTAATATAAATAGAGTAAATAAGTAAATAAATTACAGATATTTACAGATATATACTTAAAATATAAAAGATACAAAGATACAGCCCTTGTCCCTCACAAGGCTCATAACGTAGCATATCCACAGCTCTAAAGACTGTCGGCTTATTATGAGCAGGGAGCATATCTGCTTATTCTGTTAGATTGTTCTCTCCCAAATGCTTGCTATGCATTCAGTAAGTTTGATTGATTGATTTTACAGATGAGGAAACTGAGGCAAAGAGAAGTGAAGTAACATCCCCAAGGTCACACAATAGTGCAGTGAGACTCAAACCAGGTCTCCTGACTTTCCCCTTTCCACTAAGCCAACGTTTCCTCCCTGCATTAGCCATAGATGGGGGAAAAAAGCTCTGTGAAGAAAAGACAACAGGCAGCAAAAAATATCAACCTGTTGAATTTTGCACAACTTCAGCTTGGTTCAGCTTGGTTCCCCACAGCTCTCCCCCCCAACCCCATAAAAACCTCAGGCGATAGGTTTATTGCAAGATTCAATTTAATTTCTGAATCTTTGGATGCTTCATAGGAACCTATAGCATTTTTCTCTTATCTTTCATTTGTAAAGGCTGCCTCTTTTTGTTAACGGGATCGCTGTCTTGAGCAATCTTAACTAACCCGATTTTGGATTTCGAGGCTCTTCGTTCCATCTTGATAATTCACCTACCGGGCTGGAGACTCTGTGGGCATTTTAGATTTGTTAACTCTGTCCCTTCACATCATAGATCTCCAGTGTTTTTGGAAATGTGTTATAAATCACATCAGCTATTCTCCACTTTGCTGGTTTTAACTTTTTCTCTGTGGGTACTTAGTCTTCTAAATGATCCAGAAAATCATCATTCTTCATTTTGATTCTTTAGAGGTGAAATCCATATTCTGTCCTGAAAGTCATCTTCAAATCCCGATGCTTTCTTTTGTCTTGCTGAGATTGTTCACTGTCACTGCAATTGGCAGCTGAAAGGGATTAAAAATCCTCCTGGCGTGTTCTTCGGAAAGCAGAAAAAATATCACAGAAAATGGCAGGTAGGCCGGAAGCCGTTGTCCAGAAAAAAAAGCTTTCTTTCCAGTAGTAGTGGGAGAGGTAGAGAATAGCGTTAGCGGTAATGGTAATAATATTAGCAGTAATACAGTAATAATAGTAGTAATGATAGCAGAAATAGTACTAATAGTAGGAGTAGAAATCTTGTCTTATGCTGTCGAGTCGTGTCCGACCCGTAGCGATGCCATGGATCCCTCCCAGAACGTCCCGCCTCCGTCTGCGATCTTTCTGGTAATGGATCCGTAGATTATTCTTGGTAACAATAGGGAAGCGGTTTACCACTGCTTCCCTCCGCGCAGCCAAGTCGAATCTGCACCCTCGACTCTCCCCCCGGCCGCTGCTGCCCGGCACGGGGGAGTTTTGACTTGTAGCAGACGGCCTGCCACTCGCCAGCCACTGCCCAAGCTGGGAATGGAACGGGTAGGCCACTGCTCGACTCTCCCTCCCTTGATCGAGACTGGTAGAGGACTGGAAACTCTCCAGGTGCCATCCTGCGAGGGGGCAGTAGAAATCGGTCAATCGTATTTATTGAGCACTTACTATGTGTAGAGCACTGTACCAGGCTCTCGAGAGAGTGCAGTATAAGAGAATTAGCGGACACGATCCCTGCCCAGGACGAGTCTACAGACTCTAATCTAGAAGTAGAGGTAGCGAGAAGCACTTCTTCAAATAATAATGACGGTAAGCACTGCTCTAAGCGCTGGATGTCAAATCGTTTCCGACCCGTATAACGTCCCGTGCTCTTTCATAAAGTCGTTCGGTTACGTGTACCCATAGAGTTTTCTCGGTCAAGATACGGAAGTGGTTTACCGTTGCCGTCTTCAGCGCGGTAGAAACTTGGGTCTCCGCCGTTGCCTTTGATCAACCTTTTGATCACTTGACTCTTTCCCAGGCAGCTGCCGCCCAGCACGGGGCGATCGACTTTGTCTGCAGCTTCGGCCTAGACCTTCCCATTATGGATAAAGCTATGTGGCGCAGCTCTAAGCTTCATCAGACTCTCCTGCCGTGATTAGGTGTCGATTCATAGAGAGAGTAGAAGCGCTAGGCACTTGGAAAATACAGAATAACAAAGTGGCACATTCCCCGCCCATAATGAGCTTACAGCTTCGAGGGGGAGACAGACATTAATACGAATACGTAATTTACAGTAAATAATTTAAAGATAAGTACATTAGTGCTGCGGGGTTGGGAGCGGGGTGAATATCCAATCACCACAGGTCACGGATCCCTGTAGGGAGGAAACAAGTCACCTCTTAGTCTTTCCACTTCCCAAATGTAGTGTAGTAAGTGAATGCTCATAAAATACTACAACTACTCTTATTATTAGTAGTATTAGAATTAGAACTCTTCCAAAATGAATCTGTAAGGATTATACCTACTGAAAATAAACCTGGTTGTTATCTGAATCCTCCCCGTGCTACAGAAGAGTGACACAGAATTCCCTTTCATGGGAATTATCCCGTTTTCATAACTCCCTTCGGCCTGGGAGCTGTCGGTTCGAAAGCAAGGCTTCCTCCAGTCGAATCGGGTCCTAGCTATAATTTCAGCTATTAGCAAGCATCATTTAGCATTAGATTTGCTAATACTAAATTATACCAGGAATGATTTAATAGGATGTGTAGTACAAGTTCAGTGAAGAAGCAACCACATTATAATGAATTGGCAGTGAATATAGTATATCAATTTGAAGGTATTTTAATTAAAAGGGCTTCCTTTCATTAAGGAGAAAATTTAGTGCAAATGTAGTAGCCAATAATCCAATTTCAGATTGCACTGGTATCGTCACGATGGCTTTTACAAACAAGCTAGTGAGAGTTTTAGTTGAATTCATTATACACATTTTATCATTTCTGTTGATCGTACCTTGGGTAATGATGACTCATCAGGCGGTTCACGAAAGAGCCGTAGAAGATATTTTCGTGGAACAGGCTTCTCATCTCATGTGAGCCCGTTATTGGGCAGGGATTGTCTCTATCTGTTGCCCAATTGTAATAATAATAATAATAATAATGATGTTGGTATTTGTTAAGCGCTTACTATGTGCAGAGCACTGTTCTAAGCGCTGGGGTAGACATAGGGGAATCAGGTTGTCCCACGTGGGGCTCACAGTCTTAATCCCCATTTTACAGATGAGGTAACTGAGGCACAGAGAAGTTAAGTGACTTGCCCACAGTCACACAGCTGACAAGTGGCAGAGCTGGGATTCGAACTCACGATCTCTGACTCCAAAGCCCGGGCTCTTTCCACACAGTGCTCTGCACATAGTAAGCGCTCAATAAATACTATTGAATGAATGAATTCACAGATAACAATGATAATTTTGGTATTTCTTAAGCACTTACTATGTGCCAAGCACTGTTCTAAGCTCTGGGTAGATACAAGGTAATTAGGCTGTCCCACGTGGGGCTCACAGTCTTAATCCCCATTTTCCAGATGAGGTAACAGGCACAGAGAAGTGAAGTGACATGCCCAAAGTCACACAGCTGATAAGTGGCAGAGCCGGGATTAGAACCCACGACCTCTGACTCCCAAGCCCGGGCTCTTTCCACTAAGCCACGAACTGTGATATTTGTTGAGCGCTTACTATGTGCCAAGCACTTTTCTAAGCGCAGGGGTAGATACAAAGTATTCAGGTTGGTCGTGGACTACACAGTCTTAACCCCCATTTTACCGATGAGGTAGCTGAGGCCCAGGGAAGTGAAACCATCAGAGCAGACAAGTGGCGGAGCCAGGATTCTTACTCCCAGGCCCATGCTCTAACCACTACACCATCCTGCTTCTCGCGTACTTTAATGGTTTTCTGGCATTGCCCTGATCAGAACAGATGGAGAGGAGGGAACAGGAAGCTACCGGGAAGAGAGAATGAATGGGATGGATGATTTGACGCTTGTATTTCTCTTCCCTGTCTCTAAACCGCTTTTCTCAGTATCATTATCGGGGGGGGAGGGGGTGGCGGGGCAGTGTCACCGTTTCCTCTGAAGAAGGCTTGTTGTCAGTTAGCCAAAGTGTCATTTAATTTTAAGCCCCACTGCCCACCATTTTTATTTTAAGCTTCTTCCCTGTCATCATCCTGAGAAGAGCGCTCTACCTGGCCTGCTCGACTACAGGCCCTAAATGAGAAAAGAAGCGAACTGTCTGGGAGAAAAAGCGGGGGAAATTTGAAATCCATTTGGTGGCGGAGGTTCAGAGCTTGATGGATTTGGCTGGACGTGAGGAGCGCCTAATTCCGAGGCTCAGTACACCGACCTTCTGTTCCCCGGAGCTTCAAGCTAAAACCGGGACTGCGAGAAGCATCCCGTCTCCAGGGCAACGGCTCACAGCTCTACCTCCCCGGCTCCGGGAGGCTTGGGAATAACCCAGGAAAGGGACGAGCTGGGGTGAAGGATGCGACATTATGGGAGAACCGCCAGGATCCGTCAACTGTTCCATTCACTCCAGTCTCGTGATTTTCACAGGTAATTAGGGAGGGAAGTCGGCGTTTAGAATTAGGGTTGAAGAAGGGAGGTACCACCGTCCGGTGATGTTTTATTGGGAAATCAACTGGGAGAGGCGGATGTTATCCTAGAAACATGCCTGGAATACTGCCACATTGTAAGGGATGGGGTGGGGAGTGGAGTGCAGAGAAACGGAAAAGGCAAGGAGACTAAGGGGGGTGGGAGAGAGGATTCATTTTGATTTTGAATCCTAAACAGGAGACAAGAAAAGAGCCCTGGTCCATTAGCGTGTGGCCTCAGTGGGTTCAAAGTTCTGACGATAATCACTGCAGCTATTTGTGAAGCGTTCACTAGCCGCCAACCGCCAAGATGATAATCAAGTCGGATACAGTCCCCGCCCCTCATGGGGCTTTAAGTCTAAGGAGGAATGAGACCACGTGTTGAACTGAACTCCCATTTTACAGACAAGCAGACTGAGGCTTACAGTCTAGAGTGAGTGAAGACAGTGGGTTGGGCAATAGTGGGTGAAGAGGGTGGGGAGGTAAATCTTGTGTTTGTTGTGAAGAGGCCTAAGGAGCCATCGGATGGTTTTGAGATCTTTTATTCTGAATTTCCAATTAACTTCTATAGAGACTTTCAATTACATGCCATTCGAATTGTTACAAACTCTGAGAATATTAATGCGAGCTAATAAATAAGGAGGTATTCCTTGTATCCCCGTCGGCCTGAAAGAGAACTCACCTTCACAGCATGGGCTGATGGAAATACGCTAACCCTGAAAGTAAGGGAAGCTGAGTTCTAAGCCCAGGTCCTCTGCTTAGCTGCTGTGTGACCTCAGCCAAGTCACTTGACTTCTTCGTGCCTCAAATGCAAAATGGAAATTAAATATCTCAGCGCTTTCTACAGTGCCTGGCACATAGTAAGCGCTTAACAAATACCATAATAATTAGCATCATTAGTCTATCTGTTCTCCCTCCCCAGAGTGTTTTGTGTGGATCAGGGACTGTGTCTGATCAGGTTGTATTCTATTTACCCCACTTGGCACATAACAAATACTTTTAAAACATGTTTTTATTAATACTAAAGGATGAAAGGTTAAAGTAAGTGGAATGTCATATAATAACTAAAGGAAACCATGATGAAGATGTATGGAATGGTTGTTCTGATTGCCTGTGACATAATCAATTCCTTTGCTGAGGTGCTGGAGTGTGTAAATTCATCCTGTAGTGAGTATTTTTCTAGGGTGATTTTAAAAGTAAACTGGGGTTTAGTAATAAGCTTGGTGTCTGAGGGTCACAAAATGATATATCCATCCCTAGGAGAGTGTATATGGGACTAGACCACACTGGAAAAGGATTTGGGGGCATTTCTCAAGTATCTCTGTCCAGCAAACAATGCAGCTGTGAACCCAATAAAGGTCCCAGTGCTTTAAGGGAGACCGGCCGGGGTAGAATTTGTGACCAAAAAATAATTTGCAAAAAGAATTTCAGGTCCCTGTTGCTTCTTGCTTTCTTCCTCAACCTCATCTTTCCCCTCCCCTTCTTCCTGGCACCCTCCATCCATTTTCAGTGTTACAGTATTTCACTAGTCTTGTCTCATTGCCAGAATTCCATTTGGTGCACCAGGCTGATGAGGTTTTTTGTCATCGTGGAGGGAAAAGGCTCTGCCTCATCTGAAGTATTTAAGAATGTCTGATGAAGGCAAGGCAGAAGTGCATTACGCTAATTGCTCATTAATGAGCCTTGGGGGAGAGTATAGATGCCCTCCCATCCATTCAGCACTGGCTACTTTTTTCTCCACTTAGTCTTCGCCTTCCCATCTCTTGGCTACTTTGGGACTGGTAGAGAGTTGGTAAGCTTTTAAAGAATTTTCTAGAATTCTTTTTCTCTAAGCCTTTTATTTTCACAGCCAACTGAAGAAGGGGGAATGATTTTCCTCTATGCCCAAGCTGATGTAAAAGACATGGGAAAAATTATTTCCTTTGTCTTTTCCATCAGCTCGAGCATAGGCTGATGAGGCAAAGAGAGCTGTAATTAACATTATCATTTTTCTTAAGTGTTTCAATCACAGAGTTTGTTAATACCGTTTGCACAATGTATTTTAATTCAGTCCCATTAGCCAGCCAATGTACTAACACACCAATAACTTATTTGCACTATGGAAAGACCAAGTTATTGATTGCGTTTACCTATGAAAAGACGCTGGTCGGGAATTAAGAACTTGGGGTGGGAACAAGCTTGTTGTGGGGAGAGATGTGTCTGTTTATTGTTGTATTCGCCCAAGTGCTCAGTACAGTGTTTTGCACACAGTAAGCATTCAGTAAATATGATTGAATGAATGAATCGGTGCGGCTATTGAAAGCAGGTGGCTGGAAGGTCCAAAGATTGCTGCTTTGTCTCCCCGCAATTAATTCCCAGCCTCCCAAATCATATAACTACAACAGCCATCTCTAACACTGATCCATACTCCTTTATACCCATCCTTAGCCCTTATCTATTCCTGTAGAGTGGAAACTACTTCATTCAGTCGTATTTATTGGCCGCTTACTGGATGCAAAGCACTACCCTAAAATACCTGTGGGTAGAAGTTCTATCTACTCGCTCTACTGTATTGTGCTTTTCTAAGTGTTTCGCACCATGCTCTGCGCACAAGTGCTCAGTGATTACCATCTATTTTATTCAATTGTAAAATTAATTACTTCTTTTGATGACTCTGTGAATAATTTTGTTTCTTCCCCATTGGAAGATAAATATGTTAAAGATAAGGAATTTGTTGCTTGTTTTATATTTCTCAAGCTGTTAATATAATGGATTGAAACCACTGCCGATATGGTTTTCTACTTATTACTTCTACTTTGAATTACTACATTTCTTCATTAGTAGTAGTTGGTTTTTTTTCTCATGTGCTTACCGAGGGGAAAAACATCAGCTCAGATGCCGGGGTGATTTTTTTGAACTGGAATAATTTCATTTATTTTATTTTTTTTGGTAATTCCTTGACTACTGATAGTATATTTCCGTAGTAGATCTCAAAACTCTTTCTAAGTATTACCTATACCATCATTTCCCATGGCTGGTCCGAGAGGAAGGTGCCCATAATTAAGGAAAACTAAATTGCATAATCTGTTTTCAACCTTTGCAGTTTTACCCGATGGGAAATCTAAGAACGTCCAGCCAGCCCGTCTTGCTACTAGAAAAATCTCCATAGGCTGTAAGTAGAGCTACGTTCAATTAGCTGGTTAATTTTTCCACTTGCTGTGGGAGTTGACAGATTTCCCCATAGGATAATCAGGATCCAGTTGAGCTGGATGTGTTTCGGCCATACTGTTGGCCTGAATCACTTAATACATAAACATTCACTCACTGGAGGATTTCATATCGGTTTCCTTCTCCCCGAAAAAGGAGGCTTTATAACTCGAGTGTCCTCAGGATTCTATCAACATTGGACTGAACCGGACGTTCCTACTACAGCCTTAATCTTTTTTTTTTCCAGTGGTATTTGTTAAATAATAACAAATAATATTGATGGCATTTGTTAAGCACTTACTATGTGCCAAGCACTCTTCTAAGCACTGCTGTAGATACAAGATAATCAGGTTGTCCCATGCGGGGCTCACAGTTTCAATCCCCATTTTACAGATGAGATAACTGAGGCACAGAGAAGTGAAGTGACACAGCTGATAAGTGGCAGAGCTGGAATTAGAACCCTTGACCTCTGACTACCAGGCCCGTGCTCAATCCACTAAGCCACTCTGCTTCTCTAAGCACTTACTATGTGCCAGGCACTGTATTAAGCCCTGGGATACAAGCTAATCATGTTTGACACAGTCACTAGCCCACTTGGGGTTTATAGTCTTAATCTCCATTTTGCAGATGAGGTAACTGAGGCACAGAAAAGTTAAGTGACCTTCTCCCTCGATCCCTAATCAGTTCCTGAAGTGATCATTTACTTTAATAATTGCAGTATTTATTTTGCGCTTACTGTGTATCTATAAATTGTGCGGAAGGAATGTGTCTACCAGCTCTGTTATATTGTACTCTGCCAAGTGCTAGTCCGGTGCTGTGTGCACAGTAAGCACTCAATCCATCAAGCGTATAACAGATTGGGTAGACGTGTTCCCTGCCCACAGTGAGTTTGCGGTCTAATACTGGGATACACACAGGATAATCATCTAAAAGGGTGAGTGTGCCTCAGTTACCTCATTTGTACAGTAGAGATTAAGACTGTGAGCCCCAGGTGGGACAGGGGCTTTGCCCCACTGGATTACCTTGTATCTGCCCCAGCCTTTAAACAGTGTCTGTCACATAATAAGCACTTCACAAATATAAGAAACAACAAAAATCAGATGAAACTGCAAGTCTTTTCTACTTGCCTTGTATCAAATTTTGACAGCCACAGATGAGAGTCTGTTTCCAAGCCCACTGATTCAGCTATCCTATCACTTCACCTGCACCCTGTTCTTCCAAAGGGAAGTTTATTCTTGCCTTCTCTCTACCCCAACACTTAGAACAGAGTCTGGCACACGGTAATTGCTTAACAAATACCACAGTTATTGTTATTATTAAGTTTCTCTCTGACTCAGAGGACTTTCTATACGAGTGTATAAGGATCCACAGTTTGGCATGTACGGTGGATCGTCTCATCATCTGGAATATGCGTGGCTTTGGGAATAAGCATCCGAATGTGATATAACCCAGAGGGAAATCTATAAATCTATCGGTGATTTAATGAATTCTTAAGTTGTGCCTCTTGCCAAGGCCTCTGGGAACATGAACATAATAAAACACTATAGTGAAACTATAAATACGTCAAATGCTGCTCATCAGCTGATAATATCCAGCTGAAAGGCAGACTGAAGACAGATTCTGCAAGATGCCATGAAGCATCCTTTGTCCAGAATTTTGATTTTTCTCCTACTGAAATCAAACCAGACAGCTCCGTCGGAAGTGAGGATCCATCTATGACAGGACAGGGATATGGAGGTGTAGGGAATATGTCTGTTAATTCCCTTGTTTTGGACTCCCCCAAGTGCTTAGTACAGTGCACATTGTAAGTGCTCATTAACTACCACTGATTGGTTGACTGGGCAACTCTCTGTTCTCCCCTTCCCATCCCTGTCCCTCTTGATCTCATTGACTCAACTGATTCTCACCAACTGGCAGGCCGGGGAAGAAGGATCCAGTGTCACTCAGTGGATAGGGCAAGGGCGTGGGAGTCAGAAAGACCTGCGTTCTAATCCCGACTCCTCTGGTTGTCCGCTGTGTGACCTTAGGCAAGTCATTTCAGTGAGCCTCAGTTACCTCATTTGGAAAATGGGGATTAAGAGTATGAGCCCCGGTGGAGACAGAGATTGTGTCCAACCTGATTAACTTGTATCTACCTCTGAGTTTAGAACGCAGTAAGCACTTAATTAAGGCACCCATCACTCACAGATAGAAAACTCTATTACAAAAAATCTTATTCCTGCTAGATTGTAAGCCCCTTCAGGGCAAAGATTGTGTCCCTATTTTACTCTCCCAAGCACTTAGTACAGTGCTCTGCACTTGGTAAGAACTCAATAAATATCAAAGAGCCATGAACAGCTAAACGATGTGTCCTCATTGCAGTCCCATTGACACCACGACTCATTCCGGGCACTGGTGGTGGTCATTTTTATGGTATTTCAGTGCTTACTATACACCAGGCACTGTGCTAAACACGGGTAGATACAAACTAATCAGGTTGAATACAGTCTCTGTCCCACGTAGGGCTCACAGTCTTAATCCCCATTTTCCAGATGAGGTAACTGAGGCCCATTGAAGCGACTAGCCCAAGGTCACACAGGAGACAACTGATGGAGCCGAAATTAGAATCCAGATCCTTCTGACTCCCAAGCCCGGGCTCTATCCACTAGGTCATGTTGTTTCTTTGTTGGATGGTCTGTGGGTCCGACCCACAATCATGACCGTGCTTAGACTCTTTGCTGGACATCAAAGCCCTCTGTTGGAGTACAGGATGGGAGGAAAGACAACCAGCTGCCCCTTCTGCAGTCTTTCCACAGCGAGCGAGCAATCCCTTTGCTGCAATTACCTTACCTAATTCTTGCCTTTCATTTCTTTTTTGTTCATCTTCTGTCATTAAAATGCTGTCCTCCTTGACCTCATTCAGCACGCAGTGAATGATAATTATTTTTAAGTGCAGCATTTTGCCCATCTGCGAGGATCTTTCTTTCTTGGATGCCGTGAAAAATAATTTAACCCACTGAGAGAAAGTGGACTCCTCCACGTCTAGAAAGGTTGCTTTCCTCCAAAGCCACGACAAGGGGCCGCTGAAGTACCTGAAAAAGGAACACCTGCCAAATCGTCATTGGGGCCCCTAGATCTTGGGATGAATGGATGCAGGAGTTTTCACTGTCCCTGACCCAAGGAAAAGAGGTGAGAGGTTAAAGGTCAGCATTTGGGTGACTTTACCGCCTTATAATTAGACGCCAGGGCTAAGCACACTCACTGCATGAATCAAAGGATATTTCAGTCCTGCGGGCTGTGGAAAAGATAGGAAAATGCAAGAAGTGTATCCTAATTGCATGTGTTTATTTAGTGCTTTTCATTGCAAAATGGCTTTTTTAAACTTCACAGAGTTTGCTGCCAGCCAAGAGCCTGCTCACTTGACGGATGGGCAACTGAAGGTGTCTTGGCACCCAGTTAATGCCTAATAAATAATACTAATACTAATTTTATGGTATTTATGGTATTTGTTAAGTATTTACTATGTGTCAGGCACTATACTAAGCTCTGGGGTAGATACAGGATAGTCGGGTGGAACACAGCCCATGCTCCCCATGGGACTCACAGTATTAATCCCCATTTACAGATGAGGTAACTGAGGCAAAGAGAAGGGAAGGGACTCGTCCAAGGTCACATAGCACACAGCGGTGGAGCCAAGATTAGAACCCATTATCTTTCTACCTCCCAGGCCTGTACTCTATTCCCTAAGCCTTGCTTGATTATTGTAATAATAAAATTATTATTATTTTACAGTATCTGTAAAGTATTTACTATGGGCCAGGCACAGTACTTAGTGCTGCGGTGGATACAAGCAAATCGGGCAAGACAGCCCCCGTCTTACATGGCCTCACGGCTTTAACCCCCAATTTACAGATGGGGCACTTATCTAACGTAATCAAGACTGGCACCGCACTGGCTGTTCAACCACACATACACCCCCAGGACAATTTCACTCTCAGAGTCATCTTCTTCAAGTTCAAAGGACAACTTAATGCCATTCGTTTTGGAGTTTGCCTCTGCTGATCTCCCCCTTTAGATCGTAAAATCGCTGAAGGCAAGGATTGGATTTGCGTGTGCCCAAGTAACCAGGAGCGGTTCTCTGCACTGATTTGATGAGGAGGAGCAAGTTTGACCGACACACTGTAAGCTGCTCTTTGTCACTCTAGTAATAAATGCTTACGGTGAGTAGAGCACTGTACGACGTGCTGGGAGAGGCTACCTCGGGTGGGAATTAAACGTGGTTCTTATCCTTCATCGGGCTTTCAATCAAAAAATGTTAAGTGGGGAAAAAGAATGGGAAACAGTTGTATTTATTGAGAACTTACTTTGTGCGGAGAACAGTACTAAGTGCTTGGGAGAGTACGATACACAAATATGATAATAATAACAATGTTGGTATTTGTTAAGCGCTTACTATGTGCCGAGCACTGTTCTAAGCGCTGGGGTAGACACAGGGAAATCAGGATGTCCCACGTGGGGCTCACAGTCTTAATCCCCATTTTACAGATGAGGTAACTGAGGCACAGAGAAGTTAAGTGACTTGCCCACGGTCACACAGCTGACAAGTGGCAGAGCTGGGATTTGAACTCATGACCTCTGACTCTAAAGCCCGTGCTCTTTCCACTGAGCCACGCTGCTTCTCACGTTCCCCACTAACAGTGAGTTTACAGTAACTCCGTCTCGTCGTCGTAATCTCAAGAATAGTGCCCTAGTGTCTTCTACTTACACTGTATGTTCCCAAACACCTAATCTAATAATAATGGTGGTATTTCTTAAGCACTTACTATGTGCCAAGCGCTGTTCTAGGCGCTGGGGTAGATATGAGGCAATCGGGTTGTCCCACGTGGGGCTCACAGTCTCAATCCCATTTTACAGATGAGGTAACTGAGGCATAGAGAAGTGAAGTGATTTGCCCAAAGCCACACACCCTAACTGATGGTTATCTCATGACCCAAGGGGGTTTCAGCTGTTTTGTTTTATACCGGAGCTACGGCGAGCTCTGAATCGTTGGGAGACTCAATGTCCAGAAAAGGAGGAGAGATTACAGCCAGATATGAGGAGGTTGGTTTTTTTCCCTCCCAAGCTCTCATTCTTCTTAGCGACCGCCGGCCCCTTCGGAAGCTGCGAGCCACCTGACGGAATCAACGTCTGGGACATCTCCCCAGCTCTCAGGACGAGGCTTTGCGCGTAACAGACGCTTCATCAATGTCTTTTGGGATCATCGATCCCTTTGTGAGAAATCAGGATCAGTGGGGCAGAAGGCCGGCCCTTAAACATATCACGTCTACGCTTTGCATTCAAGGGGTTGTGTCTGGCTGGCGTTTTTGAGTTTTGAGGAGAAGCTAAATGTCCGCGTTCCTCCGGGCTGCCTCAGGGCTTGGAACGGGTCAGATCTGCAATGTTGCGATAATGGTTGCATCCTGTGTCAATGTCAGCAGAATCTTCCAGGCGCCTAGGACCAACCTGCTCCCTACATGGACTGTGCCTCATTCCATCAGTCAGTCAGTCAGCCGTATTTATTGAGTGCTTACTGTGTGCAGAGCACTGTAGTAAGCACATAGGTACGTGTGAGTGGTAGGAATTGGATGCTTGGCTGCAGGCTGCCCCCTCCCCCCCCCGCAACAACAGGGTGCCCTCCCAAAAGCAAGGGTTCCTGCTGGGGTGCCATGCTGAGTGGAGCATGGCCTAGGGCATGGGAGCATGGCCTAGTGGAAAGATCTTGGCCGTCAGGGGACCTGAGTTCTAATCGCCTTGCAGGAGATGCTCAATAATAATAATAATAATAATGTTGGTATTTGTTAAGCGCTTGCTATGTGCAGAGCACTGTTCTAAGCACTGGGGTAGATACAGGGTAATCAGGTTGTCCCACGTGAGGCTCACAGTTAATCCCCATTTTACAGACGAGGTAACTGAGGCCCAGAGAAGTGAAGTGACTTGCCCACAGTCACACAGCTGACTAGTGGCAGACTGGGAGTCGAACTCATGACCTCTGACTCCGAAGCCCAGGCTCTTTCCACTGAGCCACGCTGCTTCCCCAGTAAATACCATTGCTGGATTGCCTTCTCTGTGACATGCACAATTCACCTAACTTGTCTGTGCCTGTATTCTCAGTTGTAAAAGAATAATAATAATGTTATCTGTTAAACACTTACTAGGTGCCAAGCACTATTCTAAGTGCTGGGGAAGATACAAGCTAATCAGGCTGGAAGCATATAGGACTCACAGTCTTAATCCCCACTTGACAGATGAGGGAACTGAGAAGTAGAGAAGTGAAGTGACTTGCCCAAGGCCACAGAGCGGAAAAGTGCCAGAGTCAGGATTAGAACCCATTTACTGCTAACTCCCAAGCCCCTGCTGTAATCACTAGGCCATGCTGGTTATCTGTTCTAGACTGTGATTCAGCTCTGGGCGGGGTTTGTCTCTACCTGTTGCTGAATTGAACTTCCCAAGCGCTTAGTACAGTGTTCTGCACACAGTAAGTGCACAATAAATAGGATTGAATGAATAAATGAATGTAAAATGGGAATGCTTTCCCTTCCTCTTGGATCTATCAGTCAGTGGTATTAACTGATCCCTTTCTTTCAAGAATGCTGCACTAAGTGCTTGGGAGAATACAGCAGAACCGAGTTGGTAGACAAGTTCTTTAGCCACAATGAGCTTACAGTCTAGAGGGGGAGACAGACATTGATATAAATCAATAATCTATCATATATAATTTCAGAATTGGACTGTGAACCCCGTGTGTAACAAGGACTGTGTTGGATCTGCTTATCTTATCCCTACCCCAGCTTGGAACATAGTAGGCATTTAGCAAATTCCACGGCTTTTTAATTTCGTCATCTGTAAAATGGGAATTCAAAACCTGTTCTCCCTTCCCCTTTAGATTGGGAGCTCACGTGGGACAAGGATCTGATTGTATTTTCCTGGGGGCTTAGTAAAGTGCATGGCGGAAAGTAAATGTGAATACCGTAGTTATTATCGTTACTCCGACTGGTAGGTATAAAAATGCAGGTGCATTTTCAGGTTAATTTGAATTTGTCCTGACACATTCCCATGGTCTGTCTTCCCAGAAATTTCTTCACTCTTCCTTCTCGATCTCATCTTATCTTGCCACCGACCTCTCACCCGTATTCTGCTTCTGGTCTGGAATGCTCTCCCTCCTCATATCCACCAGACTATGACTCGCCCCTGCTTCAGAGCCTTACTGGAGGCAAATCTCCTTCAACAGGCCTCCCCAGACTAAGCCTTCCTTTTCTCCTCTGCATCACCCTGACTTCCTCCCTTGATTAATCCCCACCTCCCAACCCCACAGCACTTAAGAACATATCTGAAATGTATTTATTTATATTAATGTCCGTCACCGTCTCTAGACTAAGCTCGTTGTGGGCAGGGAATGTCTGTATATTGTTGAATTGTACTCTCCCACACGCTTAGTAGAGTGCTCTGCACACAGTAAGCGCTCAGTAAATACCACTGACTGACTGACTGCCTCTAGGTCTGCCCTCTTTGTGTTAGTGACCAGGAATATAGGACTCTTAGCTTCTGACCCTTAACTCCTTCCACCCATCACTTGTTGCCATGGTGCTTCCTGTTACTTACCACAGCCTAAGCGGTAGAGATTGAGACAGGCAAGTTTTTCAATGGCAGAAGAAAAATTAATTTCAATGGATCATATAACTTTAGGAACAATTTAAAAAGTGATTAATTCCCACTGTTGTATTGGTATTTGCATAATATCTTGTCAGACATTAAATATATCCACCGATAGCAAATTGCATTCAGCTCGAGCGAAATGTTTCTTACCATTAAGTTTGTCACAAATGGGGGAAAGATTATGTACACTAGAGATGATCCATGTTATTTAGTTGAGTTACAATGAAACCCGGTGTAATATTTCACAAAAACGTATATTACAATTTTCCTGGCGGCAATGATAAAAGCCAATCTTCAGTGGAAAAAAAGGAGAGTTAGACTTGAACTGGAATCCAGGGCAGTGGAAAAATCTGATCTAAGCTGAATACGGAGGAGGGAAATTATTATAAATTGCCCAAACAGCTCTTTCACGTCTAATTTTTTATTTGAATGTTTCTTATCTCTTGAGTGACCAACTCAAAATATGCTCTCCCAAATCTAATGGTTGGGATTAAATCTTAATGACCCCCAAAGTCTTGGTTTAAAATTCTATTTTTCTAAGATGAGAAAGTAATGTGGGTTAGAATTCATTTTAAATATTGCAGTTAACAGGCCAGAAGAAGGGCCCCCCCCTTTTTCCATTTGTCTCTAACTCCTCTGTCCTTCCTCTTCCTTTGCTTCTCTATCTCCGTGCTCCTTTTCCTTGTCCTTCTCTTCTTCCTCCTTTCTCTTCCTCCTCTTCCTCCTCTCCCTCCAACTCCTCTTCCTGCTTTTCCTCCTCCTCCTCGTTTACTTCCCTTCTTCCTTTCCCTGTTTCCTTCAGTTTTGTCCTCCTTTTCCTGTTTCTTCTTCTCCTTCAGTACTGATTTATTATACTAATAGGTACTTACTGTAAGCTAAAAAGTATCCGAACCCCTTGGGTAAATGCAAGATAACATAATTCCTGTCCCACATTTGGTTCACAGTTTAAATGTTTCCTTCCATTACCCTTTTCCCCCATTTCCCCATCTTCCACCCTCCCTTCCACACATACAAATTATCTGAGTAATCAGACCCCTAAAATATACCCTAAATATGACAGATTAATGATGTTTAGGAATGTTAAATACCCATATAATTCAGGCCAAAATATATTTTTCCTGCTCCATCCGATATCATTGTTGAGACTGTCAAGTCAAAGAGCAGTCCCGGAGACCTGGAGACTACATGTAGATATATAATTAATTATATTATATAATATATATAATCTCCAGATTGTTTACGTGTATATATGTAATTTCTCCCTTAGAGGAAGCTTGAAAAACACGCCTGTCCAGCCCCTCTTTTCTTCTAGCCAAGAACAATCTACTGACTCCTGTTCTAAGTGTGAAGAATGAATCTACATTTAAACCTTACAAATGCACTTGTATGAAAATTTCCCATTAAAATATGGTAATGTTCCCCCAAAATGATCCTCCTTGAACATCACCTTGATGCAATAGTTTCATATGACAACCTTGTCTGAGGGCCGATGAATCATGTCTTGTTCTTGGATACCACATTAGTAATTTGAAGTCTTTGCAGTCAACTCCATCGGCATGTTAAAGAGGAGAGTGAGAACGTACTGTTTGAAAAGACTGTGTCGTCGGAAGCTGCTTAGAGAAGGAAGCCCAAGGAGATAATTAGAATATCCTTGGGATAAGTATTGTAAGTATCAAATATTAGAGTGAATGTACAACGAGCAAATGTGTACCAACCCCATTGTGTTGCCCAAGCGCTTAGTACAGTGCTCTGAACACAGCAAGTGCTCGATAGATACCACTGTTTATTTCAGCCAGAACGATCTTGTGAGAATTAGCATGTCCTAGTGGATAGAGCACAGGCCTGGGAGTCAGAGGAACTACGTCCTAATCCTGGCTCTGCCACTTGTCTGCTGTGTGACCCTGGGCAAGACTCTTAATTGCCTTAGCTTCTCGTCTGTAAAATGGGGATCGAGGCTGTGAGCCCTAGGCGGGACCGGGACTGTGTCCATCCTGATTAATTTGTATCTACCCCGGTAGAGGGCTTGGCTCATAGTAAGTGCTTAACAAGTATTATTAAAGAAAAAAGGAAAATGAGTAGGGAAGTAATGGAGGCGGAATGCGTTCTTTGTGGCTAAGCTATATTCTTGGTACTGAATGGGTCAGTTCCCAGTAGATTTCCAGAGACTTAGTCTAGATTGGAATACCTCAGGGTCCACAGGAAGCAGGCAAGATGTCTATTCTGGTTAAGGTTGACATGAAAAACAATGAAATGGCCCAGCATCTAGTACAGTGCTTCGCTTGGCACTTGCTGGGAAGCAGTATGGCTTAGTAGATTAAAGCACAGGCCTGCAAGCCAGATGACCCGGGTTCTAATCCTGGCTCTGCCACTTGCCTGCTTTGTGACCTCGGGGCAGGTCACTTAACTTCTCTGTGCCTCAGTCTCCTCAACTGCAAAATGAGGGTTCTGTACCCGCTCTCCCTCCTACTTAGATGGGTCCAATCAATCATATTTTTTGTGTGCAGAAAACTGCGCTAAGTGTTTGAAAGAGAACAACAATGAAAAGAGTTGGTAGCCACGTTCCTGCCTACAATGAGCCCCACGGGGAAGCACCGTGGCCTAGTGGATAGTGCACGGACCTGGAAGTCAGAAGGACCTAGGTTCTAATACCGGCTCCACCACTTGTCTGCTCTATGACCTTGGGCAAGTCACTTCACTTCTCTGGGCTTCAGTGACCTCATCTGTGAAATGGGGATTAAGATTGAAACCCATATGGGACATAGACTGTTTCCAACTTGACTATCTTTTGTCTACCCCAGCACTGAGATCAGTCAGTGACACATAGTAAGAGCTTAACAGATACCATCATCATCATCATCACCACCTCCTCTGCCCCATATCTCAGTGAGCGCAACCTCAAAAAAATGAAGGGAATTCAAAAGCATCAAAGAAAACCTTCCATTCCATCCTGCTTCCTTCAACAGAAATGATGATTTCTTAAAAGATTCTGACCGGAGAGCAAATTCTATGGCCGACGCAAAGCAGACAGACAAGCAGAGGTCTGTTCCCAAACACAGTCGGGTGGTTCGTTGCCTCTGTATGAATTTGTGTGTAAATCCATCTTTAATTCCACGCAGTCTAAACACAGCTGGTTTGATTTTGCTGCAGTACAACTGTAGGTTGCTTGCTCAAAACAGCTCAGAGGATTGATTTCCATATTGTCTGTGATCATGGCTGTGAGCCCTAGGATGGAAATGCAGTTTCGTTGCTTTAATAATTTCCCACCAAGGTGAATGAGGTGCTTTTTTAAAGGAAGCAGAACCCAGGCCTCCTTTTGAGATGGTGAGTGAATTCACTTCTCTTGTGGTGTTTGTAGTTGGAAGTGAGTGGAAATTAAGTAGCCAATGCTTCTGGTGCAGGAGCTATGGATGTTCAGAGAAGCAACTCTACATGAGAGAATTCAGAACTCCTGCTTTGAAGTTTTTCTAGGAATTAGAGAATGCCCTGAAACCAATAAGAGCAAATTCCAAGCTGTGATAGACACAGGGACCACTTGCCAGGAAGATTGAAAAGTTTTCCCTTCCACGTTGCAATTGCTGGAGTGCGGCAACTCGTTTAAGTTACGTGGCCAGCCCGAGGGAGACCTGAGAAAAAGCACCCATGGATGTGCCAGAGGGGAAGGTTTTATTGAGAAAGGCCAAGGAGAGTTGTTCATCCTCATTTTCATCAAACCACTCTCTAAAAGAGCTCAAATGCAGCCGTCATCTGTCCCCCAGGTTCAAAGATGGCATTGAAATTTATATCTGCTGGAGCTAGGTTGACAAACTGACAATATGTATTTTTGTTTTAAAGTGCCCTTCCAATTCTGTACATCCACAAATAACTGACCCCGATTGAACACATTAACAGCAATCTCACTGTGAAAATTTTCTAGATATTTGGATGTCATTTGTGTTTCATGAATATCTGCCTGAGCCTCCCCCAGGTTTAAGCTGCTGAATGGAATCATTGGTGACCAGGATTTCCAGCTGAGAATTATAAGAACCACGTTTCCACCCTAAGTCTGATACGGAGAAAATTTAGGGAGCCGAAGTTGGAGGCAATTAGCTCTAAACCACTCCCTGCCTAATCTCCTACTTCTCCATAAAGTTCCGCTCCCACCCATACTTCCACGTTCTCTGTCTCCCCTCTCTTCCTCTCCCCCCAGAATGATACCATCTTGGAAAAAACTCTCACCTTGTCTCCACATTTGTTTCCTTTCTGGTCTCCTAGCATTCAGCCATTACCCTCTCCAATGCAACCGTCTAGACTGTAAGCTCATTATGGTCAGGGAACTTTTCTGCTAATTCTGTTGTACTCTCCCAAGCTCTTAGAACATTCCTCTGCACATAGCATTCAATAACTTCCTTTGATTAATTGATCTATTACACTGCTGCCTGGATCTTTTTCTTGCAGGATAGGCTGGTTCACGTCTCTCCTCAAAACCCTCCATTGGCTTCCTTGTCCCTCAGGATCAAGAAAAGATACCTCACAATCGCCCTCAAGTCTGGCCCCACCTCACGTATCTGACCTTCTTGCCTGCCTGCTCTTTCCAACACTCTGTCTTCTTTTTTTTTTTTAACGGTATTTGTGAAGCACTTGCTATGTGTTAAGCATTGCATTCAGCACCGGGGTAGAGACAAGTTTATCAAGTTAGACACAGCCCATTTCCCACATGGAGCTCACACTCTAGGTTGGAGGGAGTATTTAATTTCCGTTTTACAGATGAGGTAACTGAGGCACAGACTTGCCTGCGGTCAAAAAAATTAGGTGAATAGCCCAAGATCACACGGCAAACAATGGGCAGAGCTGGGATTAGAACCCAGGTCCTCTGATACCCAGGCTCTTTCCACTAGGCCATGCTGCTTTGCTCCTCTCGAGCTGAGATTTTAGCCTGATCTTGTTTTCAATCCTCCTCCCATCTCCACCCTCTCACTCACACTGTTCCCCCAGCTTGAAACTTCCTCCTCACACCCTGTATCTACCCCAGCGCTTAGAACAGTGCTCTGCACATAGTAAGCACTTAACCAATACCAACATTACCTTATACCTCTCCCCACATTCAAATCCCTCCTAAAATCCTATCGCCTTTGGCAAGTCTTCCCTGACTAAATTCCCAATCCCCTGAGACATATCATCTCCTTCAACCTCTCACTCTTGTGAACTTACTTACACGTTCACTTGTCTTATGCTGTCGAATCATCTCCAACCCATAGCGACTCCATGGGCACATCTCTCCCAGAACACCCCACTCTCCATCTGCAATTGTTCTGATAGTGTATCCATAGAGTTTTCCTGGTAAAAATATGGAAGTGGTTTACCGTTGCCTCCTTCCACGCAGTAAACTCGAGTCTCCACCCTTGACTCGCTCCCAAGCCATTGCTGCCCAGCACAGGTGAGTTTTGACTTGTAGCATATTGCCTTCCACGCGCTAGCCACTGCCCAAGCTAGGAATGGAATGGACAGGCCTCTGCTTGACTCTCCCTCCCATAGCTGAGACTGGTAGTGGACTGGAAACTCTCCATGTGCCACCCTGAGAAGGGATACATTCACCAGCACTTACTTACTCCCATTTTCTTCATTGATCTTTGACCTCTTGCTTTAAATCTTCCCCATTAGAGCAGAAGCTTCTTGTGGGCACTGAATGGGTCACTTCATTGTTCTGTCCTTCCCAGTCATCTAGTACAGTGCACTGCCCCAAATGGGAGTTCAATAAATGCTATTAGTTCTGCTCCAGTGGCTGCCCTCTCTAGTTGCTTGGTAAATAGACTCTAAGCTCCTTGTGGGCAGGGAATGTGTTGGTTTATTGTTCTCTTGTAGGCACTTAGTACAGTACTCTGCACGCAGTAAGCGCTTAATAAGTACCATTGTCCGACTGACATACAGAGTGGATGAATGTAAGTGCTCCTGGCCATTTTTGCCTCTCTTTCAGCAACTAGTCATGCAAATAAGAACTCAGGAGCAGGTGGAAAAATGTTGTAATTAAGAGAGACACACACACATTTAAGTAGAAGGAATTAGAAGACGGTCCTTAATTGCATAGTTACAGAAGTGTTTCTGAGTTGCTTTGAGATCCTAAGCCTTTGAAAGGTGCCATATAAATGCAAATCACTTGTCACGATTCACTTTGTGCAGTGAAAGGCCTCCTGTACCCAGCTCTAGGGTTATATAATGAAACGCTAAATTTAAAATGCCTATTAGGCTGAGACGCGTCGGCCGAATAAAATTGGAGTCACGTTTCTCGTTTTTCCTCCGGAGTACGCAGCCACGTGCCGACGAGAAGCCGAACGCACTCTTCAGATCTGATTGAATGAATGAAAATAAAACTCTTCAGGTTGATTAAAGTGGAGCATGGATTTTTGAAAAATATCATTATGGCACGTTTTCCTGTATTTCCAACATCAATAATGCCTTGAGGGCAGGGACTTCCAAATGGTAATTTAATTTGTTAATGATCCAACTTTCTATAGCCAAATAGGCCACGAGCTGCCATGGACTTCTCAAAGCATCTTCCAAATGCGGAATTGTTTTTGTCCTTGGAAACAACGGCGTTTCATAGCTCGGTGAGAGGGAGTCAAAGTTTAGCTAGCTGTCAGACTTTGACGGACATTCTAGCTTCTACGCTCACTCTCCTTGTTTAGCTGATGAAAGAGAAGGCCTGGAGGGAAATTTGCTTGCTCAAGCCTTCCTATTCTTTAGTCAACTTCTGATTCAGATCCAATTTCTTTTACGGTCTCATAGAATGAATACTATCATAAATAAATGAAAAATACAGACACACGGCTGCCCTTCTGGCTCAAAGATGGCGTTCTTGATGATGAGAGGTTATCAGTGTGTAGGGGTATGTGTCAGCCCTTCACTTATCAGCCAATCTCTTCTGCTCTTTGTGGCTCTGCTGAATTTTCCCCAGTGTGGCCCAGTGGAAAGAGCGGAGGCCTGGGAGTCATCTCGATTCTGTCACTTGGCAATGGGAAGACACTCTTTGGATCAGGATGGGACTTGGGGCCAGGAGATGATCACTTCCGGCTCCAGCTGGCAGCCTGACCTAGAGAGGGAAACTGGGCTCTAATCCCGGCTCTGCCATTTGCCTGCTGAGCGACCTTGGATGGGTCATTTCACTTCTCTTTGTCTCCATTTCCTTATCTGTAAAAAGGACTTTTTTAATGGTATGTGTTAAGCACCAGGCACTGAACCAAGCGCTGGGGTAGAAATGAGCTAATCAGGGTGGAGACAGTCCATATCACTCATGGGGCTCACGGCCTTAATCCCCATTTTGAAGATGGGGTAGCTGAGGGCCAAAGAAGTAAGATGACTTGCCCAAGGTCACAAAGCAGACAAATGGCAGAACGGGGATTAGAACCCAGGTATTTCTAACTCCCAGCCCTTTGCTCTATCCATTAGGCCGTACTGCTTCCAATGCTTCCTTCTTCTCCAATTTAGACTGTGAGCTCCATGTGAGACAGGGACGGTGTTGCACTTGGTTATTTTGTAATCTATCCCAGAGATTTGTAGTGTGCTTAGCACAAAATAAACACTTAGCAAATACTATTATTATCATTATTATTATCAGTACTAGTAATAGTTGTCTTACGCTGTCAAGTCATCTCCGACCCGTAGCAACGCCAAGGATAGGTCTCTCCCAGAACACCCCACCTCCATCGGCAATCATTCCGGTAGTGGATCCATAGGGTTTTCTTGGTAAAAATCCAGACTTTGACCTTACTTACTTTGACCTTGGTTCAGGCCAGGATAAGCTGAAAAGCGGGGTGGCCGAGTGGATAGAGCTCCGGCCTGAGAGTCAGAAGGACCTGGGTTCTAATCCCAGCCCCATCACATGTCTGCTGCGTGACCTTGGGCAAGTGACAACTTCTCGAGGCCTCAGTTCCCTCATCTGTAAAATGGAGATTAAGACTCTGAGCCCCAGGTGGGACATAGACTGTGTCCAACCTGATTAGCTTGTATCTATCCCAGCACTCAGTACAGTGCCTGGCACACAGTAAGCAGTTAACAAGTACCATTAAACACCCCCTGAAAAATGCTAATTCCCAGTGTAACACAACTGTTTCAGAGCCTTGTAGATGCAACAGAAAAGAGGAAAATTTGCAGCCTTTATATACACTCTAGGATCATGATTGTGGCTCCTGTATATTTCCTGATTGATTATGCCACAGCCCTCCATAGTTCTGTCCCTCACCCAGTTAATCAATCAATCAATCAATCGTCTTTATTGAGCATTTACTGTGTGTAGAGCATTGTACTAAATGCTTGTGGGAGTACAACGCAACAGTGTAACAGACACCTTCCCTGCCCCCTGCTAGCTTATGGTCTAGAGAAGTGGATGGGTTTGGGAATCAAAGGTCGTGGGTTCTAATCCCAGCTCTGCCACTTTTCTGCTGTGTGACTTTGGATAAATCACTTAACTTCTCTGGGTCTCAGTTACTTCATCTATAAGAGGGGGATTAAGATTGCGAGCCCCACGTGGGGCAACCTGCTTACCTTGTATCTCCCCCAGCACTTAGAACAGTTCTGGGCACACAGTAAACGCTTAAACAAATACCATTATTTTGAGAGGATGAACCAGACGCTTATTACAGTCCCTCTAGACTGTAAGCTTGTTGTGGTCAAGGAATATCACTGTTTATTGTTGTATTGTTCTTTTCCAAGCGCTTAGTACAGTGCTCTGCCCAAGTGTTGGAAAGTGTGCCCTAGCATGGGTCTGACAGTCAGAGGACCTGGGTTCTAACCCCGTCTCTGTCACGTGCCTGCTTGTGTGACCTTGAGCAAGTCATTTTACTTCTCTGTGCCTTAGTTTCCTCGATTGTAAAATGGGGATTCGATACCTACTCTCCCTCCTACTTAGTCTTGCGAGTCCCATGTGGGTCAGGAACCACGTCTGATGTGATTGATTTGTATCTACCCCAGTGCTTAGAACAGTGCTTGACACACCCTAAGAGCTTAACAGATACCATTAAAATAATAAAATTGACGGTGTCACTAAAGGAACAGTTTGTTGTGGTGGTGCAATTGAAGATGGTATGAAAAGGACATGCGGAGATTTGGTTTCCTTCAGTATAATTCTCTGGCTTTACTCCGCTCACATCCGTTTTTGATGGACAGTTTATAATTAGACACAGAGTTCAAAGTGGGGTTGTAGAAGAGGAGACTGAAAAACAAATAAAACAACAACAACAAGAAAGAACACTTGAAGGCAGGTGTATATTGCTGTGTCGCTTCTCTTGCTGCTTTCATTAGATTCATCGAGCATGAGCAAAGGCCACTGTGTAATGAATGAAAGTAATTTAATAAAAAAGCAAGAACCTCTCTAAGCACGAAACAAAGAACATCCTGATAAATGCATGGCTCTGGATTGATGGGATGACTCTTGCAAGCAAAACAAACACATTTTACAATCAACTATGTGGCCTAAATGATCCTGCTTTCTTTTCCTGAGCCCTCTGTTTAAGAACAGCAACTTGGCTTCTTAATGCTGTCTCACAAAGGAAAGAGCCATTTTCATTTCCTCCGTGTTCGAAGAGGAAAGAAAGCAGAATGCCACCTTGAATAAAAGTCCTGGAAATAACCAATTATTTTTTATGACTTGGCTTAGGCACGTTAAGTTAACGTTCCCTAAAATCCTGAAGCATAAGCTGAGTTACATTTGATGTGCGCTTGAAAATCTGTTCAGCATAACTGTGGGAGAATTTAAAACCCCTGTATACTATAGCCCCTCTCGTCTGTCTTCCTTATAGAGAGCTTCTTTGTAGAGATGTCCTTGCAAAAATGTCAGTCAACTTGCATCTCACGCCACCTCAAAAAATCTACAAGGGCGTCCCTTTCCCCCGGCAAGAAGCAAAATAAACCCCCCCACTATCCATTTTAAAACTCTGCTTTGGGTGATTCCTTTTTACCTTTCTTTTCTCTTTGCTTAGCTGGCTTTTTGTTCTTCACTCTTCCCAAGCAAATCTCTTGACCATCCAATTAATCAATCAATCAATTAATGGTATTTACCGAATGCTTACTGTGTGCAGAGCACTGTACTAAGATTTTGGGAGGGTACAATACAATGGAGTTGCATACAGGGACCTTGCAGTTTAGAAGAGGAGATAAATATTACAGAAAGTTACGGGACAAGGAAATAACAGAATAAGGATTCGTTCAAAGGTACAGAGCCCAGGCCTGGGAGGCAGAGGACCTAGGTTCTAATCCCAGCGCCAACATTGGTCTGCCATGTGACCTTGGACAAGTCACTTCAATTCCCTCTGCCTCAGTTTCCTCATTGGTAAAATGGGGATTAAATCCTACTCTCGCCTACTTAAACTGTGAGCCCCAGGTGGAACAGGGACTTTATCCAACATGATTGTCTTGTAGCTACCCCAGCACTTAGAACAGTGCTTGATATGTAGTAAGTGCTTGGCAAGTACTATTATTTAAGTGATGTGGGGCTAGGCGTGGGCTGAGTATCAAGTGCTTAAGAGGTATAGAACTAAGTGCGTAGGTGACAACCTAAGTGCATAGGTGACACAGAAGGGAAGGCAATAGGGTGAGGAAATTAAGAATTAGTCAGGGAAGGCCTCATGGAGGAGACACTACTTGAGCAAGCTTATTGTGGGCAAGGAATGTGTTGGTTCATTGCTATATTGTAGTCTCTCAAGGCTTAGGGCAGTGCTTTGCACACAGTAAGTGCTCAATAAATATGATTTCATGAATGAATGAGTAGTAGGGCTTTGGATATGGGCAGAGTGGAGGTCTGTTGGATATGAAGGGGTTGGGTGGGCAATTTCAGACGGAAGGGAGGATATGGACAGTTGGCAGTGAGACAGATGAGATAGCAGTGCAGTGATTTGATTGGTTTTAGAGGAGCAAACTTTGTGGCTTGGGTTGTAGTGGAAGATTAATGAGGTAAGGTAGGAGGGGGAAAGCTGTTCGAGTGCTTTTAAGCCTATGGCAAAGGGTTTCTCTTGGATGCAATCATTGGGAATTTTTCAGGAGTGGGAAGACATGGACCGAGTTATTTTTATAAAAATGTTTGGGCCATAAGAGTGCAGTATTACCTGGAGAGGGGAGACTAAAGTCCTCCTTTCCTCTTCTCCCACTCTCCTTCTCTTCACCCTGACTTGCTCCCTTTGTTTTTCCTCGCTTCCAGGCCCAGAGCACTTATATACATATCTTTATTTATTTGCACTGTCTGTATCCCCTGCCTCTAGACTCTTTGTGGGCAGGGGATGTGTCTGTTTATCATTGTATTGTACTCTCCCAAGGGCTCTGCACACAGTAAGCGCTCAATAATACAATTGACTGAACAAATGAATGAATGAAAGGGAAGAGACAGGAGGCCAGGACGTCAGCAAGGAGGCCATTACAGTAGTCAGGGAAGGGTACGATAACAGTTTGAATCAGGCTGGTAACAGTATAGGAGAGTAAAGGATCGGTTCTAGAAGCGTCAAGGTAGACCTGACAGAACCGTCTTTCAGTTTTGGCTCCCACTCAAGCAGTGATATTCACTGAGCAAGTATGGGGCACAGAGGATCGTACTAAGCACCTGGAAGGGGAATACTTGTTAAGCACTTACTATGTGCCAGGCACAGTCCTAAGTGCTGGGGTAGATACAAGATAACGGGGGTGGATGCAGTCTCTGTCTCACAAAGGCCCACATTCGGGCGGAGATAGGGAGATAGGCGAGAAGAGGCTTGATGTGAGCCAGGTTTAGATGGTTATCATCCTTTCTGAGAATCCAAAGCCCCTCCAAATTCTGAGGAGGCCTGCACAGTCTAAGGGGAAAATCTAGTTTTTAATAGAATTTGCTATGTGCCAAGCACTGTATTAAGAGCTATTTCATCAGCCCTGGGTCAATGCTTTCTATAATCTGGCTGAAAAAAAACCCAAACTCCCACTTTTTCCATGATTACCCTGTCTTAGAATACTGTATCGTCATCAACGGGCGTAAATGACACCATTTATGCCTACGTACCTATGTCCAAACCGTTCGCTTGTATCCACCCCAGCGCTTAGTCCAGTGCCTGGCACATAGTAAGCGCTTAAAAAATACTACAATTATTATCATTATTACACAGAAACCTTAGCTGAAAGGCAGAGAGATGATTTTCGGTGGCATGGGGAGGCGATAGGTCAGAGAGTCTGATTTTGTAGATGGATTAAAAAGGAGCTAGATAGTTTTATGATGAGTAATAAAAGCAGTAGATATGCTACCTAAAATAAAAGGCTAATCTCATCTCATCTTCCAGGGCATAAACTTGTCACTCTGCATGTTAATGAGATTTCCCCATCACACCTTAGGCTTCACCATCCAATTTGCCCAAAGGGATGTTGAAGAGTTTCTATTTCTAATAATAATAATAATAATAATGTTGGTATTTGTTAAGCGCTTACTATGTGCCGAGCACTGTTCTAAGCGCTGGGGTAGACATAGGGGAATTAGGTTGTCCCACGTGGGGCTCACAGTCTTAATCCCCATTTTACAGATGAGGGAACTGAGGCACCGAGAAGTTAAGTGACTTGCCCACAGTCACACAGCCGACAAGTGGCAGAGCTGGGATTCGAACTCATGAGCCCTGACTCCAAAGCCCATGCTCTTTCCACTGAGCCACGCTGCTTCTCCGTGTGGCCGTGTAATAAGCAGTGTGGCTTAGTGGAAAGAGCCCAGTGGCTCTTTAGGAGTCAGAGGTCATGGGTTCTAATTCCGCTCCTGCCACTTGTCAGCTGTGTGTGACTTTGGGCAAGTCGCTTAACGTCTATGTACCTCAGTTCCCTCATCTGTAAAATGGGGATGAAGTCTGTGAGCCCTGTGTAGGGGGACACCCTGATTACCTTGTATCTACCCCAGAGCTTAGAATGGTATTTTGCACATAGTAAGCACTTAACTAATGCCATCATAATTATTATTATTATTATTTTGTTTTTTGTTAAGCATTTACTATGTGCCAAGCACCATACTAAGCACCATTCTACTATGAATGAATAAGCCGATGGGTCAAAAATCCTTGGTACTCTCCCAACAGTCCTGCTTCACGCTCTACGACCAGCTCTAGAGTTATCGATGGCCCTCAATATCTGATCTAGAACCAGGGCTTCTATATCACTAGGACATCCCAAAAGCATCCCACTGAGAGAGCTGGATTGTCTGAGAAAACCACAGCTCTCTCTTCTCTCTCCACCCCAAGAATAGGCATTCGGGAATGGATTCTTGGACATTTTCATAGTTCTGCGGGTTCCAAGCCACTGGAAAATTCCCTAGTCATTTCTTAAACCAGGACAAATTTATCAAGTGGAGAAAAAGATTTACTAGGAAGGGATTTAATCCTAGGAACATATAGATTTCTACCACATCCACTACACTAAGTTTAAACTACTTGAGGGCAGGGATCGTGTCTACCAAATCTGCTGTATTCTCCCAAGTGCTTAGTAAGTGCTCTTCACACAGTAAGTGCTCAAGAAATACCATGGCATACTACATGCTGGAATATAATATTTGTGATGTTTAAGCGCTTATGTGCCAAGTATTTTTCACAGAGTGCTCAGAGACTACGTCTGACCTGATTATCCTGTATCTCTCCCATATTGGGACCCAATCTAAGTAGGAGAGAGACTCCGTATTTAATCGCCATTTTATAGATTAGGAAACTGAGTCTCAGGAATGTTAAGTGACCTGCCCCAAGTCCCAAAGCAGACAAGTGGAAGAGCCAGGATGGGAGCCCAGGTCTTCCCAGTCAGGATTCCTGAGGGTAGGAAAAGAAGGAACCCAAAAACTCTGCATCTTGGCTGAAGAGGAAGATGAATCTTCATTGAGAACGCATCTGCCCAATTCTACAACCACCAGACTGTCGATTCAGAACTTGAAATAATTAAATTCTTATTTTGGAATGCAATGATTAAAACTGGTAATGTCTTTCTGGGTCTTAATTGAAAAGAAGCTGCATTTGGAATGCTTCATTCCTGCATCCTCGGCTGCTTGGAGACTTAAGCCATTGAACATGCACCTGCACAGCAAATTGGCAAGGCAGACACTTACTGTGAAGAATCAGTTGTTGTGAATGGCTAATTGGTTACAGGTGCAGTGAATTAACCATCTGCTAGAGAGCCAGACAGGATGAAAGGCAGAGGAAAACCCCTTCCTCTCTTCCCCTTTCAGAATTGCTCTTGATGGAGGATTTCAAAAAGAAGTGCTGCTCCCAGAATTCTAGGAGAACTTTGTGTCAGAAAGTTGTGGAGTGGAAATGAGGTGTCAACTGGATGCATGGAGCGTAGCTCTATGGAGTCTATGCGTGTCTGACAATAATAGGTATGGATCCTGTCCCAAGTGTTGGATGTGACTGTGCTTGGGAAGAGTAAGCTCTTTCCTGAGCACCACATGTCCTAGTGGGTAGAAAGAGTAGGGGTTTGGGACTCGGAAGACCTGGCTTCTAATCCTTTCTCTGCCACTAAC
Organism: Ornithorhynchus anatinus; assembly: GCF_004115215.2. Taxonomy (NCBI): domain Eukaryota; kingdom Metazoa; phylum Chordata; class Mammalia; order Monotremata; family Ornithorhynchidae; genus Ornithorhynchus; species Ornithorhynchus anatinus. The sequence goes on along the minus strand of NC_041744.1, from coordinate 35,712,464 downwards.
CCGTAGTGGGACGTTGGGTAATTCACTTCATTTTTCTGGGCCTCTATCCTCAGTGGTAAAATGAGGATAAAATACTTTCCTCTTTGACTGTGAGCTCAGTGTGGGAGAGGGACTGTGTCTGACCTAATTATCCTAGCACTAAACACAGTGCTTGGCACAGAGTAAATGCTTAATAGATATCTCAAATAGTATTTTCATTATGCCTAGATGATTAGTCTGTTGCTGTGGACTCACAGCAGCCCACGGTTTGAAACTTCTCTGCTATGTTCTGCCCTCCTTGTTTATGTTTACCTCATTTCAGATCACCTTAAAGTTGCTGTTTGGATATCTTGCCGTTATCCATTCTCCTCCCGTGTCCCACTCAGATAATGTGTGAATTGACAAGCATCAGTGCTGGTGGACTGGTAGTGAAGTATCCCTTTTTCTTTTAATATGGTTAACAGGTGATGGTATTAGAATTTCTTGAGAGGTCACATTTGCTTTCTTTTTTGATTCACTTTTAGAGGTTCAGAAACCAAAGTATAAAGATTGATGCTTCGTTGCCACTGTGTTCCATCTGCGAGTATCCTAAAACTCATGTTTGCCTTTTTCATAGTTTTCTCTACTTAATCTAGCCATGGATTATTGGATAGTTCACTGTCTAGGTAGCAGAAGGAGATGACAAGATGAAGCAGAGCTGCTGAAGACCAGCTATTACCAGACCAGCAGGTAATCTCAGTTTTCTTTAGATAAATTGTTTGATCTGGCATAAAGACGATAGCGTTGTTGATTATGAACTCATGTTTTGATACTCCCACTGAGAGCTGTTTAATTGTTTACGCCTAACTTGTCCAATCCTCAACCCACCCAGCTCATAGTAACCAGAAGTATGTGAATGATCATTTTATGTAGAAGTGAATCCTTCCTGCACTGGTATGAACAGTTCTCCCATAAAGCAAGGTCGTTCTTTTGAAGAAATGTTACAGAACTCACAAATTGGCATCCTGTACATTTGCCAAACCATATCTTCTGATACCACATGGCATCTTACTCAGTGTCTGAAGAATGTTCCATAATTTTCTATTCTCATTCTACTCAAAACATATAATGAAAGAATATTTTACAGGATAATCAATCGTATTGAGCATGTACTTTGTGCAGAATATTGTAGTAGGTGCTTGGGAGAATACAGTATAACAGAGAGAAGCAGCATGGCTCAGTGGAAAAGAGCATGGACTGGGGAGTCAGAGATCATGGTTTCAAATCCCATGTCTGCCACTTGTCAGCTGTGTGACTTTGGGCAAGTCACTTAACTTTTCTGTGCCTCAGTTACCTCATCAGTAAAATGGGCATTAGACTGTGAACCCCACATGGGACAACGTGATCATATCCTCCCCAGCACTTAGAACAGCTTTTTGCACATAGCAAGCACTTAACAAATGCCATCATTGTTATTATTTAGACTCATTCCTTGCTCACAGCCCAGAGGGGGAACAGACATTAATATAAAATAAATTACAGATGTGCTGAGGGTCTGAAGGAGGGGTGAATAAAAGATTCAAGTCCGAATTCAAGGGCGACCCTGAAGGGAATAGGAGAAAAAGAAATGAAGGCCTAGTCAAGGAAGATCTCTTGAAGGAGATGTGCCTTCAATAAGACTTTAAAGATGGGGAGAGTTGATTGATAAAAAGAGGGAGGGTATTCTAGGCCAGAGGTAGAGACATGTGATTGTATTCATTACTCTTTCTTACTCTTCTCCAACTATCATGTGTTTTTCTTCTTTGCCTATCTAAACTTTTGCAGAATCAAAAGACTTGGTTTTGCAGGCTTTTACTAATTTAATTTTATTTATCTTTGGAGTTTTAATCAAGTCATTTTTTATTACAATTTGTATGCCAATGATATTCAAAAACAAGACAGGTCCCTTCCTGAGTGTTCAGCTGAGGTGAGGAATCATATTTCTAATTATGTAACAGCTGTTTCCTTCTGGATGTGTCAGAATTTCCTGGCTTTAAGTAGGGACAAAATGAAGAACCTGTTAACTGGGAAATGACTATCTGTGTTCTATTCTTGGGTTGTATATGATGGAGGCTAATTCAATTGGATGGTACTACCTTGCTTTTGATTATCTTTCCTTTTCACACCAGTCTCAATCAACTTTTTTTTTTCAATATTATGACCGTGCTATCAATTTCCTTGATGTTTAATAGTTCCGGTTGACTTCAGCTATTCCCCCTTCAATTTACCACAAGGAACTGCTCATTACAATAATTATCATAGTATATGGTATTTGTTAAGCACTGGTCATGTTCTGGGGTAATTAAAAAATAATCAACCAGGTACGGTCTCTGCCTCACAAGTGGCTCACCTTGCAAGTAGAGGAAGACAATTCATAGAACAATAAGCGCATTTTTAAACTTTCTACAGTCAAAATTCACAAGTTAAGTATAGACTGACTTCCAGAGGAATTGAGAAGCAGCATAACAGTAGAAAGAGCCCAGGCCTGGAAGTCAGAAGGATCTGCCTTCCATGGCTCTGCCACTTTTCTGCTATTGAACAAGTCACTTCACCTTTCTGTGCTTCAGTTTCCTCATCTGTAAAATGGGGCTTTAAAACCTGTTCTTCTCCCAACTAAGACTGTGAGCCCCATGTGGACCAGGACTGTGTCCAGTGTGACTTACATTCGTTCATTCATACTTATTGAATGCGTACTGTGTGCAGAGCCCTGTACTAAGTGCTTGGAAAGTACAATTCAGCAACAGAGGCAATGCCTGTTCCTCACAGGCCACCCCAGCAATTAGAACAGGATGAATTCACCCCTTCTTGGTGGATATACCTAGTTTAATCTTGTCATAATAATGGTGGTATTTGTTAAGCTCTTACTCTGTGCTCAGCACTGTTCTAAGCACTGGGGTGGATACAAGGTGATCAGGTTGTCCCACATGGGGCTCACAGTCTTAATCCCCATTTTACAGATGAGGGAACTGAGTCGAAGGGAAGTGAAGTGGTAAAATGCCCAAAGACACACAGCTGACAAGTGGCAGAGACAGGATTGGAACCCAAAACCTCTGACTCCCAAGCTCCTGCCACTAAGCCACGCTGCTTCTCTTGTCATCAGATTATGCTACCTAGACAGTACACTGTCTAATAATGCATGGCTACACTGAGTAGAGAAAACAATCAAAAAGGCAAGCATGACTTTTAGGGTATTAGCAGGTAGGACATAGTTTGAACTTTAAACTTGTTTCTAGTCTGTAAACTTGTTGTTGGCAAGGAATGTGTCCGTCAACTCTGCCGTAGTACACACTTCCATACATGTAGTACAGTGCTCTGCACTCAGTAAGTGCTCAATAAATATCACTGATTGAGTGAAGACTATTGTCTCAGAGCCCATTTCTTTCTGGGTAAAGGAGAGAGCTAACATAGTCATCTAGACAGTTCGGGCAAACACTATTGAGGAAAATGTGGACTTGATTGGTATGATTCTAATAGTCTATCTACATTGAGTAAATGGCCAAGATAATAGCTCAATCCTCCATTTACCAATATAAATCTAGTCAATCACAGAATTTGGCTTTTGCCATTCCTCCTGGCCCTTGGGAGCTGTAGGAATCAAGGTCAGGACTCTTCTGCTTCACTGAGCATGTCCAGTGCTAATGATGGGTCTTTGGCTGGCTTCAGGACACTGGAGATTTCATTAAATATTTCAAAAATTGTACTTGTTTACCCCCATTTCAACCTGGAAAAAAATGCACTGAAATGAAACATCTCATTTCAAACCTATCCTGAGGCAGAAGGAGACACTGATACATAACCACGATTTAAGCAAAATGAAACTAAATGCATTTTAAATTAGAAAAGGCACATTTTGATTTTATGACTGTGTTTCCCTGAAAGGCCAAATTCTCTCCTTGAATATCTATGTCCAACCATGCTATCTGTGTCCAACCACTGTTGAAGGTGTTAAGAACTGTACAAACAGCTGAATATTATTTTAGTTAGGAGCCTTAAATTGAATATATCTCAGCCACCCAGATAAAGCTACTGAGCTTCTGTGTTGTTGCAACTCTTACTGAAGGTGGATTGTTCGGGTGAACCCTAGATGAAAATGGCCTTTTTGCTTTGTGTTCTTTAGCATGTGGATGATTTTCTGTCCCTGTGTTCTAACTTGGCACTAAAAAACAAAGCGATTCCTTTCAAAATTAAGAAATTGGATTGAATGGTCTGATAGAGAAACAATGGATTCTAGTTTAGACACAGCATGGTCTAGTGGAAGGGGCACAGGCTTTAGAGTCGAAGGACCTGTTGGGTCACCTGGGGTAGCTTGGTGTCTGCATTTGGCCCTGATGATAATTGCGATGATAATAAATGTGGTATTTAAGTGCTTACTATCAATTGATCAAGAGCATTTATTGCATGCTGACGGGGTGCAGACTCTGAACTAAGTCCCTGGGAAATTATAACACAGCAGAGTCGGTAGGCACAATAATAATATTAATAATAATTGGCATTTGTTAAGCACTTAATATGTAAGCAGACACTGGACTAGCCCTGGGGTGGATACAAGCAAGTAGAGTTGGACACAGTTCCTGTCACCATGGGGCACAGTCTCAATCCCCATTATACAGATGAGGTATCCGAGGCATAGTGAAGTGACTTGCCCAAAGTCACGAGGCAGACAAGTGGGGGAGCTGGGGTTAGGTCCTCTGACCCATCTTCAAAAAATTGCATTTAAGAGCTTACTCTGTGTTAAACGTAGTTATAAGCGCTGGGGCAGGTACAAGAAAATTAGGTTAGACACAGTCCCTGTCTTGTATGGGGCTCACAGCCTAGGTAGGAGGGAGAACAGTTATCTCCATTTTACAGTTGAGCAAACAGGCACAGAGATGTTAGGTAACTTGCCCAAGGTCACACAGCAGACAAGTGGCAGAGCAGGGATTAGAACCCAGGGCCTTCTGACTCCCAGGCTCGGCTCTATCCGTTAGGCCATGCTACTTCTCCAAGCTCTTTGATTAGATTTTATATTCCTGCATTCGAGGTCTGGCCTAAGCCAACCGAGACAGAGGGGAGTCTGTTTAAACAGGAGACACGAGGACCTCCCCGAGTCGCCCTGTTCAGGAGCTAGCAGTGCTTTCTATCTCGGAAACTCTTTCCTTATTTTCAACCCAGGGTAACGTAGGTTAAGATTTGCTTGCCAGACAAGTGGATGCAAATGTTAGACAAGGATAAAGTTACTGGGAAAGCAGCATGGTCCGGTGGACAGAGCCCAGTCGTCGGATTCAGGAGCCCGAGGTTCTAATCCTGCATATGCCACTTGTGTGACCTTGGGCAAGTCATTTAACTTCTCCGTGTCAGAGTTCCTTTATCTGTAAAATAGGGATTAAATCCCAGCTCTCTGCTTCCCTTAGATGACGATCCTCACGTTGGTCAGGATCTGATGATCTTTTATCTAACCCAGCACTTAGCACAGTGCTTGACAGCAGGTGCTTAATAAATCTCATCACTGTTTTTGCTCAGGAATAGATTGCATACGACTTGGGGATCCATCTGCATTTCTCAACTTAAAAAGTCCAGGGAATACACAGTGTCTTGACTGGAAGTGGATTCCAGGTGTGAGCAAGCGTGACTGGGGTGACGGTATTCTTAGAGATCTTCGAGGTGCCCATCATGAGCAGCGTGGCTCAGTGGAAAGAGCGTGGGCTTTGGAGTCAGAGGTCATGAGTTTGAATCCCAGCTCTGTCACTTGTCAGCTGTGTGACTGTGGGCAAGTCACTTAACTTCTCTGTGCCTCAGTTACCTCATCTGTAAAATGGGGATTAAGATTGTGAGCCCCACGTGGGACAACCTGATTCCCCTGTGTCTACCCCGGCACTTAGAACAGTGCTCTGCACATAGTAAGTGCTTAACAAATACCAACATTATTATTATTATTATTATCTGTATTGCAGGCTTTGGTTAGTCACCTGCCTGGAGACGGGGGGATGCAACAATTTATTTTTTTATGTTATTCGTTAAACACTCTATACTGGGCACTTTTCTAAGAGGTGGGGTAGATACAAGTTCATCTGTTTGGACCCGGTCCCTGTCTCCCATGGGGCTCACATTCTTAATCCCCATTTTACAGATGAGATAGCTGAGGCGTAGAGAAGTGAAGTGACTTTTCCAAGGTCACATAGCAGACAAGTGGCAGAGCTGGGATTGAAACCCAGGTCCCTCTGAGTCGCGAGCCCGTGCTCTACGTCCTAGGCCATGCTGCAAATTCCCTCAGAGGTTCTCTCCAGCTTCATCATGTGGCTTCTCTCTTCACCCAGCACCTCTTTCTACTGTGAGAAGCATTGCGTTAGTTAGTCATCTGCTTGGAGGCAGAGGAATAGAGCAAGATGATCTATGAGCTTTTCTCCAGCTTCATCCTGTGGCCTCTCTCTCCCCACAAGACCCCCCGGATTTCCTCCACAGGTCCTATTGCGGAGAAGCGTCGATAGAGTAGGAAAATAATTCTACAGAAGTCGTTCCAGTGGGAGACAGTTGACAAAATAAATATACAAAGATCCACCTGTCATGAGAATATGCAACTGAAGATGGCAAGGGCCCAGCTGAAGCAAAATCTCAAAGTTAATCTGGTTTTCTCATGCATTTTCTGCATCTCACATGAGGATTCCCTGTTCCTAAGGAGTTTCCATGCAGGAAGGGACCTGCTGGCTTTGTCACAGGGCCAGCTATTTTTTTCCCCATTTAATCATTCTGTTACTCATTACTTTCAAAACGCCAACAGGCCTTGGGCGCATAAGTCACGGCGCAGCACCGGTTTCATCGAATCAGACTGCAGCATGCAATTTGGAAAAGCTAAATAGTGCAGTAAAGGATGTGATTATTCAATTAAAAAATGGTGATTTAAGATGCTTGGTGGCACTGCAGTCTTTCTGTTTGTCAGGTACAGTTGAGCATTTTAAATGGCTGAGGACACTTCTAGGCCTTTGAAAGGGTAGGGGAACATTTTGGTCTACAACAAATATTGCCTACTTACTGTAATCTGTTTGGCAGCAGCTTACCTGATACCTTATGTGGAGAAGCAGTGTTCCTAGTCAGGAGAGTCAGGTTCCAGTCCAGGCTCTGCCACTATCTGCTCTGTAACCTTAAATTTCCCATGCCTCAGTTTCCACAGCAGTAAAATGGGGATTAGATGCCCATTCTTTCCTGCTTAGATTGTGAGCCCCTTCTGGGACAGGGACTGAATCTCATCTGATTTTTCTCATATCCCCCCGCCCCCCGCCCCAGTGCTTAGTTCAGTGCTTGGCACCAAGTAAGTGCTTAACAAATTACCACAATTACTATTATTTCTCTCTGTCCTCCATCTCTGAGCCTCTTCCAACCTCTTTCTAAGCCTGAAGGGTTGCTCACTCACTACTCAAGCTCGTTGTGGGCAGGGAAAGCATCAACCAACTCTGTTGTTACAATAATAATAATAATGTTGTTATTTGTTAAGTGCTTACTATATGCAGGGCACTGTTCTAAAGTCAAAATGGGATGGGTATTTGGCTCAGAGCCGCTGCTGCCAAGACCTATGGGAATTTATGTTCTTAATAATAATGATGGTATTTGTTAGGCCCTTACTATGTGCCAAGCACTCTTCTAAGAGCTGGAGTAGATACAAGGTAATCAGGTAGCCCCATGTGGGGCTCACAGTCTTAATCCCCATTTTACAGATGAGGTAACGGAGGCACAGAGAAGTTAGGTGACTAGCGCCAGGTCACACAGCTGATGAGTGGCGGAGCGGAGATTAGAACCCACAACTTCTGACCCCCAAGCCCCTGCTCTTTCCAGTAAACCGTGCTGTTTCTCCTGTTCATTATGTGCAGGGAAAGTGTCTGCTCATTCTATTGTACTCTCCCAAGTGCTTACTACAGTACCCTGCACAGAGTAAGTGCTCCGTAAATACCATTGATTGATTGAACTGTGATCCCCTTGTGAGTTGTGTCTGGAACTATGTTCAGTCGGAATATATTATACATACCCCTGCACCCGGCATAATGATTGATACATAGTAAGAGCTTAATACAGGTCATTCAATTGTATTTATTGAACGCTCACTGTGTGCAGAGCACTGTACTAAGTGCTTGGGAAGTACAGTCATGGCTCAGTGGAAAGAGCACGGGCTTTGGAGTCAGAGGTCATGGGTCTGAATCCCGGCTCTGCCACTTAGCTGTGTGACTGTGGGCAAGTCACTTAAAACTTCTCTGGGCCTCAGTTACCTCATCTGTAAAATGGGGATGAAGACTGTGAGCCCCAAGTGGGACAACCTGATTCCCCTGTGTCTACCCCAGCGCTTAGAACAGTGCTCTGCACATAGTAAGCGCTTAACAAATACCAACATTATTAATTCGGCAACAGATAGAGACAATCCCTACCTAACAACGGGCTCACAGTCTAGAAGAGGGAGACAGACACCAAAACAAGTAGACAGGCATCACTAACATCACTACAGTTATGATCATGAAAGTAATTATGGTTATGTGCTTACTGTGTGCCAAGCACTCTACTAAGAGCTGGGGTAAGTACAAGGTAATTAAGTTGGACACAGTCCCTGTCCCCTATGGGGCTCACAGTCTTAATCCCCATTTTACAGATCAGGTAACTGAGGGGCAGAGAAGTGAAATGAATTGCCCAAGGTGTCAAAGCAGACAAGTGGCAAAGTCAGGATTAGAATCCAGGTCCTTCTGACGCCCAGGCTATATCCATTGGACCACACTGCTTCATGATTAGGATGCAGATGTACCCATTGGGTAAGACACCAGCAGTTTCCATTTCTTTTGTGGACTTGGCCTGGAATCTCCAAGCGTGTGGCTTAATTCTTCCAATAAGTTATCGTCAGACTTCTGGGCAGCACCCAGAAGGTCATAGAAAATGAAATGAAAGACATTAATTTGTCACTTAATACCTTGTGAGCTCAGGGCTCTCCATTTTAGGAAGGGCACAGTAGCAGGGAGGAAGGCAGAGAAAAGGGCAAAGAGATAATCAGTGTAGAGGACCCATTTCTGTATGAGGAAAGCGAGAAAAGATTAGGACTCATCAATGTTATAATAATAATAATATATATAGTTCATCATACTATAATACTGTTATTAATGTAATTATATTATCAAGTTGGTATATTACATAATATTGCTAGGATATGTGATTATTGATATATAATGGTAATAAACAATAAACGCAATTTGTAGAGTGCAGTTTTTTCAGAGTACTTAAACAATATTTTTATTCTAACTATGGATTTTTAGACATATAGTTTTTGCATGTGTTGTTCTGTCTTTTAATTTTAGCTTCATCTTTCCTTATGTGCCTGACACTCACCCTTTCCCCATCTCAGCATGGTCTAGTGGTTAGAGCGTGGGCCTGGGAGTCGGAAGGACCTGGATTCTAATCCTGGATCCGCCACTTGTCTGCTGTGTGACCTTGGGCAAGCACTTTCTTTCTCTGGGCCCCAGTTACCTCATTTGGAAAACGGAGAAGACTATGAGCCGCGTGTGGAACGGGGACGGTGTCCCACCGTATTTGCTTATATCTACCCCAGTACTTAATACAGTGCTTGGCACAGAGTAAGTGCTTAACAAATACCACTATCTTTATCCCTCTACGCTGTAAACTCTCTATGGGCAAGGAATGTGTCTCTGATATTGTTCTATCCTTCTCTCCCAAGCACTTAATACGGTGCCCTGCACACAGTATGCACTCAAATACAAATGCCTGGCTGACTTAGATTGTGAGCCCGTTGAGGGTCAAGGCAACGTGGTCTAAACGTTAACGGGCTTTAGAGTCAGATGTGGGTTCTAATCCTGGCTCTGCCACCGGTCTGCTTTGCAACCTTGGGCAAGTCACTAAACTTCTCTGGGCCTCATTTACCTCATCTATAAAATGGGGATTAAGACTGTGAGCCCCATGTGGGACAGGGACTGTGCCCAACCTGATTACCTAGTATCTGACCCAGTGCTTGGCACTTAGTAAGCATTTAACAAATACCATGATCTGTGTAGTTCTCTCCCAAAAGTTGGTGAAGTAATTAGACGGTAAGCCCGTCGATTAGACTGTAAGCCCGTCAAAGGGCAGGGACTGTCTCTATCTGTTGCCGACTTGTTCATTCCAAGCGCTTAGTACAGTGCTCTGCACATAGTAAGCGCTCAATAAATACTATTGAATGAATGAATGAATTTTACACAGAGTGAGCACTTAATATATGTCACTACTACTATTTCTAGTACCATGATTGCATGTACAGGACCATCTAAAATGCTGCATACATGTTCTTGGTCTTGTGGCTATCTGCAGAGCCCTGGATTTCTTCCACTTTGGCATCCCACCACCTGTTACATATTTCTTAACTTGCTCTTAATGTCAGGACGTACGTTTCTGTAAATCTCACTCCTGTTAGAGTTCTGAAGTTCTACAGGGTGCTTTTTGAGGCAGCGGGTGTTTTGCTGCAGGTAGACTTTTTGTCTCCAGTGTTACTAATACTGCTCGGATGAACTTATCTGGATTACAGATGTTAAAACCCAACCACTGATCCCCTCAAGAGTACAAATATCTCTTCTCTGGGAGACCTCTCTACCTGTCCTTTGTAAATTTTCCTGATAAAAACATTATAGAGTGAACTAATACTTCAGAAGAGTAGAACTCCACCATCATCAGGTACAATGTCTGCCAAAATAGTACAGGAACTTTGACTTTGATAGATCTGGGTTCCAATCCCAACTTTGTCACTAGCCTGCTGTGTAACCTTGTACCAGACACTTACCCTCTCTGTCTCAGTTTTTCTCCTCTGTGAAATGACGGTAAAACCGATTCATTCCCTCTCTCCTTTGAGCTCCAAGGAGGACAGAAACAGGTTAAATTGGAAAATACTGTATGTACCCCAGTGCATAGTTCAATGCTTGGGACATTTCAGGTTCTTAATAAATTCCCTGTCCCAAATGGGGCTCCCAGGCTGAGTAGGAGCAAGAACAGATATTGACTCCCATTTTACAGATAAAGAAACTGAGGCACAGAAAATTTAATTTGCCCAAGGTCACAGCAGACAAGAGCTGGGATTAGAACCCAAGTCTTCTGGCTCTCTCCACTAGGCTAGACTGCTCCCTCATCGAGACTCTAATCAGTCCTAATGCGTTAAACCATGTAACATGTCACTTCAAATCATTCATTTGTAAAATGATCAATTGGCCAATGCTAAGTACACAGAAAACTTTCATCCTTCAAACTTTCTGCATGCCCAGGGTACATAGAGAGACTATAATGGTCACAGTGCAATCTCATAGTACAGAAGAGTTTAATTTCTCTGTCCCCAAAACCGTCTAACTCTGTGGGCAAACATTGCTAATTTCAATTTAGGATGGTTTCCAAAATCCCAGCCAAAGTGTTCCCAGAAATCAGTGGACATTGCCCCTTTGAATTAGCCAGATGTGATCTACCTCAACTGTGTAGTCGTTGAGGCGAACAGGGCACCTCTCTTGGCATATCTTTGAAATTTTTGCTCAGTGCCATAACCGTCCCAGGTGAACAGGGTAGAAATCCGCACATGGCATCTCCTTCCAAGAAGGAAAACAGGTGATCTGGTGAATTTCCGACCCTTCCTTCTCACGTCTGTGTCGGGGGAGATTTCTGGAATCTTTGCAAGGGACAAATTGGTCAGCTCATTAAATGAAAATGGCCAATTAGGAGATTGTCAGCATGGGTTCGATAAAATACCTTCAGCACTTGTCAGACAAAGTTGATAGCTTATTGAGGAGGTGACCTGATAATTATATCAAGGCTGAGGAGTTGATGTAATTTAGTATGGACTTCAAATGGACCTCTTGACAGGATTTCACAGGAAAAAGTTAATGAACAAAGAACCAAATTTCAGAGTAAGAGCTAGTGTGAGATGTAGATAGGGAGGGAACTGGTAAATGGTAGAAAAATCTTCAAGGCGGGGAACAAACACACCCTGATTTGATTCACAGCTTCAGTTGATCCTAATCTTTTTTTTTTTTTAACTCTCATTGGAGAGCTTTAGTTGTCAAAATGTTTTTATGTTTGGAGCTCTGACCTGAATTTGGCGGGGGGAAAAGCCCCAAAACTATCTACCTGAACACGATAATGGTATTTGTTAAGCATTTTGTGTCAGCACGGTACTAAGTTCTGGGGTAGACACAAGCTAATCAGGTTGGACAGAGTCTCTGTCTCACGTGAGGCTTTATATCCATTTTACAGATGAGGTAACTAAGGCACCAAGAAGTTAAATGAGTCGCACAAGATAACAGAGCAGACAGATGGCAGAGTCAGGATTAGAACACAAGTCTTTTTGTCTCCCGGGCCCGTGTTCTATCCACTAGGCTTCTCTGAACATCAAGTTGTCTCTCTGTTTCATAACCATCAGAGAGGGCCGTTCATATTCTCTTCTTTGAATTCTGTTGTCGTGCAGACTTAAGATTTTCAGGTCCATATTTCTGAAAATGTATAACTCTCAGCAGTATGATAGAACTATTTCTGTATATTTAATTTCCCTCTTTCTGGATGCCTCCCAAATATTGAGTTTCTTCCTTTCTTCAAAAAGTTTGTCTTTGCATAGGGCTTGTGTCCAGAGACTTCTAAACACTGGGGAATTTTTTTTCTTTTTTTCCAAATTGATGGACCCTCCTCACATCCTCTCAAAAAGCAGTTCTCAAAACCGCAACTGAATCGGCCACTATCTTGTTTTTGCACTAAACAGTTTCTTGTCTGAGTCTCCTTCTTCTTCCGCACCAGAAAGAATCCCGAGAGCTCACCATGGGCATTATGGAAAGTGAAGAATGAAATTAGGAGACTTCTTTAGGATTGGACAGATGCTCTTACACTTTTCTGAATACCACTCTGAGGGCCTCTTCTGCTATTCACTATTAGGTTATTGGAACACTTTTAGAACTCTCTCAAGTACCTGGCTGTTGTGCCAGGCACTGTACTAATCACTGGGGTAGATACAAACTAATCTCTTTCCCATATGGGGCTCACAATCTCAATCCCCATTTTATAGGGAGAGGAGAAGGCACGGAGACTCAAGGTGGATGGAATAATGCTAATAATTATTAAGGTATGTGCCAAGCACTGTTCTAAGTGCTAGGGTAGATACAAGGTAATCAGGTTGGACACAATCTCTGTGCCACAGGGAGCGCACAGCCTTATTCCCCATTTTACAGAAGATCTAACAGGCACAGGGAAGTTAAGTGACTTGCCCAAGGTCACAGCAGACAAATGGTGGAGAGCCCTGGGGCTCTGATGTTTGAGTGTTCCAGGCGTGTTGTTAGGATAATTCCCCATGCCCCCGGCTGGTTACGTGATATCTACAGGCTGATGTTCTGTATACTCTCCCAAATGCTTAATACAGTGCCCCCTTCACAGTAAGTGCTCAATAAATATGATTGATTAATCAGCAAGGAGGGTAGATTAATTACCATGACAACAGGCCCCTTTGATATATATATATCATATATAAATATGATATATTTCAGGTCCATACTTATAAATATATATATTTATGGGGAAATAGGGCCTAGTTGGAAGAGCCCTGGCCTGGAGTCAGAGGTTTTAATCTGGCTTGGCCACTTTGCTGTATGACCTCTGGTAAGTCATTTAACTTCTCCATGCCTCAGTTTCCTCATCTGCAAAATGGGGATTCAATACCTGTCCTCCCTCCTACTTAGAATGTGAGCCCTACTGTGGGAAATGAACTGTGCCTATCCTGATTTTCTTGTATCTACCCCAATGCTTACATAGTAAGTGCTTATATAGTAAGCCCTTTATAAATACTATTGTTGTTGTTGTTATAATTATGATCTTCCTGGAGCACAACTTGAGATTGTTAGGGGCAGAGACTGTGTCTGCTCATTCTGTTGTATATTCCCAAAGTGCTTAGTATAATTCTCTGCACACAGTGTAAGCACTTAATACCACTGATTGAGATTGGTGACATCTCTTGCGAGATACTCAGGAGGCTGGAGATGGTTCTTGGTGGCCGGGGGTGTTATTTCTAAGCTTTGGAGTAGGTACACGACAATCAGATAAGACACAGTCCTTGTCGCACATGGGGCTCACATCCTTAGGGGGAAGGAGAACAGGTATTGAATCCCCATTTTGCAGCTGTGGAAACTGAGCCCCAGTGAGGTTAGAGGATTTAATACATTTATTTTTCTCCCTAGCTAGAGAATTACTGTTTTTCTCACCTGTTTAGCCTAATTATTTCCACCATTACTATGCTGACTTTGCTCTTCATACTTCACTGAGTCAGATTTAAATTCTGTAAACCTGAACAACCCCAGGCTTGTCATTTTATCTCTTTCTCTGACCACATTTCTTCCTCACATCATGGATAGTTAGTGGAGTTGGGACTAGAACCAGTGTCTCGTGACTTGCTGTCTGTTTCTTTTTCCTTTAGGCCACATTGTTTTGTCCTTCACCGCTCCCTTGTGTGGAAAAGTACTATCAGCCCCGTTTAGTACAATCTCGATGGGATGGGTACAATTAGATTACCTGGACATTGCTGCCAGCAGCCAATGACCTTAATTCTTGTTCGTGCTTTGAAATGAAAGTCTGGTTCTTTTGTAGATTCTTACTGAAGACGCAGTAAGATGTAAAAACAAAATTGTATTGACTTCTCCCATCTTGGTGTCCTAATTGAGGCCTTTTATTATGGGGTGTGTGTGTGTGTGTAGGATCTTCAAACCAAGGCAATTCCTTTAATGATGAATATGGAAGCGAGAGGCAAATTGGCCCTGATGACAATCTATAGATGTTTTATCTCATCTTTTCTGATTTCAATTTAATCCTTTAATGTTTTTTCCCTAGAACCTTTCCCTTTTTTCTTCATTCTGTTAACTCAAAAGCCCTCCTAATTATTCCTCTGGTCTGTTATAATCTGGCCTCACCAGTCTCTCATTTCAAGAATTTTTTTTAAGTCCTACTACATCTCTGTAAAATATACTGCACACTGTGTCTGTACCCACACAATTTGGGTTCCGTCTATTTTTAGCTCTTCACTATGGTACATGTGCTACTATGACACAGAACAGAAGCAACATGGCCTAGTGGAAAAAGTTCAGGCCTGGGAGTCAGAGAACCTGGGTTTTAATCCCTGTCCTTGCCTGCTGCGTGACCTTGATCAAGTCACCTAATTTCTCTGGGCCTCAGTTCCCTCATCTATAAAAAATGGATTCAAAACCTATTCTTCCTCCTACTTAGACTTTGAGCCCCATGTGGGACGTGAATATCTTATACACCCCTGGGCGTAGTATAGAGCTTGGCACATAAGTGCTTAACAAATGCCACAGCGATTAATATTATATTCTCCCTGAAGAATATATAAAATCACTGTTTTTTTAAAGCTGTTTAGCCTAATCATTTCCTCTATTACTGTGCTGACTTTGCTCTTTATCCTTCACTGAAACAGAATTAAGTTCTGTAAACCTGAACAACTCCAGTCTTGTCTTTACCTCATTTTCTGACCACATTTCTTCTTCCTCCTCACATCATGGTTTGGCCAATCCAATGAAAGCCCTCTGATATCTCAACTGACTCTCAGAAAGACTTCCTTTATTCTTTTCCACTTGGCATTATATATTATTTTAAAGACTATATAAAAAATAGAGAGTTTTTTTATATATTCTTTAAAAATTTGACCTCCCTCTATTGGCTCAGTTTCGTCACCTGTTAAGGGAATTAAAGACTCATTCTCCCTTTAAACTGTGAGCCCTGTTTGGAGAAAATGGACTGTGTCCAATCTGATTATCCTGTATCTCCTCCCCCAGTGCTTTACAAACCCCATGATTATTGTCATTATCATCATTATTATTGCTATTATTAGTCCATTGACTCTTTGGGGGACATGGAGTTACAAGCAGCGGAAATAATGATAGCAACAGGGTATTTCAATACATATATTGCAATATATATTACAGATGTATATGTAATTTTCACAATTCCAAGTTCTTTCCATTCAGTTGTTTGTGGTAACTTCCTACAATAGCACTCCTGATTGGAATCTGAAGTACTGCAACAGAAACAATGGTCCAATTAGAAGATAATCACTTACTCCAGCTCTGTTTCAAAGTACAGATTTCAAAAAACAAAGGAACCTGGGTGTGTTGATTGTAATTGACTCATCCTGACGATCAATTGACACGATTACTTTCCAAAACATGTTATGTGAAATTCCCGAATACATTTTATAATCATGAATTTAGCTTTCCTGGAGCTGGGAATAGGAATTTTTTCTCCCTGCAAGATTCGGGGAAACGCCTAGCCCGGTTAAAGCAACAGGCATGATAGCTAAAGAACCCTTGATTCTGGCAGAGTGGAAAATGCCCTAGGGAGGGTAGGAGGGAGAGACAGGAGGTAATTTACCTCAGCAGAATCAGATCCAACCTGATTAGCTTTTATATATATCCCAGCTCTTAGAACAGTGCTTGGAACACAGTAAATGCTTAGCAAATGAAAGAAAAAAGGTGACTGCTTAAATAGGGTTTGTGCAAAAGTAGTACAGTTGATGTGCGGGTATAACAGTCCAGGTTACACAGGTGATGAGGTGGGAGGGGATAATAATAATTATAATAATAGCTGTTAAGCACTTACTATGAGCCAGGCACTGTACTAAGCACTGGCGTGGGTTCAAGCAAATTGAGTTGGATAGAGTCCCTGTCCAAGGGGCGTTCAGTTTCAATCCCCATTTTACAGATGAGGGAAATAAGGCCCAGAGAATGAAGTGACTTGCCCATGGTCACACAGACAAATGGCAGAGCTGGGATTAGAACCCGTGACCTTCTGACTCCCAAGCCCGTGCTCTATCCACTGCACCATAAGAGGGGCTAGAAGAAATTACTCTCACAAGGTCTCCTGGGGTGATGCGATTTCAGAAGGCATTATTCAGTTTGATCAAGATAGGACGAAGAGGAGAGGTAGGGAGAGGCTGTCCGAGAGGTCAGTAACCAGGACAAAGATGTAGCCTGTCCTGTTTCTTACTCTGGGTGAAAGGTGTCCTTTGGCCACCTGCCTCCATAATTAGTTGCCCTCAAGTCATCATTGATGGCTTGAACCTTCCTGGGATATGAGAGGAAAAAGCTAGTGCCATAGACAACTCAACGGTAAAATGACATGGAACTCAGAGGTTCTCCATGGATGGGTCAGCATGGGCTCGGCTCAGTGCTTGGTACATAGTAAATGCTTCAATACCATTATTATTATTATTATCAGGAACTAGGTTGTAGAGGTCCAGGGATTCCTGGGAAACTAGCCCCAGGGGACACCAGGTCATTTAAGTGACTGAGTGAAAAGAGCAAGGCCCTGGCAATCAGAGGATCTGGGTTCTAATCCTGATTCCACCACTTGCCTGTTTTTGGAAACTTGGACAAGTCATTTCACTTCTCTACACCTCCGTTTCCTCAACTGTAAAATAGGCATTAAATATTTGTTCTCATCTACACTTAGATTGGGAAATAGTGTCTGATCTGATTAGCTTGCATCTGCCCTAGTGCTTGGCACTTAGTAAGAACTTAACAAACCCCATAATTATTATGACAGAGTCGGAGGGCTTTGGAGGCTCTTGTTTGAAGCTAGCTTTATATGCCCCATTTGGTGGCATCTGTGTTCTAGAGGGTAATAAAAGATAGGAGTAAATCCGGGACAGGACAGTTAGGGGCAGGGTCAAAATTTTGGCCAAAGTTTCTCCAAATCACTCCTATAAGAAGTGTCAAAGTATTGTTCACATCTCACCAGAGCAGCCAGGCCTCATTGTTTGAGATCTAATTTCAAAAGACACCCACACAGTACCATGGGGAACTCAATTTATCTCACTGGCAGAATGTGTCAGCTTTACTGGGATTTGACCCTGTGTTTATAGAGCGCATCAAAAAGCGAATGTCATGAGGAAATGTAAGCTGTTCTGATTGTTATCCTCGATACTAAATATTTGCCAGGCGCTGGCAGAGTGCAGAATGCTGAATGATTCACGAGTCTAGTCCCAGCTTTGTGGACTAGAAATCTGCATTGGAGAAATCAGGTAAATGAGATAACGGTAGATCATCAAGAATGGCAGCCTCTTCTTCCTAGGGAGAAGTAATTTGCATTGGCCCCTTTGAGCACGGCTTCTTTGGGGTGGGACTTTCATTCAATCATATTTGAGTGCTTATTATGTGCAGAGCACTGTACTAAGTGCTTGAGAGAGTACACTATAACAATAAACAGACACATTCCCTGCCCACAGTACGCTTACAGTCTGAGGGGGATGACCAGCAAAAGGATACCCAAACAAGTGGTTGATGTGGGAAGATTGCCATCAGTAATCACAGCAAATTCATCCACTTGTGCCTGATATGGAAGGAATTTCTAGCCCTTCATCAGCCTTTAAAGTCTCACAAAGTTCACTGCTGTTAATTTCATCTTCAAACATGAAGGGAAGCCCTCTCAATAATCGATAGTCTGTGAATTAACAGAGAAACCCCATTCATTTCATTGTTTTACAGGTGATGGTTTTCCTTTCTTCCCCTGTCTGTTTTTCCTCTCTCTCTTTCCCTTCTTTGGACAGGTCTTCACCTGAAAACTTTTTGTCATTTTTCTCACCAAACTAGCTTACCTCTTTAAGTTTTCCTTTTCTCTTTTGCCATTCATGGTTTTATTTTTTTTTCTCAGAATTGTTCCTTTGTCCCTCCTCCCTTAACTCTACACACGTCCTTTCAGAAGCATCACTTTGCTCCACAATCCTAAGGTAGACAAATCCCCAGAGGCCTTTGCCGCAGTGGCTCTGAGCCAGCCAGATACCTACCCCCTTTTGTCTTTTTTCTTCTGTAATTTTTCTTTGGAGGCTTTCCACCTATCTCCACTTTAGCCCTTCCTTTTCCCTTTTCTCCTCTTTCTACAGTCTGACTCTTGAGAGCCTGATCTTGAAACGTCTGCTGCAGGAAAAATACTCCTCTCAACTGCTACTTGCCCGATTGGCCTGTCTGTTGCAGTGGTCTACCCCCAGTCAGCCTCTCTCTTGTACTGTTCGGTGTTCTTATACGACGCTCCAGGCTACGCACGTCTTGGCTCCAAGAGAAGCTTGAGGGGCATGTAGGTTGGAGGGAAGAACAGGTCTGGATGAGCATGGAAAGAAATACAGGATGAAATGAGCCGTGAGAGAGCTCACTATCAAACTTGGAAAGATGTTTGACCAACCATGGAGATCAAGGGTGGAGAGAAATATCAACTGTGGTATTTAAGCACATTCTATGTGCCAAACACTCTATTTGGCATAAGATAATCAGCCCAGACTCAGTCCCTCTTCCTCTTGGAGTTCACAGTCTAAGGGGGAGGGAGAACAGGCATCTAATCCTTACTTTACAGCTAAGGAAACTGAGGAATGGAGAAGTTAAATGACTTGCTCAAGGCCACACAGCAGGTAAGTGGAGGAGCAGAGATTAGAATCCAGGTCTCCCAATTCCCAAGCCCGTGCTCTTTCCACTAGGCCATCTTACTTTTAAAATACTGCTAGGCAGAATGAAGCGTTTTAGGTAAACTGTCAGCAAACAGCTGGTGATTTGGTCATCTCCCTGCTCTTCCCCATTTATTAGCCTCTCCTGGAGTTTCATAATTAACTATTCCTCCTGCCAGGAGGTAATTCTTACCTTTTTACTCTCCGGTTCATCCTAGCCCTCTTCCTACATCCCAGGCAAATCTCGCTTCAGCAAGGTTACACTCAAACCTGGTGGAAAATGTGGTGTCCAGGTGGGCCTGATCAGAGGACACAAACACAAATATTCTAATAGGTCACTGTGGCTCCAACCCTGGCTGATTTCCTTGTCAATCCTGAGACTCACCTCAGACACTCAAAAATCGATCTCCAACGGCCAATCAATCGGTGATACTTTGCAAAGCACTATGCTAAGCACTTGGGAGGGTACAAGAGAAGTAGCAGATTCATTCCCTCCTCAAATCAAGTTCACAGACTAGATGGAGAGATGGAGAGGCAGAGATTAATATGAATAATTTATAATTTAAAGGTATGCTCATAAATCCTGTGTGGTCGGAGGCAGGGAAAATATCAAATGCCCAAAGGTCACAGTCCCAAGGGCATAGACAACATAAAAGGCAGAATGAGCGGGGGAAAAGAGGACTTAACCAGGGAAGGCCCCTTGGAAGAGTGGTAATCTTAATGCCCTGAGTTCCGGGTCCAGAATTCCAGGTGATCAGAAGGGAGATGATTTTAAATGATGATCTCCTTGTGGGCGGGGAACAGGTCTACCAACTGCTATATTGTACTCTCCCAATTGGTTAGTACAGTGCTCTGCACACAGTAAGTGCTCAATAAATATGACTGGAGGGAAGAAATTCAGGGTCACTGAGATGAACAACACTCTCCCCTTAGGACCACTGTTCATCAGAAGAGCCTTGTCTGAGGAACTCCTTTTCCTAAATCTTCTTAAGAAGATCCCAGTGTAAATCAATCTTCCATTTCTAACTGAATGCAAGTGATCTTGAAGCCTGCTCTCTGGTGCGATTCTTCATCCTTTGTTAATCAGATCACTAGTGGAAGGGTTGCCTTCGTGATGGAGCCTTTTTCTTTAGTATCCCCAGTGTCATTACAGTTGTCCATGGAGAAGTATTTTGCCAAATCCTGGTGTTCTTAAACTGGGGAAAATACTTAAACTCTTCCTGACTATAACATGGTCTATATTTGATCATAGAATAACTATATAGTCATTTTATTCATTCATTGAATCATTTATTGAGTGCTTACCATATGCAGAACACTGTAGAGAAGCAGCGTGGCTCAGTGGAAAGAGCACGGGTTTCGGAGTCAGAGGTCATGAGTTCGAATCCCAGCTCTGCCACTTGTCAGCTGTGTGACTGTGGGCAAGTCACTTAACTTCTCTGTGCCTCCGTTACCTCATCTGTAAAATGGGGATTAAGACTGTGAGCCCCACGTGGGACATCCTGATTCCCCTGTGTCCACCCCAGCGCTTAGAACAGTGCTCGGCACATAGTAAGCGCTTAACAAATACCAACATTATTACTAAGTGCTTGGGAGAGTAAAATATAACAGTAGACACATTGCCTGCCCAGAGCGAGCTTAAAGTCTAGAGGGGGAGAGAGGCATTAATATAAATCAATTACAGATATCTATATATCTATATCGGGAAGCAGCGTGGCTCAGTGGAAAGAGCCCGGGCTTGGGAGTCGGAGGTCACGGGTTCGAATTCCGGCTCTGCCACTTGTCAGCTGTGACTGTGGGCAAGTCACTTAACTTCTCTGGGACTCAGTTACCTCATCTGTAAAATGGGGATGAAGACTGTGAGCCCCCCGTGGGACAACCTGCTTCCTCTGTGTCTACCCCAGCGCTTAGAACATAGTAAGCGCTTAACAAATACCGACATTATTATTATATCTATAGATATGTAAATACTGTTTGGCTGGGATGGGGGGGCAAATAAAGGGAACAAGTCAGGGTGACCCAAAAGGGAGTGGAAGAGGAAAGGGGGGCTTAGGGAAGGTCTCTTGGAGGAGACGTGCCTTTTAATGAGGCTTTGAAGAGGGGGGTTACTAATTGTCTGCCAGATTTGAGGAGTGAGGGTGTTCCAGGACAGAAGGAGGATGTGGACGAGGGGTCGGCGCCAAGATAGACAAGATGGAGGCACAGTGAGAAGGTTGGCATTAGAGGAGCAAACTGTGTGGACCGAGTTGTAGTAGGAGAGTAGTGAGCTGAGCTAGAAGATGGCAAGTTGATTGTGGTTTAAAGCCAGTGGTGAGGAGTTTGATGTGAAAGTGGATGGGCAACCGCTGGAGTTTCTTGAGGAGTTTCTTAATATATTTATCACTCTCCCCAGCACCTGGGCCATGAGGACCCAAAAGGGGAATCAAATCTGGGATCTGTGGGATGAAGCCGGTTCTACCTTGTTCCAACACCAAGATCTTAATTGTTCTTCCGGGCAGCCGGGCCACGAAGACCCGAAGGGGAAGACTAAACTGGGGTTTGTGGCGTAGTCATCCCTCTTTTAAGTCGTTCTCTCCTGTGACCAGGCCCTGAAGACTCGTGGTGTCAGGCCCAATGTCACAGCGGCCCTGCCCCGGGGGGTTCACAAGCACAATGTCGCAGGAGTCTTGCCTCTTGGTGGCTCACAGTGTCACACAGGCACAACTTAGTCCGTGTCCCTGCCCTCCTTCATTCAATCGCATTTGTCCAGCGCTTACTGTATGCAGAGAACTGTACTAAGCGCTTGGGGAAAGTACAAAACAACCATAAACAGACACAATCCCTGTCCACAATGAGTTTACGATTTACCTCTATTTCTTGATAAGCCACAGAATTTTCCAGAACCAAACTATCTACCTGTCTACGTGCGATCCATATATAGAGAAATATAGCTATGTAGAGGTATCTATCTAAATCTGTTCTGTAATGGATGAAGAACTTTCACTGCATCAGCTGAAAATCCCTGGCAACCGGAAAAGAACGGGGGCAAGACTACATTTCTTAGTAGCAAGAAAATGAGTCATTCCAGCTACCGTCAGAAACCAAAGCTATTAGAGGATTCTGGCTTTAGAATTGATATTTCTTCGGAGCACTAGGGGGCAATAGCGATTTACGCATTAATTTCCCAAATCCCCACCTTCTCCAAAATCCTGTCTCTTCCCTGGGTCCCCACTTTCTGTGGGAAGGGATGCAGTGGAAAATAACCGTTCAAAACTCTGGGCTTCATGAGTCAGAGTTTTAAAAACACATGCAATTCCCCTTGGGTAGACGTTGTCCCCATCTGTCGCCGAATTGTACTTTCCAAGCGCTTAGCACAGTGCTCTGCACAAAGTAAGCGCTCAATAAATACGACTGAATGAACGGAAGGATCCGGGGATGACTTTTTACCCCTTTCCACTTTCCCCGCCCCCATCAGCTCCACCGACTTTGGGAGACAAATCCAGCTCATCTCACTTTCCCAGAAATGGGTTTATAATTCTGAGGTGGAAGATGCAAACACCGAGATACACTCCTTGTTTCCTCCCACTTCACTGAGGCTAATGAGAATATCTGTATCTCATATAACTCTAGGATTTGTTAAGTATTTACTATGTGCTGAACACTGTCCTAAGTGCTGGGGTAGGTATAACATAATCAGATCCCACAAGGGGGCTCACAGCCTAAGAGGGAGAACAAGTATTGAATCCCCATATTGCAGAGAAGGGAATTGAGGTGCAGAGAAGGTAAGTGAGTTGCCCAAGGTCACACAGCAGACAAGTGGTGGAGCTGGGATTAGAACCCAGGTCCTCTGACTCCTTCCACTAGGCCACATTGTATGTGCATTAACGTGACCAAGCAGGACTTTCCTCAACTAACAATCTTCTAGGAAGCCAAGAGCATTCCATGAGAATTGTAAAAACCTATAAGGTGGGTAGAGCTTTCCCCAATTCGGTAGCCTGAAGGATATGAGAGGAGAGAGACGAGAGACAGTGTTCCATTGAGAAGGATCCGTGTAAAGAAGATGAGATAAATCAGGCGAGCGGCCAATCAGAGACATACCAATAGGCAACAACAGCCATATCTTCAGCTAGACTGTAATTAGGGTCACCCTTTAATGGTTATGATTTTAAAATCAATTTCTGGTTTCTTTCCAAAGCTGAAAATGGGAAAAACACAAAGGGAAGAATGTCTAACAATGACTGAAATTCCCAATATTCTTTTCTATGGCTGTTCTCTCATTTTTCCCCAATCTGACTGGAATGTAAATTGGGACAGAAGGGAATTATGATTTTTGGAAGGGAATTGAATGGGATTAGAAGGTTTTGTTAGAATCATCAGAGTAGCCTAGTGGGAAAAGCACAATCCTGGGAGTAAGGAGACCCAGATTCTAATCCTGGTTCTGCCATGTACCTAATAATAATTGTGGTCATTGTTAAGCATTTACTACGTGCCAAGCACTGTACTGAGTGCTGGAGTGGAAATAAGCAAGTCAGGTTGGACACGGTCTCTGTCCCACATGTGGCTCACAGTTTTAATCCCCGTTTTCCAGATGAGGTGACTGAGGCCCAGAGAAGCAAGGTGACAAGTGGCAGAGCCATAATGAGAGCCCACATCCTTCTGACCTGCAGGCTCATGCTTTATCCACTAGGCCAAGCTGCTTCTCTAAGCAGCTGTGTTACCTTGGGCAAGTTACTTAACTTCTCTGAGCCTCAGTTTCCTCATCTATAAAATGGGGATCCAATATATGTTCTCCCTTCTACTTAGATTGTAATCCCTCTGTGACATTCGTTCACTCATTCCTTCATATTTCTTAAGCACTTAGGGTGTGCAGAGCACTGTACTAAACACCTGGGAAAGAATAATACCCCCCACACAACATCGCCCCGACTCGCTCCCTTTGCTCTACCCCCCCCCCACAGCACTTGAGTATATATGTATCTATAAGTCTATTTATATTAATGTCTCTTATTTTGATGTGTGTGTATATATGTAATTCTATTTATATTGATGCTATTGATGCCTGTTTACTTGTTTCGATGTTTATCTTCCCCCTTCTAGACTGAGCCTGTTGTGGGCAGGAATTGTCTCTGTTGCTGAGTTATACTTTCCAAGCCCTTAACAGAGTGCTCTGCTCTCAGTAAATATTATTTGAATGAATGAACTATAACCAGGGGCAATATCTGCCCACTGCGAGCTCACAGTCTAGAGGCGGGGAGACAGACATCAATAAAAATAAAATTACAGATATATACATAAGTGCTTTGGAAGTATTATGGCATATAATAAGCACTTAACAAATACCACTATCATCTCCTCAATGTCATCATTATCATCATCCTTACATCACATAGCACCATTATCATCACCACTATCGTCAGCCCCATCATTCTCGCTACCAACCACAGTGAACATTTGTTTTTTTGTTGGGGTTTTTTTTGGTATTAAACTCTTACAGTGTGTCAGTCACTATACTAAGCGTCCGTGGGGATAGAGCTTATCAAGTTGAACGCAGTTCATGTCCCACGTGAGGTTCACAGGCTTAATCCCCGTTTTCCAGATGAGGTAACTGAGCACAAAGAAGTGAAGTGACTTTCCCAAGGTCCAACAGCTCACAGTGGGGGAGCTGGGATTGAAACCCAAGTCCTTCTGACTCTCAGGCCCGTGCTCTGTCCACTAGGTCATGCTGCTTCTCACAGAGTAGCACAGAGCACTGAATTAAGCACTTGGGAGACTTAAAGACGTAAAAGACATTGTTCACCCCTCGAGGAGTTTATAGTCCTAAGGGGAACACAAGCAGGTGTTAATTGGTGACTATTGTAAACATCTGAGGGGAGAAATGAATAATAAAAGGGGATAAACACATCAGTAGCCTTCCAATTAGCAAGTTCAGGTAAAAAAGTACTTGTGGATGAGGAAATGCCATTGCCCCCAAGATGGTTGGTGTCTTTTATGGAAATTGTTAATTACTTTCTGTGCCAAGCAGTGTACTAAACTCTTGAGTAGATAAAGCTAATCAGGTTGGACACGGCCCCTGTCCCTCAGGGGGTTCACACTCTTAATTCCCATTTTGCAGGTGAGGAACCTGAGGTCCAGAAGGGTGAAGTGGCTTGCCCAGGGTCATACAGCAGTCAAATGGCAGAGTCAGGATTAGAACGCAGGTCTTTCTGACTCCCAAGTCCATGTTTTATCCACTAGGCCACTCTGCTTCTAATGATTACTGAGGAGTGTTGAGGTGGATACAGGCAAGTTGTGTTGGACACGGTCCCTGTCCCAGACAGGGCTCAAAGTCTTAATCCCCATTTTCCAGATGAGGAGACTGAGGAACAGAGAAGTTGCGACTTGCCAAGATCACACAGCAGACAAAGAGCAGAACACAAGGAATTTGTCTCTTGGATCGCCCTGAGAGAAGAATTCCTTAGCTGAGAATTCTCACTCCGCGTACTGCATTTACACTGCTTCTCTCCTTTTTGGAGGGTATAAAGACAGCAACTTTTCTCAGTCAAAATTAGACTCTGTTTCCTTGGAAGACATCTGGGGTAGAAGATGAGTATATCATCATCGTTTTCAACGATATTTATTTAGCACTTACTAAGCACTTGGCAGAGTACAATACAAGGGAGTCGGCAGTCAGGTATTCTGCCTATAATGAATCGAGGTAATGAAAAAGGGTTGGGAGCTGACCTTCCCCCTCCAATATAGTTGGGACAGGACCCGTCTTAGCCTCAGCTCTGATCTTTGGCTCCTCCACTTGTCTGCTGTGTGACCTTGGGCAAATCACTTCACTTCTCTGTGCCTCAGTTACTTCATCTGTAAAACGGGGATTAAGAGTGTGAGCCCCATGTGGGACAGGAAGTGCATTCAACCCGATTAACTTGTATCTTGTAACTTGAGCCTAGAACGGTGCTTAGCACTCCATAAGAATTCAACAAGTAAAATCATTATTATTATTATGATTATCTCAGCCTTAAATGGGTTTGGTTCAACCCTTATCTGTTTCCTTCCATTGGCGTGCTCTGTCTGGTCCGAATGGTCCACGACTGCCTGGTCTCCACCTCCGGGTTTGTTTTCTTGAAATGAGCTGATGAGTTTGGAGGAGGAGTGAAAGGGATATTTCCACCTTTCCAGAGGCGATTCAGGGAGTGATATTTAATTTACAGACTTGTCAAAACAAGCCAGCCAACCTGCTCGAAGCAGAAGCTTTCGACAACGTAGATTCGATGGGGCCGGGAAAAGGGATGAAAGAGACTACTAATACCGTGCATTGCAGTTTATAAAGCTGCTCTCTCCGGTTGGGCTTTGGTTTTTATTCATCTTTCTTTGTGCTGGGAAAACAGATACCATTGGCCTGTTATTCCCACAAAATCTGGGCAGTCAAAAATAGCCGCAGGATCAGTTGAATTGAGGTGAGCGCTGAGGTACATACAAGCTAATCGGTTTGGACACAGTCCCCGCCCCATGTGGGGCTTTCAGCCGTAGGGAGGACAGGCATGGAATTCCCATTCTACATTTGAGGAAACTAAGGCACAGAGACCTTAAAGTAACTAGCCCAAGGTCACACAGCAAGCAACGGGCAGAGCTGGGATTAGAATCCAGGTCCTCTGACTCCTGAACCCGTGGTCTTTCCACTAAGCCACGCTGCTTCTCCTGTGGATGCTGCATGTCCTAAACGTCAATAGAGGAAGGAGGATTGGTTGTCAGTGGTTTGACAGGACGGTTGATGCCTCATCAAGCCCAGTGTATTATCTGCTGGGTATCTTCATGATTTTGGCTGATTCTCTCATGTTGCAGTGGTTCTGCACCAGTGGAAGAGAAGCTGGGAAAAAAATAAAAAAAAAAGCAAACAGCTTATCCCCATCCACATTCAAGAGGAATCTGAGTGATCAAACACTTTCAGTGAGCTGTGAAGGTTATCGGCAGCTCTAAAGAACACCGAACGCCTCTAATTTTGTTGTACGGGGATCCAAAATGAAAAACTGTTGTAAGGGTGAGGGAAGAATAATCTAACAATACGGGGCAGGTGTGTTGAAGGGAAGGGGAGGACTTGGCCGGGAGAGGGTGAGTAACAATTTTATGGCCAATATTTGAGTGCCAGTTAGAGTTCTTATTTAATCAATCAATCGACGGTATTTATTGAGTGCTTACTGTATCCGGAGCGCCATACTAAGTGCTTGGGAGAGTACAGTGTGATCGAGTTGGCAGATGTGATCCCAGTTCTCCAGAAGCCGAGGGGTGATCCGGTAGTTATTCTTCCAGAAATGAACGTAGGTGATGGAAAATCTCATTCCAGCTGGAATGCCAGAGTCCTGATTTCAGAAGTTTGGAATCAATCAGGGGTGTTTACTGAACTCTTACTGTGTGCTTCATCTTCAAATGCCGTCGAGTCGTTTTCGACACACAGCCACTCCATGGACACATCCTAAGCAGAACGCCCCATTTTCTGCCATAAAGTCGTTACTGTTAGCAGAGCACTGTAAAGCAATTGGGAAAATACAATACAGTGAAGTTGGTAGACACGTTCCCTGCCTACAGCGAGCTTACAGTCTAAAGGCGCTTACGTTCTACAGGATCACCCCTCCTTCCTCCTATTTAGACTGTGAGGGCCATGTGACACCTGGTTATTTTGTATCTACTTCATGGCTTAGTACACTGCCTGGTAGAGAGTAAGGACTTTACAAACATCACTATTATTATTTAGTAATAGTAGAGTTTTCCCAGATGTCTATATTTGTTTTTATTAAATTGCTCCTCTAATCCTAACCTTTTTACTGTACCTCAGCCTCGTCTATCTCGCCACTGACCTCTCTTCCATGTCCTGCCTCTGGCCTGGAAACCTTCCCCCTTCATATCCAACAGACATTGGCTATCCCCACCTTATTGACTATCCCCATCTTCAAAGCTTTATTGAAGGCACATCTCCTCCAAGAAGCCTTCCCTGAGTAAGCTCTTCTTTCCTCTTCTCCCACTCCCATCTACGTCACCCTGATTTGCTCCTTTTATTCATTCCCCCCCTCCCACGGTACACAGTACTTGTGTACATCACTGTAATTTTGTATATTGATCTTAATGTTTGTCTCCCCCTCTAGACCATAAGCTCATTGTGGGCAGGGAATGTATCTCTTATGTTGTATTCTCCCCAGTGCTTAGGACATTGCTCTGTACACGGTAAACGCTGAATAAATACAATTGACTGGCTAACAGACTAATTTAACTTGTGAGAGATTCTATTTGAGTGTCTTCTGTCGAAAGGTCTAGGAGATTTGTTTCCTGAGAGTATTTTCTGATTTGTTTCTGTTCAGACATTAGTGATGATCACATTCGTTCATGAATTGCCAGCATGGCCTACTAGATAAAACAAAGGCCTGGGAGTCAGAAGGTCCTGGGTTCTAATCCTGCCTCCACCACTTGTCTGCTGTGTGACTTTGGGGAAAGTCACTTCACTTCTCTGGGCCTCAGTTACCTTATCTGTAAAATGAGGATTAAGAGTGTGAGCCCCATATAGGACAGGGACTCCATCCAATGTGATTATCTTGCAGCTACCCCAGGCTTAGAACATTGCCTGGCACATAGTAAGCACTTAAATACCATAAAAAAAATTATACTGTGAGAGAGCCTAGCTGGGACAAGGAGTATCTTCTGTAGAAAGGTCTAGGAGATTTATTTCCTGGGCGGATTTTCTCATTTGCTTCTGATCAGACATTAGTGATGATCGCATTTATCCATGAATTGCCTGTATTGAAGCCTTGGCTCCCATCCATGTCAAATTGCAAATTTATGCTAGAAAAGAGAGGCGGAGCAGATAAACCCTCAGACTTCAAAAAGGAGAGTTGAGAGTGGATGGGGAAAACTGTGAGGTAGTCATCGTTTCAAGTTCTAATTGGTGCTTGGTGGGAGGTAGGCCCATGGTGATAATTAGGGATTTCAGACTCCTCGGGAAGGCAGAGTTGCAAATAACAGGGTTGAGAATTGTAGCTAACTCTCTCTCCCATTTCTCTTATGCCTCCTTTCTCTTTCCTTTCTGCCCTTTCAGCCCCATGTTCAGCTTTGCTTCTTGATTGCCCCATCCCTCCCTTCCCTTGCAGTGGGGATTTGAATCCAGAGCAAAGAGAGAGAGAGAAATGCAAGAGGGCCCTGGGCGAAACGGGTGGAATGGGAACGGGAGAAGAGCAGAGATGGCTGCCTTGGAGCAGCAATCTGGGCAGAAAGGACTTTATCCGAGGGACCATTCAATATAGAGTCCTTTCTCCTGTCGCCAGCACTCCTCCCCTTCATGCAATATGAAACCAGGCATCCAAAGTTCCTTCTTTAGGAAGAATGGCTTTGCTAACCTTTGGAGACAAGTTCTTACGTTTTTGACTGAAGTGGCAATTGCAGTTACTTAAGTAGTAACTCTCCCTCTCTATCACTCAGTATGTGCCGTTGATTGATTAATTGATAGTAACGGAATTCTGATTAGGCCCACATAAATTTTGGCCGAAAACAATCAATCAGTGGTATTTAGGAAGAACGTACTGTGTGCAGAGCACTGTATTAAGCACTTGGGAGAGCACAATAAAAAAGAGTTGGTAGAAGCAATCCCTGTCCACCACAGCTTACATCTTCAGGGGGAGACAGACATTAAAAAGGATTATGGTGCCAAGAAGTAATAGAGTATAAGAATATTTGCATAAGTACTGTGGGAGTGGGGTATCAAAGTTTCAAGTGACCCAACAGTTCAACGAACTGAGGATATTTGGTTTCCTCATACCTATTGTACTGAGAAACAAAAGATAAGGCCCTCTTTTTTTTTTTAATTTAACAAATTTAAAGTATTTGCCTATTATCTGAAAAGCCTGTGGTTTGGGGGGAAAAATTACCGCCCTTACCGTGACAAACATAATAAAATCTACACTTCTATAAAACAAGTTCTATTGGCATTTTTCATAAATTAATCTGTACATTTATAAACTCATCTTATACTTTTGAAGCAAGAAAACCAATGGTATCTGATCCGAGCATTTCCCTGTGTTAATAAAAGGCAAATTGAATGAAACGCAATTTATCCATGAAGATGAATTATCAGTGATTGGAATTAGAGTAACAAGGATTAGTGTGTTCCTTTCAGTACTAGAGACAATCAGGTTTTGCTTTATCTGACCTTCACCCTCTACAGCTCCAGAGATGACCCTATCATTTAAAAAGAAGTACATTAGCCTTGCAGAGAGCTAGTTGAAATATATTGCAGATTATACATGCTTCTGTAGCAATTGGTGGCTAGGCCATACTAAATAAAACTGTTGACTTTATTTCTTTATCAGGAGGAATCCTGATGAACAGAATTGACTACCTTACCCATTGTTGGGGACAGGTTAAACGGAAGTTTGGTGGTCCTCCTGCAAATCCATATTTACTGAGCCATACCTGCCTCCCGGGTTCATGCCTAGGAGGCTTTGTAAATTAGAGATGTAATAAATGGTCAGTGAATTGCTTAAGGGGATTATAAACCCCTTCTGGGCAGAGAACCCGTCTACCCGCTCTGTTGTATTGACCTCTCCCAAGAGCTTAGCCCAGTGCTCTGCACACACTAAGCACTTTATAAATATCGTTGATTGAAAATAATGAATTAAGACATTTATTAAGTGGTTAGTATTTGCCGAGCACTGGAGTAGTACAAGATAATCAGATGGAACGCCATACTTTCCACACAAGGCTCACAACCGAAAAGCTTTTTTTTCCCCATTATACAAATGAGGCATCTGAGGCACAGAAAAGTTAAGTGGCTTTAAGCACCCCCATTTCCATCTCTCCCGCTCTCTTACGTGCTTCTCTTCTCTCCTCTCCAGATTTTCACTCCCCTGTTCCATCCCAGCTTTGCCACTTGGCAGCTGTGTGACTGTGGGCAAGTCACTTAACTTCTCTGAGCCTCAGGTACCTCATCTGTAAAATGGAGATTAACTGTGAGCCTCAAGTGGGACAACCTGATGCCCCTGTATCTACCCCAGTGCTTAGAACAGTGCTCTGCACATAGTAAGCGCTTAACAAATACCAACATTATTATTATTATTATTATTATTATTATCTCTCCCTCTCTACCACGTGCCCTTCTCTTTCACCTGCCTTGTAGCTTAGTTGTGGTGTGTCCCATTTTCCTTCCAGCCCTTAACTTCCTCACACTGGACATGCCCAGTGTATTGTCCTGTTTGGGGTCTTTGGCTCTAAAAGATCCTCTGTTCTCCTGAATCTGATTTCTTTAACCTGATATGCAGATTTGGACATCTTCCTGGATCTAAAACTTCTCTGTTTCAAGTTTCCTATGATTTACCTATTTTTTTCATTTCTTCGGTGCTTTTGATTGGCAATTTAGAATATCCTTTTCATTCTGAAGGAGTAAATTGAACACCCTTTCCTTGCCAGGATCTCCCATCTGAGACAATGCTGTGCAGGTATTACTAGTAGTAGTAGTAGTAATAATCACAATCATAATAGTGTTTGTTAAGTGCTTACAATGTGTGAAGACGGTACTAAGCTCTGGGGTAGATCCAAGATGATCAGGTCCCCCATGAGCTCACCGTCAAAGTAGGAGAGAGAACAGGTATTGAATCCCATTTTACAGATGAGGTAACCGAGGCACTGAGAAGTTAAGTGAATTGTCAAAGATCACGCAGCAACTGTGGCACAGCCCAGGATTAGAACCCAGGTCCTCTGACTCCCAGGCCTGTGCTCTTTTCACCAGGCCATCGGCTCCTTCTCTTCTGTCAGTGCAATTGATGATTTTGTTAGAATCAGATCTATTCGGAAACCATTTGCCCCTTCCACTGAAACTGCTTTCCCAGGAGAACACATGAATCCAATCTAGGGAGAACCAGAAATAGAATTTCCTGAAACTAAGAAGTCCTTTCAGAGGGGAGCATTGAATTCCCAAAGGAAAATAACCAGGGCCATCATTGGACAGGTATAGACAATGTTTTGGGGACTCAATCTCAGACCCTTGATGAGCAAATTAGATCTTACCGTTAGATTTTAAGGTCCTGAGGGCTAGGAACATGCTTACCAGCTCAGTTGGATTGTTACCTCCCAAGTAATAATAATAATAACTTTGGTATTTGTTAAGTGTTTAATATATGCAAGGAACTGTACTAAGCACTTGGGTGGATATGAGCAAATCGGGTTGGATACAGTCCCTGTCCTACTTGGGGCTCACAGTCTCAAATCCCATTTTACAGATGAGGTAACTGAGCCACAGAGAAGTGAAGTGACTTGCCCAAGGTTTCACAGCAGACAAGTGGCGGAGCCAGGATTAGAAGCCATGACCCTCTGACTTCCAGGTCCAAGTGCTTAATACAGTGCTGTGCACACAATAAGTGCTCAACATATCCATACTTTATATCTGTCTCCCACTCTAGACCATAAGCTCTTTGTGGGCAGGGAGTATGTCTACCAATAATAATAATAATAGTACTTGTTAAGCACCTAATATGTGCCAAGCACTCTTCTAAGTACTGGGGTAGATAATAAATTAATCAGGTTGGACAGACTCTCTGTCCTACATGGGGCTCACGCTCTTAATCCCCATTTTACAGATGAGGTAACTGAGGCCCAGAGAAGTGAAATGTCTTGTCCAAGGTCACACAGCAGACACGTGGAGGAGCCGGGATTAGGAAACTGTTGTATAGTATTCTCCCAAGTGCTCTGCACATAGTAAGCACTCAATAAGTACCACTGAATGATCGATGAACTACAACCAGTAGTTTGAAGGAACGCAGTGATATTCACCGACTGCTTACTGAGTACTAAGCACTCAAGAGGGTTCAATACAACAGAGTTAGTAGACATGTCCCTTGCCCACAAAGAGCTTAGAGTCTGGAGGGGAAGACAGAGATTGGTATAAATCCAGATATGTACATAAGGGCCGAGGGTGAGGTGAATAGCAAGTCCTCAGAGGGTAGAGATCCAAGTACCTGGGTAACACGGAAGGGAGAGAGAGTCAGGGAAAGGAGGGGTTAATCGGGGAAGGCTCACACTCTGGGAACTGCATGATGCTCTGAAGAGACCCCTCCCCACCGGATTTTCCAGACATCAATTTCTGCTCCCAAGGAAGATTCCCTGACGTGTTTTAACTGCCCGGGCCTTCAAGCCGCCGCACATCGAAATAGCTGCAGGCGCCTACCTGCAGACGCAGGTAGGCTTTGGAATCAGCGATGCTGTCATCTCTGAGTTCAGAGGACTCAGAACACCCTGTTGGGTCTTCTTTTCAGAGGCTGAGCGCCGTAATCTGTAAATTGAGAATGTGCTCGGAGGCACACCTTGGGGGGATCGTGTTGCTAAAATCCAAGGGGACCCCCACATACACCGTCTAATTGGATGCTTCGGTATGGAAGGGGAATTTGGAATATCATCCATCCTCTCCCCCTGGTCTGCGCCTAATCCTTTCAAGAACCTCGTAGAGCCAGCAGCAGCCTCAAGGTTGGGCTTTGAACTCCACAGGGGAAGAGAACCTCGTGGATTAAACAGCCGTACTCCTGGCTTTGAGGTTCCCACTTTGACGGTGGAGAGCTGAGTAGAATTGGAACTCTCCCGTAGCAAAGAGCTGCCCAGGCAGGGAAAAGCTGGAGGTGGGCTTTGAATTTTGGGACAGGGGAGAGTCACGCAGGCAGAGGAGCCCCGCCGAAGGCTTTGAACATCACTGAGACACAGAGTTGGCTCCGAGCTGAGTGAGGAGAAATGGGTCAAGGGAGAAAGGCAGCAGAGAAGGGTCACTTTGAGGCTAGTGGCGACGGGATCCCTTCCTAACATGCTGAATTTACGATTACTCTTTTTAGCCTACCAAATTCCTAATACCCCAAGGTGCGTAATAACTTATGGTATTTGTTAAGTGCTTACTATGTTCCAGGAGCTGTGCTAAGCGCTGGAGCGGATCCAACTAAATCAGGTTGGACACAGTCCCTGTCCCCCGTGGGGCTCATGGACTCGATCTCCATTTTACAGATGAGGTAACTGAGGCCCAAAAAAGTGAGGTCACTTACCCAAGGTCACATAGCAGACCAGTGTTGGACTCAGGATTAGAACCCATGTCCTCCTGATTCCCAGGACCGTGCTCTATCCACTCTGCCACGCCGACCCAAAATCCAGCTGGAGCTCTAATGTATCCAAACCCATAATTAATAATTATTGCAGTGTTGGTTAAGCGCTTATTAAGTATCAAGCACTGTATGAAGTGCTGGGGTGGAAAAAATGGAATAAGATCAGAGACTGTCCCTGTCCCACTTGGGGCTCACAGCCTAAGGAGAAAGGAATACAGGTATTTAATCTCCATTTTCCAGATGAGGGAACTTAGACAAAGAAAAGTTAAGTGACTCAGCACTTAATGTGCAAATGTAGGTTCAAATGTGAATTCAATAATTTAGGCTGATATATGTGGATATTTCATCCTGGCATATTCATCCTACTCCCTATCCAAACTTCAATCTTCCTGCTGTTCCCAATATTAACAAATGTTCTGAATGTCAGTCCCCCCCATCTAAAATGAAAGCTCCCTGTGGGCAGGGAAATGTCTCTGGCTTCTGATGCATTTACCCAGGATTTAGCACAGTGCACAGCTCTCAGAAGGTGCTTAATAAATGACATTACTAATAGTTGATGGCAGACTATTTTTGTTTGGGAGCAATATGGTTATTTTAGGTGACCTCAAAAGCTACTGGTTTCTTTCCACATTTCCTTCTCTTAAACTAGACTGTAAACTCCTTGTGGGCCGGGATCTTGTCATCCAATTCCATTGCACTGTACTCTCCCAAGCACTTAATAATAACGTTGGTATTTGTTAAGCGCTTACTATGTGCAGAGCACTGTTCTAAGCGCTGGGGTGGACACAGGGTAATCAGGTTGTCCCACGCGAGGCTCACAGTTAATCCCCATTTTGCAGATGAGGTAACTGAGGCACAGAGAAGTGAAGTGACTTGCCCACAGTCACACAGCTGACAAGTGGCGGAGCCGGAATTCAAACCCATGACCTCTGACTCCAAAGCCCAGGCTCTTTCCACTGAGCCATGCTGCATAGTACACTCCACACAGTAAGCTTAACTCAATCAATATTGTTGATTGATGGATTGATCGTTCTTTTTCCTTTCTAGTTTTATTAAGACTGTAGTTTGAAATGAATGTATGCCACATGAACACGCAATCACTCTTAATCAGATCCTTCTCATTACTAATTAATATAATTTTTTCTAACATGTTACTTAGTATTAGAGATCAGCATTTTCCCCTTGGGAGTCAAGTTACTAAACTCATTCATGCGGCACCCAATCGATCAATCAGCATTAGTACTTTTTGATCACGTGCTATGCATTGTACTCAACTCTCGGGAGAATACTACAGAGTTTAGAGACATGATCTGTGACTTCAAGGAATTTACAGTCTTGAAGTGGACACAAAATAATTTACAAAGAGAAGAAGAGAAAAGAAAAGATGGCTAAGGGTGAGTAAGTATTTGCGAAGTAGGGTGTGAAAGTAGATTTGTACAGAAGTGCATTTGGGTGGATGTGGGTGCATAAATTTGCAGTTGGCACACCAAATAAGAAATGATTGTCATAAAAGTGCTGAAGAAAAGAAACAGTTCTGGCATTTCCCTCCCAAATCTCAAATCTAAGGGTTCATAGTGATCTCCATTCAACAGGCATGGGACCACGGGCCATGTACATCGTCTTAACGCCCTCCTAGTTCAACACCATTTTAAGCAGGGAGGCAGTATGGCATAATAGAACCTGGGCCTGGGAGTCAGAGAAACAGGATTCTGATCCCAATTCTGCCGCTTTCCTGCTGTGAGACCTTAGGCAAATCTTTTAATATTTCTATGCCTCAGTTTCTTCATCTGCAAAATGGGAATTCAATTCACATTCCCTTCCTACTTAGACTGAGAGACTCATGTAGAGCAAGGACTGGATCTGAGTTATATATACCATATCGACTTGAGTGCTTAGAATAGTACCTGATACATTTAAGTACTTAATAAATAATCCATCAGTGGTATTTATTGAGTGCTATTTTGTGCAGATCACTGTACTAAGTGCTTGGGAGAGTGCAACGGAGGTGATAGACGGCATTATGGTTATTATGCAAGCATCTGCCCATAAATACCCTGCCTATCTTTTACTGAAATTACTACTCGGACTTTCAAAAACCAGTGATGTACATTAACAAACAACTACAATGCTCAACTATTTGCTTCCTTTTGATGAACACCACTGGGTCAAGAAACCATTTGAAGCAGCAATAGACACTACTAGAGTCAGCAAGTGGTTTAGCGGTACTGTCCATAGACGACCTGACTTCCAAAATATAGAGTCGATTTTCTTCAATATGAAAACTCTTCTCTAATCAATCAAAGCTATTTATCTAGTGTTTACTGTGTGCACAGGACTGTACTAAGAACTTGGGAGAGTATAATAGGACGGGGTCGGGTAGACACATTCCCTGCCCACGATGAGTTTACAGCCTAGAGGGGGATTTTCTAGGAGGGGAGATCTCTCAGTGACTCCTGGGATGGAACAGTATTTTTTCTTGCCATGAAGAGAGGGTTTTGCAGAAAGTACCAGAAATATTCTTCATCGTATGTGCTGCATAATCTGTAGTGTTACTGGCTGATTGCCCCATCCCATTAGAAATAAGAAGAGAACAATTATTTCAGCACATTCCCTATATCCTTAAAATAATATTGCACTCTGAATCCAACACAGGTTGGACTCTTATCCATGTTAGAACTACTGACTTACCTCTATTATGCCTGCTAAATGTCTGTTCAACAGGCTAGCTAACACTGGACAATGGCATAATTCATTCTTTGGCCTTTAAAATCCTAAATATTTACCATGGGTGGGATCCATCCCCATCTATTTTTCACGTAATTAATATCAGCAAAGTACTGTGACAAAAAGAGTGGACCATACACAGGAAGCATATTAATACATTACCATACTAACAACTGGATGATGATAGGTTCTCCAACTGAAAACATGGACTCCTTTCCCTGAAGCCAGTGGAGCTGAAAAAAAGGCTCTTGTATCTGTTTCTCTTAGTTGTTTGGTTGTCTGTCCTTGTTGTGTTAGTTTCTGCATCCGATTTCTCCCCCGGAGGATGATGGTTTGTGTTGACTTTCCCTTTTCAACAGATGCTATTTATCACCTTCCCACCATCCACTGAAGCAGATTTGTCGATTTGTGTGTTTCTCTGGGGTACGGAAACCTAACAAACCTGAAAAGGGAATTGGACCGAACAGCTGGAAAATGACACTGAAATTAAGGCTGGGTTTTAAACGTGCTAATCTTGCCGAGCAGTTTATAGCGGAATGCTGTTTAAATCAAACGAGCCTGCAGACGGGCAAGCTCAAAGATAATAAGTTCCGGTTTTCTAGCCGACGGGAAGGTTGATGAGAGCCAACCGGCTTGCGAGCTCTCTCTCTTTTGTGTAGAAGGGTTATCCGGCCACGCAAGCCTCTTAGGGAAAGCTTAATTAAAGCAGGGAGCTTTAAGCACTGAAAAGTGCAACTTTTTAAAAAAGTCGGCTTAAAACACGCCATTGAAGCAAGAGGTTCTTGATGCTTTGACTCGGGGGGGTTGGGACTGTGGGGAAGAGATTGAGAATGAAAGTTGAAGGTGGGTGGGAATTTAGGTGGAGATGGACATAGAGATGAGTTGGGGGTAGGGGTAGGGAAGGTTTGGAATTGAAGATACAGTTGGACAAGGATGCAAAATTAACGTTACTATGGGCTGCGGGCACCTGAGGAAATTCTACCCCTCATCCTGCCAACAGTGGATCTCAGCAGAAGCCTCCAAGGGGGGAAATGTGAGTTCACTGCTCTCTGTATTTCTACCGAGCAACTCACGGGCTTGAATAAAACATTGATTTCCATGTCATCCTAAAGCAGGTCGTCTTCAGAGCTTTAAATTAAACATTTCTCCAGCGGGCGGGGTTTGGGGGAACGATTAGCTTGATTCCTCGCTCTGCAGGGAAATGCTCTACTTCCCCATCTGGCCCCTTAAATGGGAAACCCCAGTTAGGGTCCTTTAGTTTGGGAACAGTTTGTCACTCTAATTTCTGTTTAAGTACCAAAGACCTCCAGATTTGCATTTCCAGGCTGTTAGATAAAGCTTAGTGCTTTTCATCTTCAAAGGGCTTCATAAATATTAACTAATCGCTGCTTCCAGCACTCCTGTGAGGCAGAGAAGTTTGTGTGAGTGTGTGCATGCTCGCACACGTGTGTGTGTGTATGATTATCCCTTTTTGCTTCTCAGGGGAATTGATGGCATTATTTCTTTAATGCCTTTGGCTCTAAACACTGCTCTGGCTGCATCATCCAACCCCACAATTGTAGCCCTCCTCTACAACCGTAGATTCTAAACCCAGCTCTGCCGCTTGTCTGCTGTGTGACCTTGGGCAAGTCTTTTTACTTCTCTGGACCTCAGTTACCTCATCTAGAAAATGGGGATGAAGACTGTGAGCCCCACGTGTCCACCCCAGCTGTTAGTACAGTACCTGGCCCGTAGTAAGTGCTTAACAAATGCTATTATTATTAACATCTAGTAAGTGCTTAATAAATCCCATCATTATTATCCAATAGCTATGATGAATGTTCTGGAGAGGCTAGATTCAAAATGAAACCCGTACAGGTGTGCCCTACCAGTGAACCATTAGATGCAATTCTTTGCTTCACTGATTATCCAGATGATTTTCAGGTAATCTGACCCGTATGTCATTCATGAGCTTCATTTTCCGCCTGGGTCCGTGTGGTTTCTCAAGAAACAATCGCTCTTTGAACTGTTGACCGTGACATGTGCTCGGGTTGATGTTCCTTTGACAGGTTGTCAGAGAGCAAATGCCACCTTCCTTTTTACACCACGATGATGGGATGGCATGGAGGGTCGTCAACAGGACAAGTAATTAAGTAGTAACTGGTAATGCACAGTGTCTGAAAGGTAGTTGGTATAACCAACCACAGCCTAACTCAAAGACAGTTTCCACTGTGAGGAGTGAATAACATGAGAAGAACAGGCCTGAGAGCCACAGGTCCTGAGTTCTAATCACTTGCCTGCTTGGGCAATCACTTAACTTCCCTCTGCCTCAGTCTCTGAATCTATAAAATGGAAATTCAGACCCTTGTTCTACATCCCACTAGCTTGTGAGCCACCTTTAGGAAAAGGACTGGAGCCAACCTGATTATCTTGTTTTTATTTCAGGACTTGGTACAGTGCTTGGCACCTAGTGAAAACTAAACACATATCACAATTACTATTACTATTATTACGCTACTGCCATCCAGGGCAATATTTGGGGGCCAAACCACCAATCTAGTCTGGCTTTTCAACTCTGATTTGAGATCTCGGACATCCGTTTGACTTCGGGACCCAGCAGCTGTTTGCAAATCCTTTTATGTTTCCGATTGTTAAATGCAAGAGTGAGCTACCCAGTCACAGAACTTAAATCATGAGTCCCATCCGATTACACAGT
The DNA here is from genome assembly GCF_004115215.2 of Ornithorhynchus anatinus. Taxonomy (NCBI): domain Eukaryota; kingdom Metazoa; phylum Chordata; class Mammalia; order Monotremata; family Ornithorhynchidae; genus Ornithorhynchus; species Ornithorhynchus anatinus. Next base: position 35,672,533 of record NC_041744.1, on the reverse strand, counting down.
CTATAACCTTTGAAAAATGCAGATACTCAAGACATAGCCTAACAAGGTGTGAAATGCCCTGTCACATTTCAATAGTAGATCATGGGAATGGAAGTAAATTTAAAGCTCCATGGTGGAAAATATTTCTAGAAGCAGGCCATGGCGTCAGTTTTAACTAAACCAGATTTTGTCTCTCAGGCCCCATTGAGTCTTTTCTATGTGACGGTATCCCTTTTTCTATAGCTTATAAAGTTGGGTGATTTCTTTTTGCCTTTCTCTGAATTTTTCTGTCTGTTTGGTGATTAAAGCTTTAGACGAGAGATCTATCCCTCGAAAGTAAATTGCTCATCAGTGTAAAGACATCCTTTTTTCGAAGACGGCGAGGTGTCTGCTCTGGGAATAGAGCTGTATTAAATGGGTTTCCGTTGAGTTGGAATAAATCGATCCAATCCAATTCAGTAGAGTTGGCAGACGTGATCCCTGCCCTCGAGAAGCCATCTGGTCATAAGTCTGAGCTTAGACTGTAAGCTTGTTATTAGACTGTAAACTCGTTATGGGCAGGGGAGGTGTCTGCTAATTTTGTTGTATTGTACTCTTCCATAGGCCTAGTACCGTGCTCCGTACAGAGCAAGTGCTCAGTAAATATCATTGATTTATTGATCGATCGATCGATCTGGGCTCTGTTGTTATTCTCCCCCTCTAGACCGTAAGCTCGTTGCGGGCAGGAAACCCGTCTGATATATTGCTGTGTTGTACTCTCCCAAGAGTTTAATACAGTGCCCTGCACTTGGCAAGCACTCAAATAGGATCGATTGCCTGAGTGTTGTTGGGGTCTTTTATCGGTTTGTCCCCACTTAGACTGCGACCCCCATGGGGGACAGGGACCACGTCTGATCTGTTCTATTTGCATCCACTCTAGCACTTAGCACGGTACTTGGAACACAGCGATCAATTAGAGGTATTTATTGAGTACTTACTGTTTGCAGAGCACTGTACTAAACACTTGGGGCAGTACAAAGGAGGAAATCAAGGGACGTTGAAGTGACTTCGTCCTGGTCAACCTCCGGCTTGGGAGTCCACTGAGGTCAACAGGGAAGGGGGAACAATGGTTATATAAAGTGAGAGTAGTGGTTCCTAGGAAAACCAGTTACCCCAATGGTTTATATCCCCCCCACCCACCAACTTAGACTTGACAAAGTCGTCTAGTAGATGCTTAATAAATTCCATAACTAACTTTGTAAAATTAAAACATTTTTTCAGTCAATCAGTGGTATTTATTGAGCACTTACTGTGTGCAGATGACTGTATTCTGAGCTTGCGAGAACATCACAAAATAACAGAGTTGGTAGACGCGTTCTCTGCCCACGTGGAGCTACGACACATTGACTACTATTCTTCCATGTGTGGCAGGTATGATTTGGTTAACAAATCAACTAACAATAATTGTAGTATCTGTTAAGCGCTTACTATGTGCCAGGCGCTGTACTAAGCGTTGCACTAACACATCTTTGGCTTCCATAAGCTTTATATTTCTCTCATTTGGAACCAGCTAACAAATGGCCTTTTTGTTTGATAATTCATGCAATGCAATTTGGTTGGCTGGCTGCGGATTTAATTTAGTTGCCAAAGGAACAGCTAGCAAGGAGGCACTTACCCTTGGATAATAAAGTTAGCCTCAAATCATATAACCTTCTAGGGAGTGATTGTGTTCCAGCAATTACATTAGGCTCCCCTGAAGCAGGTTAATTGAACTGCCGTACACTGTTTTGTCAAGATTTATCCTTTTTTATAAATCGACTTGTGTCGGTTCTGCTGCCGACTGTTTCCAAAAATGCCAACAAGCCTTAAATAAAGCTTAATAATTAGTAGAATAGAGAGAGTGATTAAGTCCACCTAACAGTTGGAGGGAGGCATGTGACTAGAGGAAAGCACAGCGAGTCTTTGGAATAGAACCGCTGAACTGACACGTATGAGCCGCTGAACTGACTGACTGACATTGAGAAGCAGCGTGGCTCAGTGGATAGAGCCCGGGCTTTGGAGTCAGAGGTCATGGGTTCGAACCCCGGCTCTGCCACTTGTCAGCTGTGTGACTTTGGGCAAGTCACTGAACTTCTCGGTGCCTCAGTTATCTCATCTGTAAAATGGGGATGAAGACTGTGAGGCCCACGTGGGACAACCTGATTCCCCTGTGTCTACCCCAGCGCTTAGAACAGTGCTCGGCACAGAGTAAGCGCTTAACAAATACCGACATTATTATTATTATTATTATGTATGAGTGTCCGTGTATACGGGGGTGTGAATGGAGAGAGAGAGAGAAAGTGATCTCTATCTTTTGAAGGTCAACTTTCTGTCAGTGAAATCTAATCTCTGCAGGCCAGTGCGCCTGATTCTGTTACACACTAGGCCGATAATGATACTTTCTCGCTGCACTGATAAGACTGTCTCCAACAGTACCTGTCTCTTTTTCATTCATTCATTCAGTTGTATTTATTAAGCACTGTGCTAAGTGCTTAGGAGAGTGCAACATAACAGAGTAGGTAGACTCTCCCTGCAACGAGCTTCCAGACTAGAGGGGGAGATGACATTAATAAATACATATATTGTGGATATGACATAAGTGCTGTGGGGCTGAGGGAGGGGTGAAAAAGGCTGAAAATCCAAGTGTAAGGGCGATGCAGAAGGGAGTGGGAAAGAGGAAGTGAGGGCTTAGTCTGGGAAGGCCTCTTGGAGGAGATGTGGTTTTAATAAGTCTTTCAAGGTGAGGTGCGAAATCGTCTGTCAGATATGAAGAAGCAGCGTGGCTCAGTGGAAAGAGCACGGGCTTTGGAGTCAGAGGTCATGAGTTCGAATTCCAGCTCTGCCACTTGTCTGCTGTGTGACCTTGGGCAAGTCACTTCACTTCTCTGTGCCTCAGTTACCTCATCTGTAAAATGGGGATGAAGACTGTGAGCCCCACGTGGGACAACCTGATTCCCCTGTGTCTACCCCAGCGCTTAGAACAGTGCTCGGCATATAGTAAGCGCTTAACAAATACCAACATTATTATTATTATTATGAAGAGGGAGGACATTCCAGGCCAGCGGGGAAAGACATGGGTGAGAGGTCGGTGGTGAGATAGAGGAGATCGAGATACAGTGATTAGGCAGGCATTAGAGGACCAAAAGGGGGACACATCAAGGAGACATCAGATCTCCATGTGTCCCTGGACAGGGTGGGATTTGAAGAGTACTAATTTTGAATTGCCCTGTCCACCCTCTTCAAGGTTTTGTAGACTTTGATCATGTCTCCTCTCAGCTGACTAAAGAGGCTTGGTCGGTTCAGCCTAGACCTAAGCCTGTCCAATCTTTCCTTCTCTCTACTCCCTTACAGAATAGCTGGGTTATTCTAAAATGCATTGCAGTGATAAGTGCTCTAGAAATGCACAGATAAATTGAGGGATTCTGAAGTATCATTTCATCCATCTCCCAGTAGCATTCAAAACACTAAAAAGAGTCCTCTTGTGTAGTTATTGCAGTACTATTGGGAATATATGTATTTCTGACTTGCATCCAATGCCGTCATAAAAAGAAAAGCATTCTGCTCCATCTGTGCATACAGTTCTACCAATTTTCCTCACAATCCTGTTTCCCTGGCCATTAAATTGGTCCCATGTACGGCTCGATCACGGATCGCATGAAATCATTTTAGCAGCCTAGTGCCATCCATAAAGGTTTCCATTGGTTTCTGAAGCTCCCCTCATTTCCAGTTTGAACTCACTATTGCTCCTGCCCTAGCTGATAAACGGATGAGTTAGTCTGTATTTCATGACCTTTGACACCGGGAAGGGAGTGGAGGTTCAAACCAGCTTCGGAAATGTGATCAAAGTCCCAAATGAGAATGTGACAAGGATGCTATCTAGACCTTTCACGGGGAAACAATCATTTTGGAGGACAGCATTGCTCTGGGGAAAAGATGGGAAGGAAGAATTCAAAACTGAGAAGCAGCGAGGCTTGGGGCAAAAAGCCCGGGCCTGGGAGTCAGAGGACCTGCCTTCTAAGTCAGGCTTTGCCACTTGTCTGCCGTGTGACCTTGGGCAAATCACTTCACTTCTCAGTTTCCTCATCTGTAAAACGGAGATTAAATCCTCCTCACTCCCTGTCTGGACTGTGAGCCCCATGTGGGACGGGGTCTGTGTCCAACCTGATAAACTTGTATCTACCCTGGTGTTTAGAACAGTGCTTGGCACATAGTAAATGCTTAACCACTGCCATAATTAATATAAAGATTTTTAAAACTTTTTGCACTTCGTTGCTTCTTCAAGAGTAGACAGCTTTTTATGTCTCTGCTCTCTGACTGCTCACAGTTTATAACATCTGGTTGGATATTCTAGTGAACAAAATGACACACAGTGATGACAGAAGTTTTTCAACTTGGGCAAAACGTGCCATCTGAAGCCATTCTCAGATTTGAAATGGAGCATCCACCCACTTCCTCTCCTCTCTGGGGAGAGGAAAATCTTCCGTAAAATCCCAGGGGTCTTTCCAAACCCATCTGAATACAAGCCAGCTGTTTCCAAACTCTGTAACAACCTAACAAGCCAGCTGAAAAATGAGCATTTAGAATGGAGAGCACTTCTATTTCCCTAGAGTTTAGATTCGAAATTCACATTTCTGATGGATTCCGTGTCAGAACTCGCCCCGCTACTGTCTTTCTCTGAGTCGTTTTCTGGAGAAGGAGAAAGAGACAGAAGGAAGAAGAGGAGGGAGACGGTTGTCTTTCACATTTGGAGATCCTTTCTTTAGTGAGGAGATCCTAATTATGCCGGGGACTGTGACTTGAGACAGCCCTTACAGAGTAACCCACTGAGGTCAATTTGACATTTTGCCCTAGGGAATTCAACTGAGCTTTTATATTGGCTAATCTAGTTACCTAGGAAAATGTTCCCTAAATGATAATATTAGGAAAGAGGTTAACAAATGGTGCCATCAGATTTTATCTGTCTGGTTAAAACGCTGACTCTGAAATATTTGCTTTCAGAAGTATTTGTGGTCATTTGCTTGCCACAAACCCTAAATATACTCTCTCGCTTTTTTTCTGGTTGCAGTTTATTCCCTGAGATCGACAGGTCTGTGGCACCAAGCAAAACTGCACGATTAAATCAATCAATCAGTTATATGTATTGAGCGCTTACTTTGTGCACAGGACTGTACTAAGTGCTCAGGAGAGGGCAATACAATAGAGGTGGTAATCCAACTCACAAGGAGCTTACATTCAATGCCTGGAAAGCCCCAAATCACCCTGACTGTAGGGTAAATTATATATGTTGACCCAGCAGGGATTGTTTTGCTTCACTATACTTCCTCCCCTTCAGTTTTTTTTAATGGTATTTGTTAAGCACTTATTATTAAGTGCCATCAAGTCATTTCCGATTCATAGCGACTCCATGGATATACTTTCTCCAGAACCTTTCTTCCGGTTCTACCGTTATCATTGTTAGGGTCTCTAGCCATCTAGCCGCTGGTCTGCCTCTTCCCCATTTTCCCTGGACTTTTCCTAGCATTAGTGTCTTCTCCAGAGAATTAGTTCTCCTGATTATGTGTCCAAAATATGCTAGTCTAAGTCGAGTCATTTGGCCTTCCAAAGACCACTTTGGCTTAATTTGCTACAGAATCTATTTGTTTTTGGGCAGTCCATGGTATTTGCAAAAGCCTTCTCCAACACCACATTTCAAAAGAATCGATATTCTTTCTACTCTGTTTTTTGATCCCTACACTGTCCCTGGAATCATGGCAGTTTTAAGGTACTTAACTAACTCCCTCCCTCCCTGCTACCTTAACCAGCTGTTCTCCTACTAGAACCCAGTCCATACACTCAGTTCCTCTCATGCCCACTTTTACACTCTAACTTCACCTCATCTTCTCCACTGCCAATCTCTTGCCCTCTGGCCTGGAATTCCCTCCCTCTTCATATCTGACAGTGCATCATTCTCCCCACTCTCAAGCTCTTCTAAAATCATGTCTCTTCTAAATGACCTTCCTTGACTAAGCCCTCCTTTCCCCACCTGTCCTCCTCTCTCCATTGCCTTGGCACTCAGATCTGTACCCTAAAACACTTGACATTCACCCTATCCTCAGCCCCAAACACTTATTCACATATCCTTCCATTCTGCCATTTTCCCCATCTGAAATTACATTAATGTCTGACTCCCCTTTGAAATTCTTAGCTCCTTTTGGGTGAGGTGTGTGTCTACCCACTCCTCTATATTGTATTTTCCCAAGTGCTTCCACAGAAAGGGCTTAATAAATATCACTGATGGATCAATCAATTTTATTATTTTTGGCATTTGGAAAACATACTGTGTGCCAGGCACTCTACTAAGCACTGGGATAGATATAAGTTTATCAGTTTGGACACAGTCCCTGTACCTCATGGGTCTCACAGTCTTAATCCCCATTTTACAGATGAGGCAACTGAGGCCCAGAGAAGCAAAGTGACTCGTCCAAGGTCACAAAACAGATGAGTGGTGGAGCCGAGATTAGAACCCATCCCCTTGACTCCCAGGCCAGTGTTCTGTCGTCGTCACTAGGCCACGCTGCTTCTCCTGGATTAGTTATCTCCTGGATTTTGACCTTACTAGCTTCCCTGGGTGTTCTTGGACTGATTTCTGATCTCTGATCCATGATAGCTCCTGGGCTTTGCCTGAGAGATGTCGCTTCTGGACGATAATACCGGCATCAGGCCAACTGCCTGGAGTCCCTCAAGACCCTTCCAGGCAAGGATCTCGACACTTGGAACTTAACCTTTCCAGGATGCATTACTTTGAGAATCCAACAGCCTCCTGGAAATATGCTTCTCTATAAATTATCTCTCAGCTTTGCAAAAAGGGTCACCTGGCAAGGCAGAGTGAGGGCTCTTAAAGAGTGCAAATGACATTTGCCATTGAGGATAAAGATGGGGGGCCTTGCCCATTTTTGCAAACCCTTAAATCACTCAGTCTGGTCCAGAGAGTCTCCCAGTGGTAGGTGAGAAAGCTCTTAAGAAGTAAAGTGCTATGTAAGTGCAAGGTGATATGATGAGGAGGAGGCTGAGAATTCCCTTTGAAGTGGACAAGATGAGCCCATAATCCGGGTAATAATCTACCACATTAGCAAACTGTTTTGCCGAGTGGGAATTTTAGGGCTTAGGCAGACCCTTTTGCTGGGCCTCTTGGGCACTATTCAAAACCTCCTAGAAAATACAGGATGGTCTAGTGGATAGAACTCGGACCTGGGAGTCAGAAGGACCTGGGTTCTAATCCCAGTTCCTACACTTGCCCGCTGTGTGACCTTGGGCAAATCATTTCTCTTCTCTGTGCCTCAGTTGCCCCATCCGAAAAATAGAGACTGAGACTGTAAATTCCATGCGGGACATAGACTGTGTCTGACCTGATTAGCTTGTATCTACTGGAGGGCTTAGAACAGTGCCTGGTATATAGTAAGACCTTAAATACCATTAAAAAAGCCTGTGTTTGGGACATCTGATCAACGGGTACTTGTCAATTTGATTCAAAAAGAGGACCAGATGTGAAACAGTGACATAGAATTATGCAAAGCATCAAAGCATTCTCCCCTCCTTTTCCCAACCCTATGGGCATCTTGAACAGTTCCAGCAACGGATGGTGTTTGTTCTTTTCTGCTTTGATCCACTTTGCTGCAGGATTCGTTTACTTGCAGGTTTAGGAACCCATCCTCTAGAACACAGATGAAAACACAAACAGGCATTGGAAGTGGTGAACACATCTCCTTGGTAAGTGATAAACGAAGCCCAGTCTTTTCGTAAATACGATATGGAATGAAGTGTTGGGAGTTCATGGCATTTTCAGTCAAACTGATATGCCTGGATTAGATCTCACTATTTCCATCCACTAAGCACTAAAAATAGTAAGAATAATTTTGGTATTTAGCATTTATTATGTGCTAAGCATAGTGCTGAGGGATGGGGTAGATGCAAGAAACTCAGGTTGGACAAAGTCGCTGTCCCACAAGAGACGCGCAAGTAAGAAGGAGGGAGATCAAATACTTAACCCTTATTTTCTTGTCTTATGCTGTTGAGTCGTCTCTGACCCATAGCGACGCCGTGGACACATCTCTCCCGGAACGCCTCACCTCCATCTGCAATTATTCCGGTAGTGGATTCATAGAGTTTTCTTGGTAAAAATAAGGAAGTGGTTTACCATTGCCTTCTTCCACATGGTAAACTTGAGTCTCCGCCCTTGACTCTCCCCCATGCCGCTGCTGCCCAGCACAGGTGAGTTTTGACTTGTAGCAGGTGGCCTTCCACTGGTTAGCCACTGGCCAAGCTAGGAATGGAATGAATATGCCTCTGCTTGACTCTCCTTCCCATAGTCGAGACTGGTAGGGTACTGGAAATTCTCCAGGTGCCATCTGAGAGGGGAAGCCTCATTTTACATATCAGAAAACCGAGGCACAGTGACTTGCCCAAGATAAGTCAGCAAGCAGGTGGCAGACCCGGGAATAGAACTCAGTTCCCCTGACTCCCAAGCCCGTGCTCTTTCCACTAGGTCATGCTGCTTCTCTATTTTCTAGATATCTATCTATTTCACATGGCTATCATTTATGCGTGTCCCATATGAGTGTTATTTAAAATATATGGACCCAGGTCTTTTTCAAGAGGTTCATGGCCAACATTAACTTACCTCTGTGTGTAGTACGGTGTTTAAATAACGTTAAACCATCTCCTCTAATTCCATTTTGGAATCAAGACCATCAGCGAATCAATCAAATTCATTGAATGATCACTCTGAGGCGAACACTGTGCTAAACACTTTGGGAGAGGACAGAAGCAGCATGGCCTAGTGGATAGAGTGCGGACCATGCAGTCAGAAGGACCTGGGTTCTAATCCCAGCTCGTCTGCTGTGTGACCTTGGGCAAGTCACTCAACTTCTCTAGTCTTCTGTAGATCCCTCTTGACTGTGAGCCCATTGTGGGCAGGGATTGTCTCCCTTTATTGCTGTATTGCACTTTCCAAGTCTTAGTACGCTCAGTAAATATGACTGAATGAATGAATCAACTTCTCTATGCCTGTTATTTCGTTTTTAAAATGGGGATTAAGATTGTGAATCCCATATGGAACATGGACTGTGTCCAATTCGACTGCTTTGTATCTACCCCAGCACAGTGCCCGGCACACAGTAAGCGCTTAACAAATATGCACTTAAAAAAATAAAGTACAGTAGAGTTAGGAGATGGGATGAGAAGCAGCATTGGTAAGTGGCTAGAACCCAGGCTTGGGAGTCAGAAGGATTGTGTTCTAATCCTACTTCAGCCACCTGTCAGCTTTGTGACCTTGGGCAAGTCACTTAAGTCCCCTTGGTTCAATTACCTCATCTGTAAAATGAGGATTATGACTGTGACCCCACGTGGGACGTGGACTGTGTCCAACCTACCTACCTTGTAGCACTTAGTACAGTGCCTGGCATATAATATAGTAAGCACTTAACAAATACCATAAAAGAAAAAAAAAAAAGGATCCCTACCCACATGGGTCTTAGAATCTAGCCAAGGACACAGACACTAAAATCAATTGCGGGTAGGGGGAGAAACAGAGCGGATAGATCTGTACGTAACACTGTGCCGTATTTTCTTTGAGCCTCGGAGAGATAAGTAAAACTCCAGCATCAAACTCCCTCCCATTCCGTACCATTGCTGCTCTTCCAAGAAGGAAGTTAGCCATCTTCTAAGTAGCAGAACACGTTGGATGTTAGAACACGTTCCTTTAAAGTTACGATCTTTGGGATTGTCCACGCCCTGGAAGTACGGTACCTGACAGCGTCTATCCGATTCATTGTTCATGTTTCCACACCTGTCCACAGACATCTATATCATTATGTATTGCTCTGCTTTCTATCTACAGAGATAGGTTCAGTACCTCCAGCCTAAGTTCCCTCTGTGATATTGCCATGTTATTTCAAGCACGACACTTCATTAAATCGTATTGATTTAGGAATCGAGATGGTGTACCTCTTCAGCTAGAGCTTCTGAAATTGATTTTAGGTTAATGTGCTAACAAATCAAGGGCTTCACCTTGGAGAAAATGACCGGGATGCTCACTTGAACTTTCTTCTCTGATGCCATTTTGGATTTTCCCGAGGATGTTTCAGCCCTTTCAGGCTTTCCTTAGGACCTCTGAGAGAGCCAGGAAAGTCCCACCTGGACAAAAACAAATCACCTTATTGATGTCCAGAATATTTGATGTGCAGCGTTTGACCCTAAACCCATCCGAGAGCTAAAACAGAACTGGACATAATTCCTATGTGACGTCCTATATGATGACCTACCTAGAGCATATCTGTAAACACAGGACAGATTTTGTTATTATGGTATTTGTTAAGCATTTACTATGTCTCAGGCACTCTACTAAGCGCTAGGGTGCATGTAAGATAATCGGGTTGTACACACATAGGGCTCACAGTCTTGATCCTCATTTTACAGATGAAGAAACTGAGGCAAAGTGAAGTGACTTGTCCAAGGTCACACAGCAGATGGATGGCAGAGTCAGAATTAGAACCTAGGTCCTTCTGATTCCCAGGCCTATCCATTAGGTGACACTGCTTTTTGTATTATTGTTTTAGATACAGTGACTAACAAATGGTACCCACCTAACTGGAAAATCCCAAACTGCAAACATTTCTCTGTTCCATTCCATTGTTTCTCTATTCATTCCATTGATAATGAATGAACTTCTCTGTGCCTCAGTTATTTCATCTGTAAAATGGATATTCAGATGGTGAGCCCCATATGGGACATGGACTGTGTCCAACCTGATTACTTTGTAAGTACCCCAGCACTTAGAACAGTGCCCAGCGCACAGTAATCACTTAATAAATATGCACTCAAAGAAATAGAGTAGGTTAGGAGGCTAAGTAACTTTTTGATATAATTGCTTCTAGTTGGGTTGTATCAATACTTCCAATACTTCAGACCTTCACTCATGTTTTGGCCTCTGTTTCCTCCTCTTTTCTCAATCAATCAATCTATCATTGGTATTTATTGAGTGTTTTCCGTGAGCTTAGCACTGTACTAAGCATTTGGGAGAGTACAATGCGATAGAGAGACACGACCCTGCCCATTAGGAGCTTACAGATTAGGAGCAATGAGTACTAGTGGAAGAAGCGTCGGTCCGGGAATCAAGAGGCCTAGATTCTAACCCTGGCTCCTTCACTTGTCTTCTGTGTCATGTCACTTTTGTGCCTCAGTTTCCTCATCTGAAAAATGGAGACTTACCTCTTCTCCTGCCTTCATAGACTGTGAGCCCCAGAGGAGAGAGAGACTGTGTCCAACCTAATTATCTTGTACCTATCTCAGTCCTTCGAACAGTACTTCAGGCACAGTCTTGTCTTATGCCGTTTCCGACCCACAGCCGCACCATGGACACATCTCTCCCAGAACGCCCGCTCTCCCTCTGCAATCGTTGCGGTAGTGGATCCATAGAGTTTTCCTGGTAAAAAAAAACAGAAGTTGTTTACCATTGTCTCCTTCCGTGCAGTAAACTTGAGTCTCCACCCTCAACTCACTCCAGTGCCGCTTCTGCCCAGCACGGGTGAGTTTTGACGTGTAGCAGATTACCTTCCACTCGCTAGCCACCGTCCAACTTAAGAATGGAATGGATAGGCCTCTGCTTGACTCTCCCTCCCGTAGCTGAGACTAGTAGAGTACTGGAGGCTCTCCTGGTGCAACCCTGAGGGGAGATCAGGCATAGTAAGTGCTTAGCAAATATCTGGAACTGCTTCATATTATATAAATATATATATATATACAAATATATATATAAAGAATTAGTTTTGAAAGCTATGTTATGCCCAAACCATCCTTTCTCAATCATCAATCAGTTAATCATTCAATTAAAGGTAATTCTGGGGCACTTACTTTGTGCAGAGCACTTTACAAAGTGCTTGAGAGATTAATAATAATAATGTTAATAATAATTGTGGTATTCCTGAAGTGCTTACTCTGTTCCAAACACTTTACTAAGTGCTGGGGTAAATACCAGATGATCGGTTCCCATGGTCTCTTAGGCAAAGAGGCAAACAATCCCCGTTCTTTCAGAGGAGAGAACTGAGACACGGAGAAGTGAAGTGACTTAACCAAGATCACGCAGCAGGCAAGTGGAGAAGCTGAGATTAGAACCCAGCTCCTCTGATTCCTAATCCTGCGGTCTTTCCTCTAAGCCGTGCTGCTTCTGTGAGACTATCAAGTCAATAGAATTGGTGGACGCGATCCTTGCCCTGAAGGATCTCACAATCAAGATTATTTCACAGACTCTTCCCTTCTGGACTGTAATAAGCTTCATGATTGTCATTTAGTTGTTCTAATGCAATAATCGAGACTGTAAGATCTTTGTGGGCAGGGGATGTGTCTTCTATATTATTGTATTGTCTCTTAAGTGCTTACCACGGTGCTCTGCACACAATAAGAGCTCAATAAATAAATAAGATTGAATGAATCAATGAATAAATGAGATTGACTGATTAATCTAAGTGCCCCACAGCACTTTCGATGGTGTCATGCTGTCGAGCCTTGTCCGACCCATAGCGACGCCGTAGATACGTCTCTCCCAGAAACCCCGACTTCCATCTACAGTTGTTCTGGTAGTGTATCCGTAGAGTTTTCTTGGTAAAGCTACGGAAGTGGTTTACCATTGTCTCCTACTGAGCAGTAAACGAGCCTCTGCCCTTGACTGTCTTCCATGCCGCTGCTGCCCAGAACAGGTGAGTTTTGACTTGTAGCAGATTGCCTTCCACTCACTAGCCACTGGCCGAGCTAGGAACGGAACGGGTAGGCCACTGCTTGACTCTCCCTCCTGAAGTTGTGACTGGTAGAGTACTGGAAACTCTCCGGGTGCGACTCTGAGAGGGGAGCATTTCTGTATATACCTGTAATTTATTTATTTATATATTTATTTCTATTAATATCTGTCTCCCCCTCTAGACTGTAAGCTCGCTGTGGGCAGGAAATGTATACTCTCCCAAGCCTTAGTACAGTGCTTTGCACTCAGTGCTCTACAAATTGATTGAATAAATGAGATTGACCGACTAATATCTTCCATACAGATTTCCAAGGACTATGAAGACCCCAGCATGTTTACAAGGCAGCGTAGACTACATGGACGCAAAGTAAGTCTATAGTGGCTAGGTGTAAATTGGGAGAGCCTCTGTCTGTCACTATTTTGTGGCTCAGTGGAAAGAGCACGGGCTTTGGAGTCAGAGGTCATGGTTTCGAATCCCGGATCTGCCACTTGTCAGCTGTGTGACTGTGGGCAAGTCACTTAACTTCTCCGTGCCTCAGTTCCCTCATCTGTAAAATGGGGATTAAGACTGTGAACCCCACGTGGGACAACCTGATTCCCCTATGTCTACCCCAACCCTTAGAACAGTACATAGTAAGCGCTTAACAAATACCAACATTATTATTATTATTATATTCTAACCACACGATGATCCTAGCAGAATCATGGAATGTATTGCTTCTGATGCCTTGACTAAGACAAATGCTAAATAGCCAACCCTACAGGAAGGCAGAAACGCATTTCAGCCGCTTTGTCTCACTTGGAAGATGTACAGGCGGATTTCAAGCTTAAGGTTTTGTAAATATTTATAATCACCTTTTAAGTGGGTTAGCGAGGAATGGATCCCTAATTTGCATTTACATGTTACAGTAGTTAGAGCTATATTAATCACATTATATGCTTGCAGCTGCTAACTGTAACAAGAGTATAAGAAAGCATAGCCTTGTGTTGGAATCGGTTGAGAATGGGTTAAGGGGATTTGGGGATTTTTATCTTTGTTTTTAATGGTATTTGAACTTCGGAAAGCACTTAAATACTATTAAAAAATACAGTTTCTATCTGGATGAGGCACTTGCATTTTTTAAATAGTAATTATGGTATTTAAGTGTGTGCGTGCGTGCATTTGTGTGTGAAGCTGTGTTCTAAGCCCTAGATATATACAATTTATTCAGTCAGTCGATCATATTTGAGTGCTTACTGTGTGCAGAGCACTGTATTAAGCACTTGGGAGAGTACATTATAACAAACAGACACATTCCATGCCCACAATGAGCTTACAGTCTAGAGGGGGAGGTCGGACACAGCCTGTGCCCCACATGGGGCTCACAGTCTAAGTAGAATGGAGAACGGATATTGAATAATAATAATAATAATGTTGGAATTTGTTAAGCGCTTACTATGTGCAGACCACTGTTCTAAGCGCTGGGGTAGATACAGGGTAATCAGGTTGTCGCACGTGAGGCTCACAGTTAATCCCCATTTTACAGATGAGGTCATTGAGGCACAGAGAAGTGAAGCGACTCGCCCACAGTCACACAGCTGACAAGTGGCAGAGCCGGGAGTCGAACCCATGACCTCCGACTCCGAAGCCCAGGCTCTTTCCACTGAGCCACGCTGCTTCCCCGTCTCTGTGAAATCGTATCTGTGCATACCCATTTCACAGATGAATCTGAAGCGAGGGAACGTGTCTGCTACACTGCGATGTACTCTCCTAAGCAATCAGTACAGTGATCTGCACACAGTAAGCGCTCAACGAACATGATCGATTGATTGATTGGTGTTTTTTAAATCATGCCAGCCTGTTTGTCAAATTAGACTAGGTTTTTCCCCCATCCCAGCTGCTGTCCCTTAACTAGGTGCCGTCTCGAGCTGAAAAAGGCAGAAGCCCAATCCAATCGTCAATGCTTTTGACAGTCTTACTGAAAGTAGTCTTTGTTACAGAGAGCGCCTGTGATCTACTTGGGAAGATAGGAGGAAACTAGAAGACCTGTTGCCATTTAAGCTTCTCTCCTTGGCTTGACCTGGAAAAAAAAAGAAGGTTTGATAAGGGCCAATTAGCATATTAACGTAGCAAAAATATAAGATAAGAACTTGGTAAGCTTTTCGGACCGGCAGGCATATATGCCAATCAGGACCAGAGGAGCCAAAGCGGGAAAAAAAACATTTCAAAGAGAAGCATAGCTGATACAGGAAAAACGCAACAGAAATACCTGGTTCAAATCCTCTATTGCTTGGTTTAGTATCTTTCGTCATCATCCTCATCTTCCTCCTCCTCATTACTACTGTAATTATTATCACATTCAATAAGCAGTTACTTCGTTTCAATTACGGTTCTAAGCACTGGGATAGATTCAAATTAATCCTATCAAACACCGCCCCTTTCCTGCCTAGGGCTCACAGTCTAAGTAGGAGGGAAAACAGGCAAAGAACCCCCATTTTACAGATGAGGAAACAGAGGCCCAGAGAAGTTACGAGACTTGCCCAAGGTCACACAAGCAGGCAAGTGATGGAACCGGCTGTAGAATTTGGGTCCTCTGACTTCCAGGCCTGAATTCTTTCCACTAGGCCACGCTGCTTTTTTTCCAAACAAGCATTGGTTTATTCTTTGTAATCAGTTTGGTTTCAGTCTGCATAGTCTTGTATTTTCTCAGCTCTGGAGCCTCAGTCAATCAATCAGTGGGATTTAGTGAGCATTTGGGAGAAAATTCCAAGCAGGAAGTTCCTCTTCCAGGTGTGAGCAAGACAAGGAGGATGAGAGAAAGGCACGGTGAGTAGGTTGGTATTAGAGGAGCAAAATGTGCAGAGTTGAAGTGGGAAGGGAGCAAGAATCAGTAGGGGCTATACGTGATTGAGTGAAACAAGGCTTCTGGTGAAAGGCAGCTCATAGAAATAAGACCCAAAAAGTCCATTTTCTAGGGAGGTGATACCTTTTATCATCAATCGATAATATTTATTGAGCACTTACAGTGAGCGGAGCACTGTACCAAGTAGGAGAGTACAATTCAGCAGAATTGGTAGGCAAGATCCGCGCCCACG
The DNA here is from genome assembly GCF_004115215.2 of Ornithorhynchus anatinus. Classification (NCBI taxonomy): domain Eukaryota; kingdom Metazoa; phylum Chordata; class Mammalia; order Monotremata; family Ornithorhynchidae; genus Ornithorhynchus; species Ornithorhynchus anatinus. The sequence goes on along the minus strand of NC_041744.1, from coordinate 35,656,695 downwards.
ACGAGCTTATAGTCTAGAGGGGGAGACGGTCATTAATATGAATAAATCATATATATAACAGATAAGTAAGTAATGGCTGTCTTTTCTGACCAATGAGGAGGAAACAAGGATGGAGTTGGTCGAGTAAGGCCGGGAACAAACCATCATTTTACCAAAAGGGGGCTCACTAGAATAAGAAGTTATTAACTCCGAATCAGACTGGCGGGCCGTCCGAATCCCAAACGCGGAAAGTTATTTGTATTCTAACAATAGCTGCCTTGGTTTGGAGAGAGTCTGGTTCAATAAAAGCTTGATGCCTACAGCTTTTTGTCCTTTGGAGATTTATGAAGATATGTTCCAGGGACACATAACTTGAAGGATAATCTTTGAGGCTGTAATTAATTAGCATAAGTAGTTCCGAGGATGTTTGGAAAGAGGAAAAGAAACCGGAAGGGTTGCCTGCAGGGCTCAGTAATCAGACCTCCTTTAATAGAGAATTTTAGCATTAATGTTCTTTACAAAGAAAATAGCCCCGGTATGGTGATTGCTGAGGGTCGCTGGCGGGGACAAAGAGAGGGTGGTTGAGGGACGGAGAGTGGGGCCTGAGTGACTTTCAGAGGGCGAACCACTGATTAACGAGCATAAATTGAAGAATTCAGGAAGGGAAATGAGTTTGTGTAAATGACAACAGTGCAGAGAGAATGTTTGCCACTGCTGCTGTGGGTCATGGATTCATCTCTTTTTTTTTTTTAATTGTAATCGGTTTTCACATATCAGAGACCAGAAAAGTCCATTAATGAGCCCCAGACTGGTTGGGGAATACTGGATCCCCTTATCTCTAATCTATTTTAATGTCTGTCTCCCTCACCGGATTGTAAATTCCTTGAGGACAGGAAGCAGTTTGGTCTAGTGGAAGGAGAACAGGCCTGGGTTCTAATCCTACTATGCTACTTGTTTGCTGTGGGACCTTGGCTAAATCACCTAACTTCTCTGTGCCTCAGTTCCTTCATCTTCAAAATGGAGATTCAATATCTGTTCTCCCTCCTACTTAGAGTGTGAGCCCCGTTTTGGGACCTGATTATCTTGTATCTTCTCCACACTTAGTACAGTGCTTGGCATATAGTAAGCACTTAACAAATACCACTGTTTTTAGGTCTACCAACTCTATTTTTAGAGAAGCAGCGTGGCTTAGTGGAAAGAGCACTGGCTTGGGAGTCAGAGGACGTGGGTTCTAATCCCGGCTCCTCCACTTGTCTGCTGTGTGACTTTGGGCAAGCCACTTCACTTCTCTGGGCCTCAGTTACCTCATCTGTAAAATGGGGATTAAGACTGCGAGCCCAATGTGGGACAACCTGATTACCTCGTATCTACCCCAGCACTTAGAACAGTGCTTGGCGCATAGTAAGCGCCTGACTACTTACTTGGAATTGGAATTGGTTCAATTCCAATAATAATTATTATATAATCATAATATAACATGATATAATATAATAATTATGGTAATATCATTATTATGTTGTACTCTCCCAAACACTTAGTACAGTGCTCTGCATACAATGAGCACTCAATAAATACCACTGATTTATCGATTGAGCAGAGCGTTGTATTAAGTGCTTGGTGGAGATTGTGAGCCCTCTGTGGGGCAAGGGACTATGTCTGTGTCCGACCCGATTTCCTTACATCCACCCTGGCGCTTAGTACAGTGTCTGGCACATAGTAAACGCTTAACAGTTACCACAGTTACTAATATCCACCTGTGTATTCTTTTCCAGTGAGTACAGTGAGTAGGTTGGCATTAGAAGTTGATGAGTAGGTTGGCATAAATGATAAATAGATCCATGAATAATAATAATGAAGGTATTTGTTAAGCACTTACTGTGTGTCCAGGACTCTTCTAAGCACTGGGATAGATTCATTCATTCATTCAATCATATTTATTGAGGGCTTACTGTGTGCAAAGCACTGTACTAAGCACTTGGGAGAGTACAATATAACAACAGACACATTCCCTGCCCACAGCAAACTCGCAGCTAATCAGATTGGGCACAGTCCCCATCCCACAAGGGGCTCACAGTCTTAATCTCCGCTTTACAGATGAGGTCACTGAGGCATAGAGAGGTTCCTTGCCCAAGATCATTCAGCAGACAAGCGAGGCGGGGATTAGAAGCCAAGTCCTTCTGATTTCCAGGCCCGGACTCTAACCACTAGGCCATGCTGCATAGGTGTTAAGGGTGCCCGATGAGATGATTTAATCTCGAAGATCTCCTGGAGTTGAGGAGGGATGTCTTTTGGTGGGTTCGAGTAGGGGGAAGGACGAAGATAATTATTTGAGGCCTGGGGAGTTGAGAGTGAAATCTAGTTAGGAGATCCACTTAGGAGAAGTGAGGAGTTGGGGCAGAGATGGAACAGGAGAGGAGAGAAGCGAAGCAAGAGAGAGATTATGGATGGATAACTCTGCAGTCAATATTTCAGGGATCTCCCCCCACACGCACATACATACTCCCCCCAGCTCCTCCCCACACACCCTCCTTCCAGTCCTACCAGCCTACTCCTCTTCCTAAAATAACTTTACTTCTTTCTCATCCCTAAATTTCCAACCTCTTTTATCTGGATTCAGAAGGCCAGGCGTTCCCTCAATTTAATAACATCTAAAATTAGTAGTATGTCAATAATAATAACAGCTGTTGAGGGCTTACAACTTTCCAGGCACTGTGCTAGGCGCTAGATTAGATACAGTACAATCGGATGTTTGAAAATAGTTGAATGTTGGAAAATGCAAAATTATCTTCTTAATACTGAGTTAGAGCATGTTTAATCTCTCCCAAGAAACTGATCATTCTATGTTTTAACTATTTCTCATATCCCAGACTTTTGATTATTGAGTATATTACCCATTTATCTAGAAAAATTGAATTTCTGCTGTATCTGAAGGCCACTGTCTCCACCAGAGAGCATGGGTCTGGGAGTCAGAAGGACCTGGGTTCTAATCCCATCTCTGCCACTTCTCCGCTGACACCTTGGGCAAGTCACTTCACTTCTCTGTGTCTGTGACCTCATCTGTAAAAAGGCGATCAAGACAGTGAGCCCCATGTGGGACATGGACTGTGCCTAACCTGATTAGCTTGTATCTACCCCAGGGTTTAAGACATAGTAGATGCTTAGCAAATACCGTGAAAATGAAAAAGAATAAATAAAATATCTGCTCTGGGCCTCTCTGAATTCATTCTGAGGTTGATGTTTTATAGTAACAAATCTGCAAGTGTCACAGAACTGAGGAAGGTTTCACAAGTCTTTAACAAATTCCAGATGAGTTACATAACCTCATCCGCCTTCCCGTCAGAGTCCAATTGCACTAAGCCTAGTCTCCCAATACGTCCAGTTTCTTGCTGGCAGTAAAATAGGCATGGGTAGACATAGTAATGTTTGCAACCACTTAATACCAGGAACAAACTTTGGCGCTGGGAGAAATGGACTGTTTGCTTTTCTTTCCAAAATAAAATTTAATTTTTTTGATCCTTTAAATTCCACACATCTTTCTTATTGAGGGCAGTTCTGTTGGGGTTTTTTTACTGGTATCTGTTAAGCGCTTACTATTTGCCGGACAGTATACTAAGCGCTGAGGTAGATCCAAGCAAACCAGGTTGGACACAGTCCACTGTCCCACTTGGGGCTCACAGTCTTAATCCCCATTTTATAGATGAGGTAACTGAGTCACAGAGAAGTGCAGTGACTTGCCCGAGGTCACATAGCAGACAAGTGGACAAGCTGGATTAGAATCCAGGGCCTTCTGACTCCCAAGCCCATGCACTATCCACTAGGTGATGAGTTGTGAACACACCAGCCTGGAGGTTGGGTGTCAGGCATGGAGAGGCTTTATTAAAGCTAAGGTCACGGGCAGGAATGGAGTCGAGTCTGAATCAGATACACAGAACCTATAATAATAATAATAATGTTGGTATTTGTAAAGCGCTTACTATGTGCAGAGCGCTGTTCTAAGCGCTGGGGTCGATACAGGGTAATCAGGTTGTCCCACATGAGGCTCACAGTCTTCATCCCCATTTTACAGATGAGGTAACTGAGGCACAGAGAAGTTAAGTGACTTGCCCATACTGTAGATTGGAGCTGTGAGTTGTTACTCAGGTAACAGGAGCCAGTCATTGGCAGTCTATTGTATTTATTGAGCGCTTACTACTCAGGTAACAGGAGCCAGTCACTGTCAGTCTATTGTATTTATTGAGCGCTTACTATGTGCAGAACACTGTGCAGAGAGCTTGGGAGAGTACACTACAACAATATAACAGGTGCATTCCCTGCCCACAGCAAGCTTACCGTCTATATGGGGCGCACGGTCTTAATAGAGACCGTCTGCTTTCTGCTGCTTCAGTTTGATAACTGTCACTCTCACGCGAACAGGTTCTCGTGAATGCCCATGGCATGAAGGAGGCCCAAAGAAACGAGTTCACCATTATGGCATTAGTAATAAAAAAGATGACAAAATCCTCTCCTAATTACACAGAGTGCCGATTCACTAATGAGCAGCGGAGAGGAATACATCGCTTCATTCAGAGGAGCGTAATGGCTTCGGATGCACATTACATAAGAAACACATGGAAAGAGAAGAAATATTTGATTAGTTATTCAAATGGAGGGCTAATTTCCAATTACCAGTGGAAGGATAATGTTCTTTTTGACTTTACTGCAGAGATCCTGGTGGGATAATTGTTTTATGATCCTCTGGCATAATTTATTACAATAGCACTTCCTAAAACTTGCTTTTAATCCCAAATGTCAAAGTACTGATAATCAGTAGGATAGGTTTCAGATTGTAGATAGGGGAAATGAAGAACCCAGAGACCACAGTGCTACGCAGAGTTTCCGAACCACTCCTCTTTGGTGAGGAAGACTTTGATGAGGAAAAGAGCAAATCGGCGATTCTCTTAGATACCACTTGCTGTGAAATCAGCAAGACCACGGATAGGACAGCACACATCGCCATTCAGCGAAGAGGGCAGGGATTAATCGGTTATCTGAAACAAAGCAAGAAATTCATCGGTCTCTGGAGGACCCAAGGGTCACAAACTTCATATGCCTATCTAACAGAGAAGGTTGGGCACACAGCGGTGAGATGCCAAAAATGAAAATTGAAGAGTGACCTTGGGCAAGTCATTTAACATCTCTTCGTCTCAGTTACCTCTTCTGTAAAATGGATAATGAGACCGTGAGCCCCATGTGGGACGTGGACTGTGTCCAACCTGGCTACCCCAGTGCTTATTAGAGTGCCTGGAAAATATTAAGCACTTAAATACCATAAAAAAGTGTTGGGGGATTCAATAATTTGTACTTGAGATGACATAGATTTCAATGTCAAGGGCTTAATAATGTGCAGAGCATTATATTAAGCTGTGGGAGAAAATGCAGTTAATTAGACATGGTTCCTATCAAGAACCTCACACTGGTACTTTAGATCTAAGTATATTTGCCATCAAAAACAGATTCTCAGGACCATTAAGGCAAAGTGGCAATCCTCTAAGAGTGGACAAGATTCTAAAGTGATCTCATGACCCTATGAGTAGCAGCGAGGCCTCGTGGAAAGAACACAGGCCTGGGAGTCAGAAGACCTGGCTTTTAATCTTGGATCTTCCATTTATCTGCTGTGTGACCTTGGGCACGTCACTTCACTTCTCTGTGCCTCGGTTACTTCATCTATAAAATGGGGATTAAGGCTGTGAGCTCCATGTGGATGGGGACTGTGTCCAAACAGGTTAACTTGGATCTACTCCGGTGCTTAATACCATGTCTGGTACACATTAAATGCTTAATAAATACCATCATTATTATTAGGATTCGGGTTGAGCCCGTCCATCTCGTAGAATATCCCAGGGGATTCTTTGGTTGGAAATCCTCACCGCTGGTAGAAAAGCCCCAGCAAACAGAACCAGAATTAGGACCTAGATCTCCAGAATGCCAGGGCAGTGCTTTTTTTTTTTACGGTCTTTAAGTGTTTTCGATGTGCCAAGCACAGTACTAAGTGCTGGGGTAAATACACGATAATCAGGTTGGATACATTCCATGTCCCATATAGGTTTTTCAGCTTTAATCCCCATTTTATGGATGAGGCAACTGAGACACAGAGAAGTTAAATGACTTGAGCCAGGTCATACAGTAGACAAGCTGGGGAGAGGGGATTAGAATCCAGGTTCTCTGACACGAGTCCAGTGCTCTTTCCACTAGGTCATGTTTTTTTCACTGGGGCATCAGCAGGTCTTAATCTATAGGTATACACACACACGATACACAAACACGTTTAAGTAGCTTAGCCTAGCTGATAACGAATATAGCGATTTCACATATGACACAGCCCAAAAAGACAAAACGTCCTTATGTGTGTGTTATTCTAGTTCATCTAATCTACTAGGAAATTCTGAAATTTGAATTTAGCCCAGATCTCAATCCCCTGGAAATTGCCACATAATTATTATCATTATTATGGTATTTGTTAAGCGCCTACTGTGTGCTGAGCACTGTTCTAAGCACTGGGTTGGATACAAGGTAATCAGGTTGTCCCACGTGGGGCTCACGGTTTTTAATCTCCATTTTACAGATGAGGTGACTGAGGCACAGAGAAGTAGAGCGACTTACCCAAGGTCACACGGCAGACAGGTGGCAGAGCCGGGATTAGAACCTGTGTCCTCCGACTCCCAAGCCCGGGCTCTTTCCGCTAAGCCACGCTGCTTCCCATAATGGCAATTTAATATTTCTCATCCTAGTTCCCAGTGCTGGGTCTGGTTAAAACCCTAATTTTAAAAGTTTTCTCATCTCATGTGACCTCCTCAAAATAAGAGAAAAGCAAGGTACTGCTGGTCTTCTCCATTCTGAGTTGTTTGGGGGCTGCTATTCTTCAAGATTTTTTACTGCTCCTCTTCTCAGAAATTATTCCACCAGATGTATCTGTAGCACATCGGTCAAGATATTTTTCAATCATTTATATTTACTGAGCACTTACTGTGTGCAGAGCACTGTACTTAATGCTTGGGAGAGTATAATGTAACGATATAACAGAGTTGGTAGCTACAATCTCTCCCCACAGTGAGTTTACAGTCTCCTCCAGAGATTCCAGCAGCACAGAAATCTCGGTGTCTGGATTTGGCCGATCATGGAGCTCTCACCTCAACGCGGTGGGTCTCTCTTCCAGCAGGAAGAGAACTAGTTTTCATTTCTCCATCCCCTAAGCCCTCAGTTCCCCCTCCTTCCCAATGTAGGACAATTGACGGGGCTCTCCACCAAGGGATCATTTTCCTTTTGATTTCAACAGAATACCACTAACAAGAATCATCTGTAGTGGCCAATTCCTTCTGCTTAGACAATGTAAACAAGTCTGCAAAATCAAAAACATCTCGCAAGTACAAATAGAATATAAATGCTGAACCCTAGGGCTAAATAGCCTGTTTATTCCTGGGAAGAAACCTGACTTTGGATTGAAAATGAAGCTTTGGAAGCTTCTCATGGACCAATTAATAAATTGATACATATGCAGTTTTCCAGTGGTTCTATTTCTTCTGGAGAGACACTCGTACCCACACAAAGACTCTTTGAATTTTCTCTCTCTTTTATAAGAAACAGTGCTGAAGGAGATGTGTTTCTCTGCTGTTTATGCCAGCATCGAAATCATATGCGTATCCTATTTTAAATAGAAATTAGAATCTGCGGTGTGCCATTTCCTAAACTCACCCCGAAAACACTGAAGATTAAAAACCAGAGGATGAGGGCACGATGGCATCTTCAAGCAAGAACATTTACATTTCATAAATGACTCTCCTTCTCTATCTCATTTTCTAGTCTAATTGAGTTGGGGTAGACAATTGAGAACGTAATGGGGGGGAGATTTTTGACCCTGTCATTTTAGACAGAAAATTGCCACTCCCAGGAAGTGAGCTTACCTCATAGATCTCTGATTTTGTGTTAATTTAAAACCATTCAGGAAATAGCCTGTCCTAAAACATTTAACTGGTGGAAGAGGGGTAACACAAAAACAAGAGAACGAGTTGCTTAGCCATGGCAAAGTAGATGCGGTCCAGGAATAGTTTAATTAGCTATTTTTTTTATGGCTTTTTTAATGATATTTGTTAAGCTGTTAGTACGTTCCACGCACTGTACTAAGCACTGGGGTAGATAGAGGACAGGTTGGACACAGTCCATGTCCCATGTAGGGCTCACAGTCAATCCTCATTTTACAGATGTAGCAACTGAGGCACAGAGAGGCTATATGACTTGCCTAAGATTAAGCGCTTTGTTAAGCGCCCATTGGTTAAGCCCTTACTCTATGCCAAGCAATGTTCTAAGCTTGGGATAGACACAAGAAAATGAGCCACATAGGGCTGACGGTTTAAATTAGAAGAAGGAGGATTTAATCCCCATTTTAGAGATGAGGCAACTGAGGCCCAGAGAAGTTAAGTGACCTACCCAAAGTGACACGGCTGACAAGGAGCCGGGATTAGAACCCAGGTCCTCTGACTCCCGGGCCCCTGCTCTTTCCAGTGGGACATCCTGCTTCTTTAATCTGAAGCCATCCTAAACCCTGAGCTTCAGCCCACAGCGTATTTGAAATGCTGAGCTAACTGGGAAAAGAAGTCTGGCGAGGATATGAGTCGGAGTGTAAGATGTCAGTGAGATGGGATTGGCAGGAGGTGGGGAGACAGGAAGATGAGAATTTTGTAACAATAATAATAATAATTAAGCACTTACTGTGTGTCAAGCACTGTTCTATGGGCTGGGGTAGATACAAGATGATCAGGTCAGACACAATCCCTGTCCCACGTGGAACTCACAGTCACTATGGCTGTTGGAAAAAAAAAAAAATCATTAAGGCTATGCCTACATTTGAGATGGAAACTAGCTATCGTTTTTGTCTGACTAGGCTTCCCTGAAATGTTTACAATCTGGAAACATTATTTTATTTTTGGCTTTTGAAGAATGAGGAAAAATATCATTGTGCTATTTTTGTTCACTGGAGTTAACAGAGTAAGGAAAAAATGAATCTGTGGGAAGCACCCATATCTTCTGGTTCACAGTAATACTGATACTAATACTAATATCAATACTAATACTTATAATATTCATCAGACACTCACTATGTGTCAATGGAATCAGATTAGGCACAGCCCATACAAATGTCATAAGGGACTTGCAGTCCACAAGTGTGCAGTCCCCATTTGGTAGATGAGAAAATTGAGGTGCAGAAAAGTTAAGTAACTTGCCTTGGACTGTGACTGTGTCCCTCATGTGGGACAGGGACTGTGCCAGATCCGAGTGTATTTAGTCTACCCCAGCACTTAACCCACAAGTATGTACTTGATTATTATTATTATTACTATTATTATCTGGACCACACTGGCCACTCTTCCAAATATCATGATGCGGGGTGGGAGAAATGAGAAGAACCACAAGTGTCTCACAAAACCCACAAGTGTCTGATACAGTGCTGCGCACATAAGTGCTCAATAAATGCCATCGATAAATTTAGGCGGCACATCCTTGCATTCCCACTCTGTTGCCATATCCTGCGTCAGACTCTTGCCCCGCTTCCTCCCCCTTTTCTCTCATCTCCTCCTTTAGACTGTAAGCTGTAGGTGTCTGTTTGTTGTTGTACTGTACACTCCCAAGTGCTCAGAGCAGTGTTTTGCACATGGTGCTCAACAAATACGATTGAATGAATAAACCTCCATTGTTGTTCAAGACTGAATGCGGCATAATTCGGTAGCCTCATACAAAGCAATGTATGATGGCAGAAACCACATTTTTAATGGTATTTTAAGGATTTACAATGTACCAGGCACTATATATAACGCTGGGGTAGATTGCGAGGTAAACAGGTTGGACATGGTCTGTATCCCAGATGGTCACAGTCTCTATCCCCATTTTCCAGATGAGGTAACTGAGGTGCAGAGAAGTTTCCTCTGCTCCCACTCTCTTCTCCCTCTCCCTTGTACTTGGATTTGCAACCTTTATTCACCCCTTCCTTCTCCCCAGAGCACTTGTGTCCATATCCCTCATTTATTTATATTAATGTCTGTCTCCCCCACTAGATTGTAAGCTCCTTAGAGACAGGAAACGTGACTACCAACTCTGCTATATTTCATTCTCCTAAGCGCTTAGTACAGTGCTCTGAACACAGTAAGCTTTCAATCAATACAGTTGATTGATTAAATGACTTGCCCAAGGTCACACAGCGGACAGGTGTCAGGGCTGAGATTAGAACCCAGGTCGTCTGACCGCAGTCCTGTACTCTTTCCACTACACCGTTACTCGCATTTTTCATCACACTGTGACAGTTTGGAGGAACTGGTGACGCCAGTCTAAGAAGAAACAGTCGCTCTTTCGTTGTTTGTCTTAGAGGTACTGAACTTCAGACTGTAAATTCACGTGAACCGGGATCATTTCTACCCATTCTGTTGCACTGTAGGCTCCCAAGCGGTTAGTATAGCGCTCGGCACACAGTGTGGACTCAATAATAGCTTTCATGATGACTGATGATGTTCAGAGTGAGAGCTGTATTAAAATCACTCCTGATTTTAATAAGACATTCCGGTAGCTCCAGATTGGAGCGTATTGGGCTCAACCTCAAAATAATAAATTATATCAAAATATAAATATCCTTTTATTTCTCACAAATGAAAAAAATATGATTTATAATGGCATAGTTTGACCGTATGAGGGTAATACCTGTAATCCATCTTCCGACAGAAACTATAACGTCTGGCACTGTTTGAAGACAGACCAGATGAAGATCTTTTCCTGGGCTTTCTTCTGACTGCAGAAGGTCTAAACGATATCTCAGGCATCATCCCCACATTATTTGTACCTAATAAGCGGATTTTGAATGTGGATGCTAAAGATTAAACCTTGCAATGTGCCTCAATTTAACAACGGCTCATGCTGAAATCCCCAGAGAATGATGGGCTTAAAACCGAGCAATTTCTCATCACCTGAGTATCATATCTCCCCCAGCACTTATTTATCATACCCTATTTCTTCCTCGTATTTTTAATTTATATTATAGCCTGCCCTGCCGCTTAATTCTGAGCTTACCGTGGGCCGAGAATATGTCTATTAAGACTATAGTACTCTACAAAGCGCTCAGTACAGTGTGCGATAAATGCTACTGAATGACTGATTGACTAAGATATCTGTCTTGAGTTGTGACAGGCATCTCCAGTACGTTAGGGAGTTGTAATGTGGGTTATTTCACGAGCACTCTCCTTGTCCCTGCTTACATCATAGCTATTCTTCCGTTTTTATCCCACCCACTGAACTTTATGAGGTTTTTTTGCCTTTTATTCCTAGCTGCATGGCATCTCACCTCCCAAAGGGCTTAATCAATTACCCACTTGGAGAGCAGGGGGAATAGGGGCAGAGATTGGCGGTCAATCTTACTTATTGAGTGCTCACTGTGTGCAGAGCACTGTACCAGGCACTTGGGAAAGTACAGTAGAACAGTAAACAGACACATTCCCTGCCCACAACGAGCTTACAGTCTAGAGGGGGAGACAGACGATATAAATAAAAAAATATAGATATGTACCTAAGTGCTGTGGGACTGGGAGCGGAGATGAATAAAGGGAGCGGGTCAGGTCGACTCAGAAGCCAGAGGGAGAAGAGGAAAGGCTTAGTCAGGGAAAGCCTGTTGGGGGAGATTCGCTCATTCATTCAATAGTATTTATTGAGCGCTTACTATGTGCAGAGCACTGTACTAAGCGCTTGGGATGTACAAATCGGTAACAGATAGAGACGGTCCCTGCCCTTTGACGAGCTTACAGTCTAATCGGGGGAGATGTGCCCCTCATAGTCACCTTCCCTAGTATATAACTGACCGGGGACCGTGAAGCAAGGAGAAAAAATGTGGAACAAAACAACAGCTCCCAATATGCACTGGTCCTGATTCCTAGGGCCAAACTGACTCTCTGGGATGGCATGGCAATCCTGATGGGCCCAATGCCCACGCCAGCCAACAGTGGCTACCACAGGGGCTTATTTGGATGATGGAATTATTATCCCCTTCCTGGATTTCCCAGTGAGTTTTCCGAGCTCAACTGACAGGGCCCATCAGCTTATTTCTTGCCCTCAGCTAATTTCTTGTTCAGAGATTTCTCTCGGTGAAGGATGGGCTACTTCCTTGAGAGAGAAAGCGTTGAAGGGCAGATACTTTATAGAAGATACTTTATAGATACTTTAGAGAAGCAGCGTGGCTCAGTGGAAAGAGCGCCGGCTTGGGAGTCAGAGGTCATGGGTTCGAATTCCGGCTCCGCCACTTGTCAGCCGTGTGACTGTGGGCAAGTCACTTAACTTCTCTGGTCCTCAGTTACCTCATCTGTAAAATGGGGATTAAAACTGTGAGCCCCACGTGGGACGACCTGATCACCCTGTATCTACCCCAGCGCTTAGAACAGTGCTCTGCACATAGTAAGCGCTTAACAAATACCAACATTATTATTATTATTATTAACAGCTCACCAGGTGAGGGACGATCCCAGCTCTGACTCTTTGTCAGCGATCTTCCACGGAGATGGTTCCATCATCTCCTCTGTTCTCATAGCTGAAGAAACAAATGAAGGCACCAAGGGGAGTTTGTGCTGTTCCCCCCTCAGTGGATGATGAACTTTACGGTATTTTTTAAGCGCTTACTATGTGTCGAGCACTGTTCTGTGCAGTAGGGTCGATATAAACTGATCAGATTGGACACTGTCCCTGTCCCACGTGGGGCTCACAGTCTAAGGAGCACAGGTATTGAACCCCCATTTTACAAATGAGGAGACTGAGGCACAGAGAAGTTAAATGGCTTGCCCAAGGTCACACGGCGGGCGAGTGGCAGAGACGGAATTAAAACCCGGGTCCTTTGACACCCAGGCCCGTGCTCTTTCCAGGAGGCTATACCTCCACCTGCCACTCCCCCGTGGAGCATCTAAGAGAGATTCCAAGGTTACAGGGAGCGTAGACGGAAAGAGCAGCAAGGTGGTTTCCTAAATTGGAGATGAGCACGGTTTTTTGATGCATGACTGTGCCTTGCGGGACCCATCACCTTCTGAGTAAGACTCAGCACGGAACAAAATATGCAATTTGTATAATTATAGTTATCATCTTTACATCAGCTGAAGAACATTTGCAGCTTGGTGAACTGGAGGTGAAAAAGGAGAGAGAAGAGATTAGATATGGACAGAACGAGGATCACCTTCTGAGTGAATAATAACGATGATGGTTTTCGTTAAGCACCTACGATGTGCCAAGCGCTCTACTAAGCTCTGGGGCAAACTAATCAGGTAGACGTAGTCCCTGTCCCTCATGAGGCTGATGGGCTAAGGAGGTGGATGAACCGGTGTTCGTTTAATCGTTTTACGTGAGGAAACTGAGGTACAGAGATATTAAGTAACCTGCCCAAGGTCACACAGCTGACAAGTGGTGGAACCAAAATTAGAACCTAGGTTTTTTGACTTTCAGGCCCACGCTCTTTCCATTAGCCCATTTAACCTACAGACGTGAACGTAGCTGTACTTTGTATTCACCCCACTCTCATCCCCGCAGCACTCCTGCCCATATCCGTGATTCATATATTTATTCATATTAATGTCTGTCTCAGCCTCTAGTCTGTGAGTTCGTTGTGGGCAGGGAATGTGTCTACCAGCTCAACTGTACTGTACTCTCCCCAACATTTAGTTCAGTACTCTGCACGCAGTAAGGATTCAAGAGATATCATTGATTGGTTCATTGATGGATTGATTGATAAACTAGAACCATTTAGGGAGCTCGATGCGGCGGGATCTATGGGTCATTTCGTGGTAGACCGGTGGAATTATTGGTATTTATTTGCATGCCCATCAATCAACCAATCAATCACAATCCGCGTGCTATTAATGCTTACTCTGTGGGCTGCTGCCAGTAGTTGGAATCCTCACTGACCCCCACATCTGACTCCTTGAGAAGTTCCATAAAAGCCACTTAAGGGCTCTACTTCACATCAAATGGCAAGACAAGACAAAAACAGTATTCTAGCATATGCTCATCTCAAAACATCTGTGCTGGATGGGGTTTATGAAGAGAATGGACATTATTTGAATACTCAGACAGCTGTGGAATGGTGAAACAAAATATGGAAAATGAGAACCGAGAGCAGAGGAAATGTTCATTAATGATGATGACGATAAAAATATTTATTAAGGGCTTACTGTACGTCAAGCACTATTCTAAGTGTTGGGGTAGATGTAAGATACTCAGGTTGGACACAGTCCCTCTCCCTCATGACACTCAATGTCTAAGTAGGAGGGAGAACAGGTACTGATTCCCCATTCTACACATAAGGAAACTGAGGCGCAGAGAAGTTAAATGACTTGCCCAGTGTCACAGAGCAGGCAACTGTCAGAGCTGGAATTAGAACCGAGATCCTCTGACTTGCCTCGTAAGTGACTCGCCCGAGGTCCCACATGCAGCACAGCAGAGATCAGTACGCAGATCCTTCTGACTCCCAGGTCCGGGATCTATCTACTAAGCTATGCTGCTTCAGTCTTGAATCTGTTCTCAAGGTGTGGCTTGAGGGATTCAGATCAGGGATTCCATGATCTGGAGAGTGTGCTGACCTTCTCACTGTGCCTCGACCTCTCCTATCTTACCTCCGACCCCTCTCCCACGTCCTGCCTCCGACCTGGATCACCTGCCCTCCTCAAATCTGACAGTGACTCTCCCCTCTTTCAAAACCTTATTGAAGGCACTTCTCCTCCAAGAGGACTTCCCTGACTAAGGCCCCCTTTCATTCATTCAATTCCGCTTCTCTTACATCTATATCTGTAATGTAAGATGCCTGTCTCCTCTACTCTAGACTGTAAAACTCGTGGAGGTAAGGGAATGTGTCTACCTATTGTTGTATTGTGCTCTCCCAAGTGCTTAGAACAGCGCTCTGCACACAGTAAACTCTCAATAAATGTGATCGAATGAAAATACGATTGAAAGATTGTGTTCATCAAACCCAACTCTTGTGGCCAGGGTGACATCTGTATTGAACCGGGAGAGGGATATTTACTTATATGAACAGGAGGAATTCATGAGGGATAACTGGGAAATCAGAGATCATCTCTAGATCCTCTAGACTGTCAGCTCCTCAGTAACGATAATGATGATGATAATAGTGTTTTTTGATGAGCACTTAGGATGCGTCAGACACTGTGTCAAAATCATCAGCTCCCACATGGGGCTCAGTCTTAGTAGGAGAGAGAACGGGTATTGAATATCCATTGCCAGATGAGGGAACTGAGGCACAGAGAAGTGAAGTGACTTGCCCCAGGACCCACAGCAGACAAGTGTCCTCTGATTGCCGTGTATTTGCTCTTTCCACTGTGCCACGTTGTTTTCTTGTGGGCAGGGAATACGTCTACCAACTCTCAGACTGTACTTTCCCAGCGCACTGTACTGTCCACCGAAAGTGCTCAATAAATACGATTGATTGATCGATTTGCCCTCAAGCTGTTTTGTGACAGAAGCAGCTGAGAGGCAGACGGCACCCAGTCAAAGGATCAAGGCTATTGGGAACGAGAGGCCTCAGCCTCAAAGGCAACCGTGGAGAAACTGAGGAGGATCTATAATGGGTACTCTCTGCCTGCCCTTTGAAGCTACACTTTAAATGGAGATGGGCAGAGATAAGTAACTCTGCTTACCGGTCTGTTGATCATTCATCCGGAGCTAAAGAATAGGGAGCGTTTATGATGATGATCTTTTGTTTAGTTTCCTGAATATTGAACTCCTTATTTCATTATCTGGGTAGTTAGTTATTTGCAACATCTGTGTTTACGTTGCCTCTATGCCAGTGCTACAAAACAGTTAAAGGGAGCTTTTGAGTTCGTTCCCCTCCACGCCAGGCTTATAACAAACTTCTCTTTGTCTTGAGGGGTTAAACAGAGGAAAAAGTCACCTAACAGCAAGCCACATATGATAAAAAGGATTAAATTCCTGGAGTGTTTATATAGAGAAGAATATTGCCACGGAACAGGATGACCCTCTTAGAAACAGCTTCTTTGATGGCCTTTAAGGAGGCAACCTATTTTCTTCTCTCTTAAACAACTTCCACCAGAAAGACTGAAGGAGGCTTATAGGGGGATGTGTCTGTATATCTTGATCTTGTTAACAATCCTTCTCAACACTCAGTTTGTTATTGCCCCGGCTGCTGCACAGAGTCAGTTACTATTACGTTTAATAAAAACACATGGAGCCCAAGACAGCTACAAACAAAAGAAATTAAAAATAGCCCAAGGTAAGACTCCACTCAGTCTCCTTGATATAAACTGTTTGGAAAGGCGAGTGGGAGTGTATATAACTCTTTGCTTTCTTTCTTTCCGATCTAGTAACTGAACAGAACATAATTTTAAAGCAACTTCATAAATTCATTCCCCCAGAGCGCTATAGGATCAAGGCATATTACATATGGGTACCAACTGGTTCTTGAGTTTCTGAATCGGGAATGATCAAATGAAGTTAATGACACAGAGTTGGCTGCATTAAACCTTTCAGTAGCCCAAATGAAAAAAAAAACAACAAAAAAACCCCTCTCTATTCAAACAGTCATGCCCCAAGTAAGCACGCTCTTTCCTTTTAAACAAATGATTTGTGTCTCAGGGAATATATATTCCGAGCCCCTCCAGGGGCCTGCTTTGTTCAAAGCAGAAGGAAGTTACAAGGAGAAAGAGACACACTGACAGAGTCGGGGAGGACCAGCTGCCACCGTTTCGGAGGATCTCCGTGACTCCTGTTTCCGGCTTCCCCGCGGCGTCCATTGAAGATGTGTGAGCGAGAAGCTGGGCTGAGATACTCCTCGCTTGTAAGCGGATGGAGCAGGGACCCGTGTGGATCCCACTTTGTCCGACTTAGTCGATAGCTCGTGGGCCTGGGAGTGAGAAAGTCCTGGGTTCTAATTCCGGCTCCTCTACGTGTCTGCTGTTTGACCTTGGGCGAGTCACTTCTCTGGGTCTCAGTTACCTCATCTGTAAAAGGGGGATTAAGACCATGAGCCCTTTGAGGGACAGGGACTCTGTCCAACCTGGTTAACTAGAATCTACCCCAGAACGATGTTAAGCACATCGTAAGTGCTTAACAAGTACCATTATTATAACTGCTTCAACCGGCTCAATCTAGGAACTTGCTCCTCTAAAATGTAAGTTCATTATGGGCATGGAATGTACCCGTCTTATAGTATACTCTCCCAAGTGCTTAGTACAGTGCTCTGCACACATTAAGTGCTCAATAAATACGATTGACCGATTTTAGAGACACTCTAGGTCTCTAAATACAGGGAGAGAAATGCTTGCAAGCTCATTCAGTGAGAAGCAGCATGGTCTAGTGGATAGAGCACAGGCCTGGGAGTCAGAAGGACATGGATTCTAATCCCGACTCCATTTGTCTGTCGTGTGGCCTTGGGTGAGTCACTTAACTTCTCTGGGCTTCAGTTACCTCATCTGTAAAAAAATGGGGATTAAGACTGTGAGCCCTATGAGGGACAGGGACTGTGTCCAACCTCATTAACGTGTATCTATCCCAGCGCTTAGAGCAGTGTTTGGCATGTAGTAAGCGCTTAACAAGTACCATTATGATTATTATTATTATAAGGAACCCCAGTAGTATTAGTAATAGCAATTACTAAATGCTTACTGAGTGCAGAACACCTGGAGTTTTCTTTCTCTGCACTGCCTGACACGCGACCATAAGGTGATGCTGTTTCTTCATTTTCAGGTTCCTGGGGTATTTAGAGGCTGGATGTGCCTGGATCCAGTCTTGCAGGTTTGAGAAGCACCCTGACCTAGTGGAAAGAACCTTCTAGACAGTAAGCTCATTGTGGGCAGGGACTGTGTCTATTTATTGTTATATTGTACTCTCCCAAGCACTTAGTTCAAGTGCTCGGAAGACAGCGAGCGCTCAGTAAGTACGACTGAATGAATGAAATGAAAGCACGCTGGGAGTCAGAGGACCTGAGTTTTATTCTCGGCTTTGCTGCTTGTCTGCGGTGGGATCCGGGGCAAGTCACTTAACTTCTCTGGGCCTCCGTGTCCTCATCTTTTAAATGGGGATGAAATCCTACCCCCTCTTACTTATACTCCGAGGCTCCTGTGGGGAAGGGACTGTGTCCGACTTGAGTATCTTGTGTCTACCTCGGTGCTTGGCGGTGCTTGGCGTTTAGTAAGCTCTTAACAAATACCATTAACAGTAGCAAAGACCAAGATTTCAAGACTGATAACCTGGGCAGAGGAAGTGATTATATTGTTAGAAGGTTTCATGATGCCACCTGGTCCTTCTGCTTGCATGCTGTAATGATGGTGATGGTAATAATGGTAATTGTTAAGTGCTTATTAGGTACTAAGCTCTGGGGTAGATACACAGAAATCAGATTGGACATAGTATCTGTCCCACATGGAGTTCACAGCGGAAGTAGGAGAGAGGCCAGACGTTGAATCCCTATTTTGCAGAAGGGGAAATTGAGGCCCAGAGAATGTACAGTAACTTGTCAATTTATTTTCAGCAAATAATGGTATTTATTGAGCACTTTCTATATGCAGAGCACTGTTCTAAGTGCTTGGGACTTGGTACAGTACAGCACAAAAGAAATTAGCAGACATGTTCCCTGACCTCTAGCTTTTTGTCTACAGGGGGAGAGAGATAGACATATGAAGACTCATTCCTTATAATCCTCCTTTTATTGCTATTTTGGGATTCTCTCGAAAGTCACTCTCAACTGCCTTCTTTAAGACATGTTTCCAAAAGCTGTTGGGTTTTGGCGTGACCTTGATTGTGCAATTGTTCCCACAACCCATTTTCCGGAGAAATGAATTGTTACTTTGAAACATCCAAAAATGTACTTCAGACCCGGAGCTTGAGTTTCTACTTGATGACGATCACTAAACTACCAGGATTTGGGAAATCCAATTTAAATGCCCTCGAGAATATATCTGACTCAGCTGCCGAACACAGAAATTAATCTCCATCTCCATGGAAGAGGCAAAGGGACAGACAGACTCTTTGGCCTTATCCCCAGCCCTGGAAGAAACATGATTGATCTAGACAGTCTCAAGAGGCCGGGGGCGCTAACAAAAGTCACCAGGGCAATGGGAAGCATGCACAAAAAGAATACTAAGACAATAACGACATGAGAGATGCATTAGCATATATCCTGAGTGGAAGGAAGGACACAGGTGTGGGGGAGGGAAAGAGGGAATCCAACATTTACTAAAGATGAAGCTTTGGCTTCGCCAAAGCCAATTCATTAAGGACACCAGCTGGAAGAGTGAGAGTTCTTAGCAAGAATCATTTGCACAGAGATTAGTAAAGAGGGGTTTGGTTATCATTTAAATTACTCTACCTCCTCCCTACAGAGATAATCTTCAATTACCTGCCAATTGACGGAGCAAATATCGTGGAGAACTGAGCTGATAGGCAATCAAACCTTCTCACCATTCTTTCTTCTCAAACATATCGAAAAGCATCAGCTAAACTATGGCTGAGACCAAGAATGGCGTTGCAACACTCTATTCGCTCTCAGGTTGAGTTGCCCTTTGGTTCAAAGATGAGGTTAGTGACTTAAGACTGCCATCCACGAGGATGAGCATCTTTGAGACACCTGTATTATTTTAATCTCTATCTCCCCTTGCTATAGTGAAAGCTCCATGAGGGCAGGAATAATGAACTCTATTAAACTCCCCTAAGTGTTCAACTGCTTTCAATAAATACCTTGTTTGAATGGTATTTTAAGTGCTTTCTACGCGTCATATTTAAATGGCATTGAAGTGCTTAGTATGTGTCAAACAGCGTTCTAAACGCTGTGATAGATTCAAGTTAAGCAGGTTGGATACAGTTCCTGACCTACCTGGGGCTCAGAGTTTAAGTAGGAGGGAAAATATGATTTTACTTCCCATTTTACAGTGAAGGAATCTGAGGCACAGAGAAGTGAAGTAGCTTGCCCAGTGTCACCCGGAAGACGATTGGCGAAGTTGGGATTAGAGACCAGGTCCTCTGACTCCCTGGCCTGTGCTCTTTCCAGTAGACCGCATCGCTTCCCTGTGACCGATTGACTGACTGAAATAAACAGTGTACCTTTTCTGGCCTCTTGCCATTAGGATGAGCATTCCTTCAAAACCAGTGGTGAAAAGGGGAAAGGTAGGATTTGACATTGGTAAACCATTCACTTAAGTGGATTTTACAGTAGAATGGGTTGGATTATTGAACATTTATTCCTAAATGTTATTTAACCTGAGATTTTAGATGGCACTAGGTCAAGGTTAAGGGCTTAGTACAGTGTTCTGCACGCAGTAAGTGCTCAATAAATGCGATTGAATGAATGAAGGTCAGTGCCTAGACTAGATTCTCCCAAGATGGGATGTCTAAGCACTGGGCTTCAATGAGCAGAGTCTCTAGATAAAGGGAGAGAGATGGTTGCTAGCTCATTCAGTGAGAAAAGGAAATCTCATAGTAGTAGAAATAATAGTGGTCACATTTATTAAATGCTTAGTGAGTGCACAGGTGGGAAATAAATAATAATAATAATAATAAATATGGTCCCTGTCCTTCAAGGGGCTCACAGTCTAAAACTAGAAATGAGTAGAGATGACTGGTGACAGTTTACATGAGGAGAGAACTACATGAAGCAGCATGGCCTAGTGGAAAGAGCACGGGCCTGGGAGTCAGAGGATGTGGGTTCTAATCCCGGCTCTGCCAGTTGCTTGGGCAAATCGTTCAGCTCCTCTGTGCCTCAGTTTCCTCAACTGTAAAATGGGATTAAATACCTGTTCTCCCTCCTACTTAGACTGTGAGCCCCATGCAGGACAAGGACTGTGTGCAATCTCATTCACTTGTACCTAACCAGTGTTTAGAACAGTGTCTGACACAAAGTACTTAGCAAATACCATTAAAAGAGGTAGAAAACAAAACACTGAGACAACATAAAGACAAAAACAGCTCAGTAGAGTGCTGTGGGGCTAGAGGAGCAGAGTTTAGATTTAGATTTTACAGTAGCAGTCTCCATGGTCTTCCCAAGGTTTTGCGGAGACAGCCCCAGGCTGCGGTTGCTGTTCTCTGTCCTTCTGAGATGGTGGGAGCCAGATGGATACGGAGGCTCTTCGGGGATGTGGAGGAGAGGTAGGGTGGGATTCTGCGGAGTCAGAATGGTGGTCCAGTAGAGGGAGACATCAAGGATCCTGAGAGTCAAGTTGGAGGGAGCGGTCTGGGGTACGATCAGGAGTGACTTAAGCCTTCACTGCCTAGTTATAGAAGTACTGTCGATGGATTGAGTAAATACCTTCTGTGGTCTCTTGCCATTCAGGCTAGCACTGTTCAGAAACCAATGGTGAATAATAATAATGATAATACTAATTGTGGTGTTCGTTAAGCGCTTACTGTGTGGCAGGCACTGTACTAAGCACTGAGGTGGATACAAGTAAATCGGGTTGAACACAATCCCTTGGTGCTCCCAGGCTCAATCCCCATTTTACAGATGAGGTCACCGAAGCACAGAAAAGTGAAGTCATTTGCCCAAGGTCACAAAACAGACAAATGGCGGAGCCGGATTGGAATCCACAACCTTCCGACTCCCAGCCCATGCTCTATCCGTTACGACATGATGCTTAACTGGTGAGCAAAGCGTGCCGAGAGAACCCTGAGAGCCACAGTGGAGAGACCATGGGCTCCAGAAGGGTGCCGGAGGGGAGGCTAGTGAGAGGAGCGTGAAGGTGGAGAATGTTTGCCTAGAGCGTGAAATTATAAGAATGGCAGGTCCAGTAGGTGGGTGTTCATTAATTTGTGGCATCTGTACACCTTTAAAACGTGTACAAAATCCGCTGTGGAATGCATTCAAAGGAGCACTCTGTTCCTCTAACATGAACCTACTCAGTGTGCCCCGATCTCATCTTTATCACTTTGCTCATATCCGCCCACCCGCCTGGAACTCCGGCCCTCTCAGTACAGTATTCTGCACCCAGTAGACACTAAATGAATGCCATTGACTGATGGATTGATGTACGACCCCCTGGGAAGAAAGGTATTTGATTCCCCAATAAGGAGGCTTTTTCCTTAAAAGAAGGTGTAAACCTCCACAAGGCAAACTATTCTAAGCAATAGGTCCTTAGAGACAATGAGTAGAGACAATCCCTGCCCTTAAAGAATTCATAACCTAGTAGGGGAGACAGGCCCAACAGAATTTATAGATAGAAGAGGAAGAAAAATGGTTTTATAAACGTTTAAAATAGAAAAATGAAAGTCTTGGAGGTTTAGGGAGTGGCTGGAGAAGCAGTGGGGCCGATTGAATAGAGCACGGGCCGGAGAGTCAGAGGGAGCTGGGTTCTGATCCCAGCGCCGCCACTTGTCCGCTACGTGACCTTGGGCAAGTCACTTCTCTTCTCTGGGCCTCGATTACCTCATCTTTAAAATGGGGATTAAGACTGTGAGCCCCATGTGGGACGTGGACTCTGTCCAACCTGGTTATCTCATATCTACCCCTGTGCTTAGTACAGTGTCTGGCACCCAGAGCCCCACTTGGAGCCCCCAGAATATTCCGGTGAGATGGGGGTACACCCAAGAGACCTGAACTGGTTGGCGGTTAGAAGTCGATGGAACAGAGAAGCCTGAGTGAAACTCGTTAGCCGACCAAATGCGAGCCTGACCCACCAAACCATCACAAGGGGCAGGAACTGGAGTAAAACTCAAGCTTGCGGCCACTGTGATGAATGTGCGTGGAAAAAAAAAAAAGCAGCAGACGAGTTTATGGCTTTGGGAAAAAAACACCCTCCATCTGCCTTTTCAAGTGGTTCCAGCTTCTCATTCATATTAAGATATTTCTGGATTGTGCTCCAACAACAGGACTGAAATAAATTGCATCAGGGAGTGGGCTCCCCTAAGCCTAACCTCTCCTTTGCACACCGTAAGTGCTCGTTAAATTTGGAGATCTATTGATTGATTTTGTGGGGCATAACAATGACTGGTTGCTGGTTGCTGGTGGAAGAGCAGGATCAATGCTGGAAAAAAACTGGCAGGAGAAGAAGGGGGAGGAGGAAGAAAAGAAGAATCATCCAAATAGTTCGTTTGGCTCCTGCAGAGTTGTGGGTGGTGTTTGAAAATGAAAAGTGCCACAGTGGTACGGATTTGGATTTCCTTTCTCCTGTATCTCCTATCTCTGTATATCTTAGGAGACAAGGAAGAGGAGAATTAATAAGAGGAGAGGAAGAGGAGAAGGGGAAAGATGAGGAGGGAGGAAGAGGAGAAGAAGAAGGTGGAGGGAGGAGATGAAGAGGAGGAGAAGGGGGAGGAAAAAGAGGGAGAAGATGAGGAGAGGAAGGAAGGATTTAATTCTTTGAAGGCAGGGATCGTGTCTTCTGATGAATCAGAATGACATTCATTGACAAAAAATTGTGGTATTTGTTAAACACTTACTGTGTGCCAAGCACTGTACTGAGAGCTGGGGTAGGTACAAGCGTATTAAGTTGGACCTGTCCCACGTGGGGCTCACAGTCTCGATCCCCATTTTACAGATGAGGTGACTGAGGCCCAGAAAAGTGAAGTGACTTGGCCAAGGTCACAGAGCAGACAGGTGGCGGGGGCGGGATTAGAACCCACGATCTCTGACTCCCACGCCCACGCTTTTTCCACTAAGCCATGCTGAGGGCTTACTATGTGCAGAGCACCTCACCAAGCACTTGAGATAGTACAAAAGAGTTGGCAGACAAGTTGCCTGCCCACATTAAGCCTTATAGTCTATTATAGTCACCCAAGAGCTTAATACAGAGCTCCACACAGGCTGTGTTCGATAAATACGATTGTTTTATTGATTGATTGACTGTTTCTCTGTTTTCCATGTGGCAGCTTGAACCATTTCTATACTTATTTGTAATACACTTATGAATAATATACTTATTCAAAGCAAGTTTACCCTACCGCAGGAAATGATATGAACTTTGAGCCAGAGAAGATCATTAGTACTATTATTATTATTATTAATAATACAGGATTTGTTCATTGCTTACTATGTGCCAAGCACTGTACTAAGTGCTGGGATAGAGGCAAGAAAATCAGATTGGACACAGTCTCTGTCCCACATGAGGCTCACAGTCTAAGTAAGTGGGAATAGGATTTATTCCCCATTTTCCAGATCAGAAATTGAGGCACAGAGACGTTAAGTGACTAGTCCAAGGTCACGCAGCAGACAAGTGGCAGAGAACTCATTGGCCCGTGGTCTTTTCACTAGCCCACGCTGCTTTGGGGTTTTAACATCAATGCAGATCCCTGAGGTATTATGACTCTGATTGGGATTATAATGTTATAAAATATAATTATATTTTCACTTCATTGGTCTGCACTTTGCATCCCCAGCCAGATCTACTGTCACTGTTCAGCATGGCCTAGTGGAAAGAGGATGGGCCTGGGAGTCAGAAGGATCTGGGTTCTAATTCTGGTTCTGCCCCTTGCCTGCTGTGTGATCTTGGACAAGTCACTTCACTTCTCTATGCCTCTGTTACCTCATCTGTAAAATGGGGATTAAGACTGTGAGCCTCATGTGGGACAGGGACTGTGTCCAACCCAATTTGCTTATATCTACCCTAGCGCTTTGAGCAGCAGCAGCATGGGAGAGAGTCAAGGACGGAGACTTGGGTTTACCGCGGGGAAGGAGGCCACGGTAAACCACTTCCGTATTTTTACCAAGAAAACTCTTGGATCCACTACCAGAACGATTGCAGATGGAGAGTGGGGTGTTTTGGGAGAGATGTGTCCATGGACTTTCTATTGTTCAGAGACGACTCGACAGCATAAGACAAGACGCCGGCACTTAGTAGAGCGCCTGGCACATAATAACTGCTTAGTAAATATAATGATTATTATTATTCTCATTACGTTAGTCCATTCTGCAACACAGGAGGTCGGTGAATGCAGGGTTTTCATTCCTAGATTATATCGTGCCCATATTTGTATTTCCATTTAAACTGCCTAAGCCGATTTAGGCCGTTTTTTAAAAGGCCCCTGGGAAAAGAAATGAGTAATACTCTCGGAAACAGAAATCATTTTATTCTCATTTCTCCAAGAACCAACCAACCAGAATCTCTTTTTCCAATGTCCTCTCCAGCCTTCACAAAACTCTCCTCGCTGAGAGATTGTCATTCTCCAGCTGTTTTTGCCTCAAAAAACAGATTCCAGTGCTGTTGATTTCCAGGTCAGACCAAGGGTGTGTGATGAAGGGGGGCAATGAGGGGCTGAGTGAGAAATGAGGCGGAGGGAAAGGAGGGTGGGACTGTGGAAGATACCTCAAGTTTTCCTCGACTGAAGCTGGAGCTGTGTTTTTCATTCATTCACTCACTTTTATTGAGCACTTACTGTGTACAGAGCACTGTACTAAGCACTTGGAAAGTACAGTTCAGCAACAGATAGAGACAATCCCTGCCCAACAACGGGCTCACGGTCTTTTTGTTCTTACTGGCTGCGGTGCCTGGCTCTGTTGCCTCTTTTCCCTCATCTTTCATTCATTCATTCAATCAATCATATTTATTGAGTGCTTACTGTGTGCAGAGCACTGTACTAAGCGCTTGAAAGAACACAGTATTCTTTCTGACCAAATCTTTGGCTCAAAGAGAGATACTCCCTTCTCGATAGCAGTGCAGTTGTGTTCAGCTGGATGCAGCTTGGGGATTAACTGCGAGCCTCACGTGGGACAACCTGATTACCCTGTATCTACCCCAGCGCTTAGAACAGTGCTCTGCACATAGTAAGCGCTTAGCAAATACCATCATTATTACCTCTGCCCTCATTTCTGGTGTTCCAATTACATCTTCTCATTTAGCAGCTGTTTGGGTCTCTTGCCGTCTCTCTCAATCAATAGGTCATATTTACTGTACTAAGCACTTGGGAGAGTACAGTATAACAATATTATCATGAGAGGCAGTGTGTTTAATGGATAGAACGCAGACCTGGGAGTCAGAAGGACCTGGGTTCTAAACCCAGCTCTGCCACATGTCCCACTCAGCGTAGGTTTGTTGAGCGTAACGTCGAAGCCGGTAGCTCTGAATGTCTGCTCGGTGGCGGCTTTGGCCAGATGACTTTCTAAAATCCTCCTAGTCTAGGGATTTGCTCTCCACTTTTGACTCTTTCTTTAATATTTATTGAGCCCCGACAGTTTGTATTTCATTTCCTGCATTAACAGATGCAGCGGAACAAAAGCTCCTTTCACCTTGAAGACTGGTTTGATGTGACTGTTTCCACTGACATGGGAGAGGGAAGCTTTTCATTAGACCTGACCTCCGTGGATATTCCGACGCCAACACATTTATTTTTTGAAAAGGGCCATTTCAGAATGATTCCACAGTATTTGAGATGTTGTACAGAAGTAAATAAAGCTGAGACTAAACTAGGCTAAATGCCCAGAGAAACCAATCATCAACCAAGCCAAGAGGAGCTGGCAAAAAAAAACAACAAAAAAACCCAAAACAAAAACCTCCTATGCACTCTCAGGAATTTGCTGAAAAGAACTTTGTCAAGGTTAAAGGTTTTCCTTCTGAGTGTCAATCATTGAACTCCAGGGAACATTTATTTGATGTCCTCCAGTTTACCTGTTTGTTTGTTGGCTTGCTAATTGTATTCATTACTCTTTTTTTATGGTATTTGTTAAGTATTTACTATGTGCCAGGCACTGTTCTGAGGTGCTGGGATAGAGACAAGGTAATCAGGTTGAGTGGGGGTCCTTGTCCCACATGGAGCTTACAGTCTTCACCCCCATTTTACAGATGAAGGAACTGAGGCCCAGACTTGCCCAGGGTCACACAGCTGGGATTAGAACCCAGGTCTGTCTGACTTCCAGGTCTATCCACTAAGCCAAGCACTGTACTTCCAAGCACTGCTTCCAAGCATTATACTAAGCACTGGGGCAGATACAAGATGATCAAATCAGATACAGTCTTTACCCCATATGAGGCTCACAGTCCGAGGGTCATGGGACAATGGGTGTTTATCACCCATTTTACAGATGAGGAAACTGAGGCACAAAGAAACTCAATTAGTTGGCTATCAGTCAATCAATAGTGTTCATTAAGGGCTTACAGCATTCTTACAGAGCTTGGGAGAGCATTCATTCGGTCATATTCATTGAGCACTTGCTGTGTGCGGAACACTGTACTAAGCGCTTGGGAAGTACAATTCAGCAAGAAATAGACAATCCCTGCCCACGAGGAGTATCCTACGATAGAGTCAGTAGACGTGATCCCTGCACACAAGGAGTTTACAATCTACAGGAGGAGACGGACATTAAAATAAATTACCTATAGGGGAAATGGCAGAATACGTAAGTTCTGTGGATCTGGAGGTCAGGTGAACATCAAAGCCCTAAGGTGCAACTGCACCGGCAAAGTGGAAGGGAAGGTGAAGAGGAGAAGTGAGAACTTAGCCAGGGAAGGCCTCTTGGAGGAGGTGTGATGTTAATCAGGCTTTGAAGATGGAAGAATGGTGATAGAACTACACTCCAGACCTCATCTGCTGTCTTCCCAGCCTCTCCTCTTCCCACTAGGCCACGCTGCTTCTCGACCCGGAGAGTACAATACGGCAGAGTTGGTAGATACGTTCCGTGCCCACGAGAAGCTTATAGTCTAGAGGGGGAGGTGGACAGTAATTTAAACGCATAATTCAAGATATGTAATTTATAGCAATAATAATTATGGAACTTATTAAGCCCCCCCCCCCCCAGGATCGCACCTGGAGAGTTTTCTGTGTTCTACCTGTCTCTGCTACGGAGGGAGAATCAAGCATAGGCATAATCATTCCATTCCTAGCTCGGTCAGTGACTAGCTGAACAAATGGGGGGGAGTTAAGAGTGGCCTTAACAAACACATTTCTATTCTCTTTCCTCAAGTCCGACCCAGTCTCTGATCTCTTAGTGGGGCTGAGCAGGGTTTTGACATGATTAAAGAAAACATACTCCAAAGAACGGGCAGCAAAGTCAGAGCAGAGGGCAAATGGATTGCCCAGAAAACAATCGCACACAAGTGGCAAATATTTATTTACTTTGTGTCTAGCCCCGTGCAGAGCATATCAAAGGGTAGTGCATTTAAGCTCTTTGTCAGTCCTCAGCTTCTCAGAGTGGTATTGGCAGCCTACAGATCCGGAGTGGTCTATCACCTGAGTCCAATCCATTCCCAGAACTAAAGTGGTTAGGAATGAAAAATAGGAGTCAAGGTGAGTATGGATTTTTTTTTAAAGCTCTTTCCTTCTTCTCTCCTTTATAATTCTCCTGACATTGCCTATTTGAGAGAGAAAGAGGGAAAAGGAGAGCGAGAAAGAGAGACTATAGTGTGCCTCATCATCAAAAATGCAAAAACGCACACCGTTTTTGAGGTGGTTTTATTTCTCCCATTTAATCTATGCTGAAATATCGAATCATTTTCATTTCCTTGCCTCTCCTCCCTCACCCTCAACCGTCATCCAAACCAGATTATCCTGCCGTGTGAAAAATGTGGCCAAGAATCAATTTCTAAATTGGCATGCCTCCGTCAGGACCCTCTGAAGTGATGTTCCCCTGCATCTGAAGGGAAATCGGCGGATAGGGGCACAAGAGAAGAAAAATGAGTCCAGAGTTTATCTTGGCTATTTCATAGCTTAGCACTTGTTGGGGCTACGACCATGACACAGTGGAAAGGGTCGGTTCCCACTGGGCAGGCTCGGAGAAGCAGATAAAAAATAAAGAGCCGTGGTTATCCGAAGGGTAAAGTTCCTGACAGTGTTGGATTGTCAGCAACTATTCCTAAACCGTAAAATTCGCAGGCACCGAGGAAATGATTTCTTTCCAAAGCAGTGTTACCCAGTGGACAGATCAGGGGGCTGGAAGTCCGAAGGACCTGGATTCTAATCCTGGCTCAGCCACTTGTCTGCTGTGTGACTTTGGGCAAGTCACTTCACTTGTCCGGGCCTCATACCTCATCTGTAAAATGAAGTCTGCGAGCCCCCGTGGGACATGGACGGCGTCCAACCTACTCCAGCGCTTAGTACAGTGCCTGATACCCAGTTAGGGCTTAACAAATTGTATCTACCCCAGCGCTTAGAACAGTGAGGCACATAATAAGCGCTTAACAAATGCTGCAATTATTATTTAAAAAAAGGCAAATCAGGGATTCCTGGCACTCTTCAGAAACTTTGACAATTTTGATTTTCACCTAAAAGAAAGGCTGTCAAGGTTTTGGGTCTCTCTAGGATGGCAGTCTAAGGGTGACGTATTCTGTGATATCATTTTCCTTCCTTGGATTATGAAGTTTTCACTGGCAAAACATACTCCACTGGGAGTCTTCAGTGATGCCCTCGTGAAAGGCACGGTGGAACACTGAAAAAGTCGACAGGTTTTGGAGAGGAGAAATGAATGTCACTTTGGGAGGAGGCAAGATACTTGTAAGATCCTTCACTCTCCCCATCATTGCCTACACTGCCCTCCCGAGTCCTGGAACCTCCAAACAAACCTTCTTGGGAAACTAAGAAGGGATTTTTGAAACGTAATGGCAAGACTTCAAAAGAGAAAACATTCAGAATGCCTTCGCTTGGCTCCAAAGTGTAATTACCACAATTGGAGAGGTAGCGTTTCTCCAAAGACACTTTTAGAACGGAATGATTTCGCCTTCCATGGAACTGCCTAAAAAAGACGGTTTAATTTCATTAGTCTCTCTCCATTTGAATGAAAGTATTAAAGCTTGGCAGAAAAGCCTATAAGAAGTCTTTGCTCTCTTTCATCTGGAGCTTTTGCCTAAATCCAAGGAACTTTAAATATTAGGAAAGAAAAAGAAATCATAATAATAATGTTGGTATTTGTTAAGCGCTTACCACGTGCTGAGCACTGTTCTAAGCGCTGGGGTAGACACAGGGGAATCAGGATGTCCCACGTGGGGCTCACAGTCTTAATCCCCATTTTACAGATGAGGTAACTGAGGCACAGAGAAGTTAAGTGACTCGCCCACGGTCACACAGCCGACAAGTGGCCGAGCTGGGATTCGAACTCATGACCTCTGACTCCAAAGCCCGCGCTCTTTCCACTGAGCCACGCTGCTTCTCCAGCATTGGGCATATAGATAGAGGTTAAAGAAATATGCTTGGCAGTTGGAACATTTTTGAAGATGACACTATCAGTGGTGAGATTCTATCTGTGATTTGGGGGGTGACTGAAAAGATCGATTCAGAACTAACAATCTCCCTCACATTGTTTGCACTTGAAACAGTTCCTTACTGTTTTGAGTTTGCCTCTGGGTATCCTGATTTTTTGGGAGGGGTGATGGCATTTGTTAAGCACTTACTATGTGCCAGGCACTGTACTACTGAGAAGCAGCGTGGCTCAGTGGAAAGAGCCCGGGCTTTGGAGTCAGAGGTCATGGGTTCGAATCCCGGCTCGGCCACTTGTCGGCTGTGTGACTTTGGGCGAGTCACTTCACTTCGCGGTGCCTCAGATACCTCATCTGTAAAATGGGGATTAAGACTGTGAGCCCCACGTGGGACGACTTGATTCCCCTGTGTCTATCGCAGCGCTTAGAACAGTGCTCGGCACATAGTAAGCGCTTAACAAATACCATGATTATGAAGGGGCTGATCCAGGATTAGAACTCAGATCCTTCTGACGCCCCAGCCCATGCTCAATCCACTAGGCCACGTTGCTTCTCTGACCTTCATGAAATCTTCCTGTCTCCAAATTTGGGGTCATCAGCTTGTTAGGGAAGCAGCATGGCCTAAAGGCAAGAGCACTGGCTTGGGAGTCAGAGGATGTAGGTTCTAATCCTGGCTCTGCCACCTGCCTGCTGTGTCACCTTGGGCAAGTCACCTCACTTCTCCGGGTCTCACTTTCCTCATCTGTAAAATGGGGATTAATCCTACTCCTCCTACTTAGACCGCGAGCCGCATGTAGGACAGGGACTGTGTCTAACCCGATTTGCTTGTATCCAGCGCCTGGTACAGTGCCCAGCGTTTAACAGATATCATTAAAATTGAATAAATTGCCCCATTTTACAGATGAGGTAACTAAGGCCCAAAGAAATTAAGTGATTTGCCCGAGGTCACGCAGCAGATAAACGTTGGAGCTGGGATTAGAACCCAAGACCTTGTGACTCCCAGGCCTGTGCTCTATCCACTACACTACGCTGCTTCTCTATTAATGTCCGTCTCCCCCTCTAGACTGTAAACTCACTGTAGACGGGGAATGTGTCCGTCAACTCTAGAGAAGCGGCGTGGCTCAGTGGAAAGAGCCCGGGCTTGGAAGTCCGAGGTCATGAGTTCGAATCCTGGCTCTGCCACTTGTCAGCTGTGTGACTGTGGGCGAGTCGCGTCACTTCTCTGTGCCTCAGTCACCTCATCTGTAAAATGGGGATTAACCGTGAGCCTCACGGGGGACATTCTGATTACCCTATATCTACCCCAGCGCTTAGAACAGTGCTCTGCACATAGTAAGCGCTTAACAAATACCAACATTATTAACTCTGTTACAGTGTACTCTCCCAAATGCTTAGTACGGTGCTCTGCGCACAGAAAGCGCTCGTGGTGCAGTGGAAAGAGCACGGGCTTTGGAGTCAGGGCTCATGAGTTCGAATCCCGGCTCGGCCACTTGTCAGCTGTGTGACTGTGGGCGAGTCGCGTCACTTCTCTGTGCCTCAGTCACCTCATCTGTAAAATGGGGATTAAGACTGTGAGCCCCACGTGGGACAACCTGATTCCCCTGTGTTTACCCCAGTGCTTAGAACAGTGCTCTGCACATAGTAAGCGCTTAACAAACACCAACATTATTAAAGCGCTCAATAAATATGATGGATCGATGGATTGACTGGTTTGGAAAGGCCAAAAGACGCTTAGAACTCTGAGCCAATCCATTTTTATACTCCTGCCGCAATTCCACCCGCACATCCTAAAAGTTGGTTGTTCGAATCATGGTTAAACTTCATCTTCAGATTGTCCGAGTGGGAGCTTCCTGTTTATTTCTTAATTACAGAGTTCCTTTCCGTTCAAATATTCCTGCTGTGATTGACTTTCCTTTGTAATTCAATCCAACCATTTTTCTGTTTAGATTCTCCCGTTAGACACCTGGGGACCGAGAGAGGCCCTGACAGAGTGGGTGGCAGAGCAGGAAGAAAGATTGGGCAATCTCGCATTCACAAAACAAATGCCGTAACCACAAACAACCGAACATTTTGCAATTCAACTCAGGTTTCTTAAACGCTAGAATGGCAATTGGAAGGGATCATTTTCTCCTCTCTACTATCTTTAATTATAGCAAACATGAGCCAGCCTGCAATTTAGATAAATTTGTTCTGTAAAAGCAAGATTATTCAACTAGATGTTCAGGGATTTTCAGTTAGATTCCACATGTGAGAAAGCAGCGTGGCATAGCGGAAAGAGCACAGGCCTGGGTGTCGGGGCAACTTGGGCTCTAATTCCGGCTCTGCCGTGTACCGGCCGTGTGACCTTGGGCAAGTCATTTTCCTTCTCTATGCCTGTTTCCTCATCTGCACGATGAGGTTCAATACTTGTTCTCCTTCCTATTTAGATTGTAAGTCCCATGTGGGACAGAAACTGTTTCCTACCTTACAGTTTTGTTCCCTATAGTGTTTGGCACATGGTAGGCACTGAACAAATGCCACTATTATTATTATTATTAACTAGTTATTTATGCCTTGTATTCACCCAAAGTATTTCTCTCCACAAGAATTTACGTACCATATCCTTTAATTACTTAATTTCTTATATATAAGCCGTTAACACATAAAATATATGTGTGTACTTACAGATGATAAATATAAATATATATTTTATATATATAATACATTATATATATATATATTTTTTAGTTTCTTGAGGCAGAGCGAAGTTAAATCCAAAGTCACACAGCGGTCAACTGGCAGAGTCGGGATTAAAACCCAGATCCTTTGATTCTCAGGCCCATGTTCTTTCCTCTAGGCATTTTGCTGCTCTCTAATCCCCCGGTCTTCTGTCTCCTCCCTTCCCTCCCCTGACCACTCACAGTCCTTTCTGAATGTCCTGTCTGGCTCTTCTTTTCCAACGCCATCTCCTCCTCATCCCTCATGGCCGGGGGAATTCCCCCGGATGCAATGCTATTCTGCGTATTCTGTCCCATTTCCTTCTGCTTCCTCAGTGATCTCATTGACTTCCATGGCTTTATCTATCATCCGTCATGGAGATAATTTCCAGGAATGCCTGTCTGGCCACTGCCCATCAACTATCTAGTCTGCATCTCTCACTGTCTGGAAGACATTTCCCCACTTAAAGATAAATGTAGCAAAAGGCAAATTCCTTAATAGTCCTCCAAAAACTTGTCTGTTCGATGGCTTCCCTCTCCCGTCACCATTGTACTAGTGCCACAGACTGCAGCCTCACATTCCTCTACTCCTTATCTTTTATCATCTGCCAGACCACATCCTCTGCCTGTGGATATCTGTGTGCTTGTATATATGTGGCCGTATTTACGTAGTTAAGTGTCTATAGGTCCATAGCTGTATCTGCTTTTCTTTGTTTGTTCCATAAACTCTGTTTTCTTCCTTTAGATGCTTCAATCTTCGAGTCCAGGGACTCCCAGGCCTGAGTTCTTTCCACTAGGCCACGCTGAATTCCAACTGTACCTCTAAGAAGCCTGATCAGTGCAGCATTTGACAATTTCCCTACCGCCAGACCGATCTAATCCCAGCTCCACCACATGTCTGCTGGGAGACCTTGGGCAAGTCATTTAACTTCTCTGGGCCTCAGTTACCTTATGTAAAATGGGGATTATGTAAAATGCAAGCCCCAAGTGGGACAGGGTCTGTGTCCAACCCGATTAACATGTATCTATCCAGTGCTTAGAACAGTTCTTGGCACATAATAAGCACTTAACAGTACTGTAATTATTAGTATCAGTATTATTACTATCTGCCCACACAAGTGAGAACAAAGAACAGTTCCCATCTTCTTCTGTCCTCTCCTTTCTTTCCCCCTGCATTTCTCCATCCCATCCTTTCCTAAAACAAAGTGTCACATCGTAACCAAAGAAATTCCATCTGACTTTCAGAAGCTGTGTAGCGTACTGGAAAGAGCACAGGCCTGGAAGTCAGAAGACCTGGGTCCTAATCCCAGCTACGCAACTTGCCTGCTGTGTGACTTTGGACAACTCACTTCACTGCTCTGTGCCTCCGTTTTCTCATCTGTTAAGTGGAGACACAATGCCTTGTTCTCCCTCCTCCTTGGGCTGTGAGGCCCTTGAGGGACAGGGACTGGGTCTGACCTGCTTGGGGAGGAACAGATGAACTTGAATGTTGAAGTTGGAGAAGTGGAAAACGACTTCTTCTGAAGAATTTAAAGGGATCTATAGCGCCGGTATTTCCTCCAACCCAGAAAAGGAAGAGGAGAGGAAACTTCCTCCAGATAAGGAACAGATTTAGCGACAGAGCCCAGGAAAAGCAAAAGAACAGAGACAAAGGGTGTTCCATTAACAAAAATGAGAGGAGAGCTTCATCCATGGGAAAAGAACATATCCAGGTCAAAACCCCTCTGCAGAACAACAGTTCTCTCCGGAAGCCACCTGCCGCTCCTTTGGAGATAAATAAGGCGGATTTGTGCCACACTCTCAACTGTTTTCTGCATGTACTGTTTCCAGATGATAATGCTGTCCTCATTGTTTGCCGCTTAATGTTAATTACTTTCGTACTTTAGAATTACCCACTGTACACTTTAGATTCCAGGGAATACATTAGTGTCTCACTGTAGTATAGACTCTTCTTCCAAGCTTGGCCTTTGTTATCACAGCACTGAGAAGCAGAAGCGGAACACGCTCTCCTTGGTGATTTTTCTTCTACCTCCAGTGAGATGAGCTTTTTTTTTTTTTTGATGAAGAAGAAGAAAAAGAGGGAGAAGGAGGAGAAGGAGAAGGAAAGAAAATTGTTAAGGACTTTCCACATTTAGTACAGTCAGCCAGGGGATTTTAAAAATTGGCCGCTCATAGGCTGATCTGATTCCCCAGTACCTTTGACAAGACAAATTGCACAGTGCTAACGCGGCACCTCTCCATCCCCACCCACTCTCTCTCAGAAACATCTCCAGCGTTTACACAGTCCAGGCTTGTCAGCACACTTTGCTCAGAGAGATTAGAGGTCTGCTACAAATAATTTCCACTGAATAACTCTAATTAGTGGCTAAAGTTGGCATATTTCCTTCTATCTGAAATTAGATCACAGAGTTAGGTCGAGATGAAAAAAGTCTTATTACGTCTCTAGCCTTCCATTCCTCCTTGCTGGGGGAAATTACTGTTTTGAACTTTATCTGCTCCTATCTCTCAGAGACTGAAGGCAGCAGTAATAGCAAGATATGTGAAAGACTTCACTCTTAGTTGGCTGCTACTGTAGCATGGTTCCTAGCTAAAGCTAATTCATATAGAGAAATCTGGTTAGATTAAATTAACAATAATCCAGGGAATCATTACAATTATGCTTCATTAAAAAAGAATCAGGCTTGAAAAATGCCTTCAAGGCTTTAAAGTAGCTATGGTGTTTTTTATGGGCTTACAAAGTGCGAAGCACTGTGCCAGAAGGCTGAGGTAGATACAACATCATCAGATGAGGTACAACTCGAACCCCAGAGAGGACTCGGAATCTAAGGGCTGGGGTGAGCAGGCATCCCCCATTTTACAGATAAGGAAACTGAGGCACGTAAGTGTTGATCGCACGGCCGGACAGAGGCAGATCCGCGACTAAAACTTTGAAGTTGTCAACGTGTGGGTAGCCGTTGCAATAACGAGACGTATTTCTCTGTCTAACGTCCCGCTAATGAACATATCTGAGGTTTTTCTCCCAGTCTCTTCTGAACCGTTGTGCGGAGAAGAGAATCTCAAAGTAAGGAGCACTCTTCATCGACTAAGTGGCGTGCAGCTGCGTCTGAGAGCCCGAAAGCGTTGTTTACATTTCTATAACATCAAAACAACATGAGCACAGCCCACATAGTGACTTTTTCCGGGCTGCTTGGGTGGTTAAAAACTCATTTAACCCTGCACTTTGAAGCTCCAGCGGAGGTAAACACTAATGGTTTAGAAACCTTGTCTGCCATTCTACAGTGCAACGGTGTTGTTAGTTCCCAGCTTGCCAGATGCCTGAATCTGCCAAGCAACTCCTGTGCCTCCAGTGTGCAAAACCGACGTGACGCTCCATTGCCTTCAGTGGAGAATCCTGCAGAAATTGATGACAGAGACGATGGGAACTGAGAACTACGGATGACTAGTGTTCATTATTTGACCGCTGAGACACTTTATCTGACCCTAGGAAATAGGCAGCCCGTTCGAATCACGTTGATCGGTAGGAAGAAAAAGTTACGCGTGGGATTGTCAAAGGCGCTTTTCCTTATTTTATAAATGACTGGAAGCAGCGCCGTGTAGTGGATAGAACACGGGCCCCCGAGTCAGAAGATCACGCGCTCTAATCCCGGCTCCGCCACTTGTCTGCTGTGTGGCCTTGGGCAAGTCGCTTCGCTTCTCTGGGCCTCAGTTACCACGTCTGTAAAATGGGGATTAAGACTGTGAGCCCCATGCGGGACAGGACTGTATCCAGCCTGATTTGCTTGTGTCCACCCCAGCGCTTAGTGCCATGCCTGGCACATAGTAAGCACTTAACCAATAACTTTTTCTTTCTTTCTATTATTTTTTTCAATTATGAGGATTTCAAAACAAGTACAGAGGGAACACTTTTTCACCCAGTGGGTGGTAAGCATGTGGGATTCATTCCCACACGGAGTTGTTCAGTGGAAAAATATCCATGGGTTCAAGAGGGATCGGATGAACTCATTCGGTAAACTGTGCACAGTGGATTCCTAGATGTGGAGAAGACCGAGATATAGAAGGGTAAAATTGGGTCCGTAGCGGATCCATTTCTAATCATGAAGATGGCTCGATTGGTATGTATTGAGTGCTTACTGTGTGCAGAGCAGTGTACTAAGCACTGGGAGAGTACATTAAAGTTGACAGACATGATCTCTACCCTCAAGGAGCAAAGAGGATCACCATTACCTGGGAGAGATTCTGGAGAGAGAGGGAAAAAAATCGGCAATTCTGGAAGCAGATCGATCCGCGTAATCAATCAATGGATTAGAATTCAGGTCCTCTGATTCCCAGACCTATGCTCTTTCCGCTAGGCCATTCTCCTCCTCAACAAACAAGATTTCATTCCACTCATTCATGCTCTGTGAACAGGGAGACGGAGGACAGGCTGAGAAGAGGCTAAGATGAAGCACTCCTTTGCAAAACGATTCAATATAGTTGTTGAAAGAATGTGGCTTCTTTGAATACCTTTATCTCCTTACCCCCTCCATGGAAGTATAAATATTTTCACACAGGAAATCTTCCAAGAATCGCTTTGAGATAAGGATAAGTCCCAGTCAAACTGCTAGTACTCCAAAACCACGCATTCTAGTTAAATGTTTTCCACCCGGTTAATTTACCTTCCAGATAAAGTTTACTTCTTATAACAATCAGCATTAAGGCCCTGTGGTCTTGCATGCGATCTTATCTGGCATCAGAGAAGATTATGAGAGTTCAAACTGTGAGAGGTTTACTGGGCAAGTTTTTAATGCATCGCATAAGGAGCGTGGAACGATATTCCACAAGTAGCATTCTGTTTCCCGACTGTCTTCTAAGGATTTAAAAATTCGTTTTACCATCTACCTTTCCCGTGGCTGTTTTTAACGGGAGCCTATAGGGGCCTGAGCATCTTCAAACCAATTCTGGGTATTCTAAGGCGATCTGCTATAGGGGAAGCAGCATGATATAGTGGATAGAGCTTGGGTTTGGGAGTCAAAAGGTCATGGGTTCTAATTCCCGTTCCGCCACTAGTCTGCTGTGTGACCTTGGGCAAGTCTCTTAACTTCTCTGTGCCTCAGTCACCTCATCTGTAAAATGGGGATTAAAACTGTGAGCCCTGTGTGCGACAAGGAACTGTGTCCAACCCGAATTGCCTGTGTCCACCTCAGCACTTAGTACAGCACCTGGAACATAGTAAGTGTTTAATTAATAATACCATAATTATCATTATTATTAGGACCCCACTCCCACGATGACCCCACTTATGTCTTTAAAGGTCCATAATGTTTACTGTTCAAGCAAAACTGATCAAGGTGAGTCTCCCTTGTTTCAGCATGGCCTGGTGGAAAGATCCCAGGCCTGGGAGTCAAAAGACCTGGATTCTAATCCTGACTCACCATTCACTTGTTACGTGACCTTGTGCAAATCACTTCACTGTGCCTCAGTTACCTCATCTGTAAAATGGGGATTAAAACTGGGAGCCCTATGTGGGAAAAGGACTGTATCCAACTTGATATGGTAAACTTGTATCTATCTCAGTGCTTAGTACAGTGCTTGGCACCTAATAAGCACTTTACAAATGTAATAATAATAATAATGTTGGTATTTGTTAAGCGCTTACTATGTGCCGAACACTGTTCTAAGCGCTGGGGTAGATACAGGGTAATCAGGTTGTCCCACGTGAGGCTCACAGTTAATCCCCATTTTACAGATGAGGTAACTGAGGCACAGAGAAGTTATCATCATCATCATTATTATTATATGAGAAGCAGCGTGGCTAAGTGGAAAGAGCACAGGCTTGGGACTCAGAAGGCCATGGGTTCTATTCCTGCTCCGCCACTTGTCTGCTGTGTGACCTTGGGCAACTCACTTAAATTCTCTGTGTCTCGGTTTCCTCATCTGTAAAATGGGGATTGGGACCGTGAGCCCCACGTGGGACAGGAACTGGGTCCAACCCGATTTGCTTGTATCTACACCAGCGCTTAGTACAGTGTCTGGCACATAGGAAGCGCCCAACAAATACTACAGTTATCTACCCCAGCACTTAGTGCAGTTCCTGGCCCAGAGTAAGCACTTTACAAATACCATTTAAAAAAAAAAAAAAGCACTAGCTGTTCAGGACCTCCTCTATGATAAAAGAGTTCGGTGCCCAGTGCTGAATGTTGCTTGGAAAGATGATGATGACTCCTGAGCCCCCTGCATTTAGGCGCAAATGATTCCAATCATTATCTCCGCTCCGATTACGCAGGGATAGCATCTATTATCCCTTAGAGGTCTTGGTGCATCTGGGAGATATTTTGGCCAATGAACCAGAAGGAGATTGCTTTCTCTGATGGTGCTGCTGTTCTGTTCTGGGTTGATTGGCCAACTTGAGTTTACGCTTTCCACAAGCCCCTTCATGAGCTCTAATAATCTGGCCCAGAACTGGGCTGTCTTCTGATGTGTCCGAGCCTGCCGGGCAGTGAAAATGGAGTTCCCAGGAACAGCTGTGGACGGGAACCCCCGTGGTGTGTGATTTCTTTTGTCTTCTCGTAATGGTTTTCCTGTTATTGGCCCGTCCTGTCTTGAAAGACCAGGCTTGGGGCTAGGGGAGTCAGAGCTGCAGAGGGATAAAGCGCTTGGACACCGAGAGAAAGGATGACAAATTACCCTGACAGGACAGTGCTGGTAGCTTGTTTCAGAGCAGACGTGGGCTCAGCCCAATGAAGGCAGATGGTGGGTGATGTTCTGCTTAGCCCTTTTGTTGAGGAAACAGGTCTGAGCTGAGAGGAAGGACCACTTCTTACCACGTGCCATTCAGATGCACTGGATGAACATGATGTAGATCGGCGCCCGGGGCCAACTTTTTATCCGAAAGCCTGGGTATTTGAGCAGAGACTGAATTGGTCAGGGAGTTGGGAAATGCTGGCATCCAGCCTCAACTCTCATCGGCCCAGGGAATGTCCTCGAACACTGATTTTAGCTGTCTCGGGCCATAAATCCTGAATTTCAATCAATTCATCCTTCAATCCGTGTTATCGATTGAGTGCTTACTGTGCGCCAAGCACTGTACTAAGTGTGTGGGAGAGTACATTTCAATAGAGGCGGTAGACAGGATCACAGCTTTCAGAAAGTGTGGCCTAGCGGGCAAGAGCACAGGCCTGGCATTCGGAAGGATTTGGGTTCTAATCCCGACTCTTGTCTGCTGTGTGACCTTTTGGCAAGTCACATCATTTCTCTGTTCCTCATCTGTAAAATGGAGATTACGACCGTGAGCCTCTTGTGGAACAGGCACTCTGTCGGATCTGACTAGTTTGTATCTGCCCCAGTGCTTAGAACGGTGTTTGGCACATAGTAGGTGCTTACCAAATATCACTATGATTAGTGGAATGTAGCTGGGAAATCTTCTGAATGGATATTTAGACTCACTTGTTTCTGGGCTCCTCTAGAAGGAGGACAAATGGCCCTGATGGTAGGTTAATGATGTTGGTATATGTTAAGCGCTTACTATGTGCCGAGCACTGTTCTGAGCGCCGGGGTAGACACAGGGGAATCAGGTTGTCCCACGTGGGGCTCACGGTCTTAATCCCCATTTTACAGATGAGGGACCTGGGGGACAGAGAAGTGACTTGCCCGAAGTCACGCAGCTGACAAGTGGCCGAGCCGGGATTGGTTGGTCGGTCTAGGTCAGATCCGCAATCTATCCAGCCTAGAGTGATGTCTAAGGAAATGGGAGACGGTTGAACTCCCAGATACCCATCCCCATGGGTAGACATGATTCTCTAATTTTTTCTATATACCTTCCTAATTTTCCCCCTATCAACCTAGTAGTGACCTCTCAAACCAAAGGAATCCATGGAAAGTGATGAGGGTGTTGGGAACGGAAGCAGCCGTGGCCCACTGGAAAGAGCACAGGCCTAGGAGTAAGAAGACCTGGGTTCTGATCCTGACTCTGCCTGTCTGCTGTGTGACCTTGGGCAAGCCATTAAATTTCTCAGTGACTCAGTTCCCTTTGCAAAATGGTGATTCAGTACCTGTTTTTCCTCCTACATGGACTGTATATCTCTAGGCTGTAAGCTCGCTGTGGGCAGGATACGTGCCGACCAACTCTGTTGTACTTTCCCAATTACGTAGGGTGCTCTGTACACGGCAAAGTGCTCAAAAAAAAAAATTGATACTTAGACTATGAGCTTCATGTGAGACCCGGTTATCTTGACTCTACTCCAGCGCTTAGTACAGTGCTTGGCACCTAGTACGTGCTTAACAGATTCCACAATAATTATTGTTACCATTCATTTCCCTCCTCCTCCAGCTAAAGCTATGGCAGAGCTAAAACTCCCTTATCTAGCTCTAGGCTCAGAAGGGAAGACCTCTAGAGCAAATCATATCTTTTCTTTGCGAAACTCACCTCTTCTAATGATAACAATAATGATAACGGTATTTGTTAAGCGCTTAGTATGTGCAA
This sequence comes from Ornithorhynchus anatinus, assembly GCF_004115215.2. Taxonomy (NCBI): domain Eukaryota; kingdom Metazoa; phylum Chordata; class Mammalia; order Monotremata; family Ornithorhynchidae; genus Ornithorhynchus; species Ornithorhynchus anatinus. The sequence goes on along the minus strand of NC_041744.1, from coordinate 35,615,449 downwards.
AGTACTGTTCTAAGCACTGGGGGTGGGGATACAAAGTGATCAGGTTGCCCCACATGGGGCTCACAGTCTTAATCCCCATTTTACAGATGAGGTAACTGAGGTACAGAGAAGTTAAGTGACTCGCCCAGAGTCACACAGCCGACAAGTGGCGGAGCCGGGATCAGAACCCATGACCTGTGACTCCCAAGCCCGGGTTCTTTCCACTGAGACACGCTGTTTCTCATCCGCTTCTCATGAATGCTTCTCAATCACTTGCCTTATCACTCCGTATGGGAGCTCAGATTCAGCAGTACTGAAAAATCTAGAGGGAGGAAAGAAGAAGACAGCTGTGTGGGAGTGGGTGATTTGAAATTGAAAATAACCATTAGGATGGTCTGTGTCTGGATCTTTATTACAAGGTGTACTTCAAGACCAGATCCTTGTTCTATCTATAATCTATTCCAAGTAACAGATGGTCTTTGATTGATGTGTTTGTATGGTCTTGAAATCCCTGGAGAGGCTTAAAAAAAAGGCCTGGATACAAATGCTGAGGTCGTGCTGCCTTTTAGAGTCAGTTTGTTTTCTTGCTTGAAGAAGCTGTAAAATCCCAGGGGACTGATTTCCGCCTTGAATTGCAAGCAGGAGATATCCTTCTTTAATCAAGCATGCTAAATTAAGGGAATCATTATGTCAATAATGAATGACCCTAAAGACAAACTTGTGCCTCATTATCATTAACAGCGGCACTGACTAGAGGTGGAGAAGCAGTGTAGCTTAATGGAAAGAGCACAGGACTGGAGCAGAGGATCCGGGTTCTAATCTTGCCTCCACTACTTGCCTGGTATGTTCCCTTGGGAAAGTTATTAAACTTCTCTGGACCTCAGTTTCCCCATATGTAAAATAAGGATCCGATGCTTGTTCTCCCTCTCGCTTAGCCTGCGAGCCCCACGCGGTACAGGGACTGTGATGACCTGACTGTTTTGTATCTCCCTCAGTGCTTGGCACATAGTAAGAGCTTCATAACTATCCCCATTATTATACTATTAAGAAAAAACAGTGGAAAGAGCCCGGGCTTGGGAGCCAGAGGTCATGGGTTCGAATCCTGGCCCTGCCACTCGTCAGCTGTGCGACCGTGGGCGAGTCACTTAACTTCTCTTTGCCTCAGTTACCTCATCTGTAAAATGGGGATTAACCGTGAGCCTCGAGTGGGGCAACCCGATTACCCTGTATCTCCCCCAGCGCTTAGAACAGTGCTCCGCACATAGTAAGCGCTGAACAAATACCAACATTATTATTATTATTAGGAGGCTCACAGCAGTGGCGTCGGTCAGTCGATCATATATATCCATCGTATTTATTGAGCGTTTACTGTGTGCGGAGCACGGTACTAAGCGCCCGGGAGAGTACAGGACAACAATATAAGAGACAGATTCCCTGCCCACAATTAGTTTACAGTCTAGAGTGGGGAGACAGACATTAATATAACTAGAATAAACTGCAGATACGGACGTAAGTGCCGTGGGGCTGGAAGGGGGGCTAAATAAAGGGAGCTAATCGAAGTGATGCAGAAGGGAGTGGGAAGAGAGGAAAGGAGGGCTTAGTTAGGGAAAGCATCTTGGAGGAGATGTGCCTTCAAAAGGCTTTGAAATGGGGGAGAGTCATTGTCTGTCGGATATGAGGAGGGAGGGCATCCCAGGCTAGAGGCAGGATGTGGGTGAGAGGTTGAGAGCAAAGCGCAGTGAGTAGGCTGGCGTTAGAGGAGTGAAGAATGAGGGCTAGGTTGTAGTAGGAGAGGTGAGTTAGGAGGTGGCAAGGTGACTGAGTGCTTTAAAGCCAACGGTAAGGAGTTTCTACGTGATGCGGAAGCAGAAGCAGCGTGGCTCAGTGGAAGGAGCCCGGGCTTGGGAGTCAGAGGTCATGAGTTGGAATGCCGGCTCTGCCACTTGTCAGCTGTGTGACTGTGGGCGAGTCACTTCACTTCTCTGGGCCTCAGTTACCCCGGAATTAACTCTGAGCCTCACGTGGGGCAACCTGATTCCCCTGTATCTCCCCCAGCGCTTAGAACAGTGCTCTGCACGTAGTAAGCGCTTAACGAATACCAACATTATTATTAGTGTTATGTGGAGGTGGATGGGCAACCCCTGGAGGTTCTTGAGGAGTGGGAAAACATGGCCCGAATGTTTCTGAGGAAAAATGATCTGGGCAGCAGAGTGAAGTATGGACTGGAGGGACAGGGGGCAGGGAGGTCAGGGAGGAAACTGATATGTAATCAAGGCGGGATAGGTTAAGTACTTGGATTAACGTGGCAGCAGTTTGGATGGAGAGGAAAGGGCAGATTTTGGTGATGATGTGAAGTTGGAAGCGACAGGATTTAGTGATTTATGTGGGTTGAAAGAGAGGAGTCAGGGACAACGCCAAGGTTACGGGCTTGTGAGACAGGAAGGATGGTGGTGGCGTCTCCGGGGTAGAGGAGAAGATACAAGAGGTTTTTCATTAACGTTACAGTTGGGTTTAACATTCCCTCCTTTCCCATTCTCCTCCCTTTCTTCCAGTGCCCTCATTCCCCCCCCCAGTCAGAGGGAGACCAAGACCTTGCCATCATCAGCAGTCACAGAACCTCATCCTTCGTCCGGCAAATGGAACCGCAGCCCGGCATTAAACGGAGGTGTGTTCCCTTGGATTTAGAAATGCACCGGGCAACCTGGGAGCGGTAGCCGTGAAAGAGAAATCTGCACCTGGTGAATTGGACGGAGGGCAGAGGCGAAGTACTCTGTACTCTAGTCCTGCTTTCTCTGCCGCCAAAATGGATTCTTCTGTGCCCCGGTAAATCAGCTAGAAGCAACACGCCTCTGACTTTCATTTCACCGTATTTCTCTGAGAACAATTGCCCGATCCCTCCTTGGCAATCATGCATTACTCCCACTCTTTTGGTCTGTGTCCAAGGCTCTCAGGCTCCGTTCGAAAATACTCATGATGAACCGTGGACCCTCGCTACATTTTTCCTGCAAAGAGCTAAAAATAGCATTGAGGCTCAGAAACGTGACAGATCACACTCACTCCCTATTATTCGGAAAAGGGCCCCCGTATTATTGCTTTTCTCCATGAGGATCATTATTCAGACCTGCTTTGGCATCAAGAAACCATCTGCAGACCTCTGAGGACATCTGGGTGTCTGCAGATGCCAATGCTGACATCTCACTGGTCCTGTATGCAAGACCTCTGCTCACCGCACTTTCTCTTATCTGTGACCCACAGTCGATTTTCTCTGTGGCTTTCTTATAAGCGGTGCTGTGTGACAAGAGCTGACAAGCAGAAACACCCCTGAAAAGAAAGCACGGTCGCAATAAAAGTAAATAACTCTCCAAGCCAGAGAAGTGTTTATATCTGCGGATTTCAAACCACTTTACGGATTGATCTTCTGTTTTTCTGAAATAGGGGTGACGGACTCAACATCGATGCCCGTAGACCACGGTTTGCGTAACAGAATGAATACTCCGTGAATAAGAAGACACCGTTGTACGTGAAATAGAGAGATGAATTAGTGTGCTCTCGAAGGGTCTGAAAATAGATTGAGTGGACTTAAAGGAAATGAGTTGAGGCTGAGTAATAATTCCCATTAAATGTAAAAAATTTCTAACAGCAATGATAAATTTTCAGACCACCGCTCATGAGATTTCAGAGTGGGAGTTGATTTCGGTCCTCAGATGGATCACCCAACCCTACCCTCACTCTGATGAATAATCTAACAGTAAGTGACAGAGCTAGGACTAGAACCCTGGTCCTCTGGCTCCCAGGCCCGTATCCCTTCGGCTAGGCCATCCTGCTTCTCCTCCCTCAGATTTAGACCGCGGGCCCTATAATAATGATGATAATAATGATGGTATTTGTTAAGCACTTACTATGTGCCAAGCACTGTTCTAAGCTCCGGGATAGATACGAGGTAATCAGGTTGTCCTGCTTGAGGGTGACACTTTTAATCCCCATTTTACAGATGAGCAAACTGAAGCACAGAGGAGTTAATTGACTTGCCCCAAGTCACACAGCTGACAAGTGGCGGAGCCGGGATTGGAAGTCGTGACAGGGAATGTGCCCAACTTGATGATTTTGTAACTACCCCAGTGCTTAGAACAGTGCTTGACACATCATAAATGCTCCACAAATACCATAACAAAAGGAGCTTACGATCTACTTTTTTCTGATATATGTGTCATGCACTGTTCTAAGTGCTGGGATAGAAACAGGTTTACTAGGTTGGACCCAGTTCTTGTCCCATACGGGCCTCACAGTCTTAAGTAGCAGTTGTTGGCCATCTGTGCAGGAAGGTTTAGGGTTAGGGCTGGGTTCAGACCAGGGAGAGTTAAGTCCCTAAATTAATCCAATCCCTTAAAAACAAACTCCTTCATTTTGCGGGCAGAAGAGGAATTTCATTAGAAAAGACTGCACCTTTTCATCCTGATCCAAGCTCAATCCAGAATTTATTTCTTCCAAGTACAGCCTCTCACGGTATATTACGCAGCGAAGCGGCCTGTCCTGAGTGGAAAGGACACGGGTCTGGGAGTCAGCGGTCCTGGGTTCTCATCCCAGCTCCTGCCACTTTCTGCTGGGTGACTCCCGTGTGTCTCACTTTCCTCATCTGTGCTCGGTACACAGCTTGGTACATAACGAGCACTTAACAAATACCACAAAGAGAAGCAGCATGGCCTAGCGGAAAGAGCACGGGCTGGAGAGTCAGACGACCTGGGTTCTGATTCCTTCTGTGCTATTTGTAAAGCGCATACTATGTGCCATTCATTCATTCAGTCATATTTATTGAGTGGCTTACTGTGTGCGGAGCACTGTGCTAAGTGCTGGGAGAGTACAATAGAACAACAAACGGACACATTCCCTGTCCACAATGAGCTCACAGTCTAGAGGGACTGCATTCATTCAATAGTATTTATTGAGCGCTTACTATGTGCAGAGCACTGTACTAAGCGCTTCGAATGTACAATTCGGCAACAGATAGAGACAGTCTCTGCCCACTGACGGGCTTACAGTCTAATCGGGGGTACTAACCGATGGGGTCGATACGAGCTAATCAGGTAGGACAGAGTCCATGCTCCACCTGAGGGTCACACTCTTAATCCTTATTTTACAGATGAGGTAACTGAGGCACAGAGAATCAGTGGTATTTATTGAGTGCTGAAGCAGCATGGCATAGTAGATAGAGCACAAGCCTGGGAATCAGGTCCCAGATTCCAATCCCTGCTCTGCCATTTGTCGGCAAATTGCTTCCCTTATCTGGTCCTCAGTTCCCTCATCTGTAAAATGGGGATTGGAACGGTGAACCCCATGTGGAACAGGGACTGTGTTTAACCCGATTACCTTGTATCTACCCCAGCACTTAGAACAGTACTTGGCAAATAGTAAGCACTTAACAAATACCGTAATGATTATTATTTACAGAGCACTGTACTAAGTGCTCAGGGGAGTACAGTACAACAGAATTAGGGACATATTTCCTGCCTGTGATGAGTTTACCGTGTAGAGGGAGAACTAGACAATAAAAATAATAATAATGGAATTTTTAAGTGCTTACCATGTGCCAAGCACTGTTCTAAGGACTGGAGGAGATTCGACGTAATCAGTTTTCCCACGTGGGACTCGCAGTGTTAATTTCCATTTCACAGATGAGGTGTCTGAGGCACAGAGAAGTTAAGTCACTTGCCCAAAGTCACACAGCTGACAAGTGGCAGTCGGAATTAGGAACCCAAGATCTCTGACTCCAAAGCCCCTGCTCTTTCCAGGAAGCCACGTTGCTTCTCAATATGAATAAATAAGTAATTTATTGCAAATTCTGAGCTGTGATTAGCAAGTCATTAATGTGTTAGCTAGCACATCGTTAGCTCCTTGGCGAGTCCCTGTCATACTTCTTTGGTGGGGATCTGGATTCCGGGGCGAGGAGGTATGGGGGATTGACCATTCCTTTCTTGTGCAGTCCCAAGTGGTCGTACAAATGAAGTGACTTGCCCAGGGCCGCACAGGAGACAAGTGACAGAGTCAGGAGTGGAACCTAGGTCCTTCTGCCTCCCAAGCCCATGTTCTATCCATTAGGCCGCGCCCCTTCTACTTTACAGTTTACGACATACAGTATCTTAGGAGCCTGGGGCTGTGTCTCCTGGCTATTGTTCCCTCCTATCCATTCCTGAAAAGCTATTCCAGTTTCTCAAAGCTACTTCTCCCCGCTTTCAGTCTCAAAAGGAAGCCACTTCCCACAAAGTACAGGGGACCCTGCGAGCCGAATTTTATTTTAAGCCTCAGTGGATTCAGAGCCCACTCTGAGCCATGTTGATGGGCTGGCTTGATCCTTTTGATGCTCTGGCCAAGTCACAAATTGAAGTTCCAGGATTATGTCCGCATTCTCCTCTCGTTACCTGCAGGAGGCACGTTGTGCGGGTGGTAATAACTTGACTCGGTCTGACAGTTAAAGATAGTGCTGTCAGTGAGCTAGATATACAACATTCCCCTTTTGGCTTTGATGTATGCTGGCATATGGATAGGGATCTGGATTCTAATAGAGGAAAAGAAATTCAGACATCCAGTCCTTAAAGATAAGGGAATTTTTCTTTGGGTTTGTAATCCATATTCCCAGCAGCGGTGATGTCTCTGGGTTGGCTAATAAGTGCCATTTTTGTTAAGCACTTGCGACGGGCCAAGCTTAGGGTAGATATAGGCTAATCAGGTTGGACACAGTCCACGTCCCACATGGGGCTCGCAGTCTTAATCCCCATTTTACTGACGGGGTAACTGAGGCACAGATGAGTGAAATCACTTGTCCAAGATCCTACAGCGGACAAGCGGCAGACAGGGATTAGAATTCAGGTCCCAGGACCCTGGTCTTTCCATTAGCTCACACTGCTTCTCTGATTGCCCTGTGCAACTTTCATTGATTCGTTCATATTCACTGTGTGCAGAGCACTGTACTACATGCTTGGGAGAGTACAGTGCAACAATAAACAGTCACATTCCCTGCCCATAATGAGTTACAGTCTAGAGGGGGAGATAGACATTAATATAAATAAATAAATTTACAGATATGTACATAAGAGCTGTGGACCTGGGAGGGGAGGGATGAATAAAGGGAGTAAGAGTGATGCAGAAGGGAGTGGGAGGAGAGGAAAGGAGGGCTTAGTCAGGGAAGGCCTCTTGAAGGAGGTGTGTTTTCAATAAGGTTTTGAAGGCGGGGAGAGGAATGGTCTGTCGGATTAGTATAGGAATGGTGTTCCAGGCCAGAGGCAGGATGGGGGCGAGGGGTCGGTGGCAAGATAGACGGGATTGAAGAACAGTGAGAAGATTAGCAGTAGAGGAGCGCAGTTTGCGGGCTGTGTTGTAGTAGGAGAGGAGCGAGGTGAGATAGGAGGGGGCGAGGTGATTGAGTGCTTTGAAGCCAATGGTGAGTTTTTGTTTGATGCGGAGGTGGATGGGCAACCACTGGAGGTTCCTGAGGAATGGGGAAACATCCTGAAAGTTTTTAAAGAAAAATGATCTGGGCAGCAGAGTGAAGTATGGGGTGGGGAGAGACAGGAGGCAGGGAGGTCAGCAAGGAGGCTCGAATAAGTCATTCTGTTAACGTGCTAGCAGCTTGGATGCAGAGGAAAAGGCGGATTTTAGCAACGTTGTGAAGTTGGAACCGATAGGATTTAGTGATGGATTGAATATGTGGATTGAATGCATCCAGATTGCCTAGTATCTACCTCAGTGCTTCTTGCAGTACACAATAAGTGCTTAACAAATACCAGGAAAAAAAAAAATCCTCAATGACCCTGGGTGCTGAAAGCGGAGGTTGTCATCATCTCTCCTGCTGAGAAGTGGCAATGGAGAGGAACCGGGCCTTCTTCTTTAATAAGTGTCCTTTCCCCCACCCCATCAGTCCCCGTCTACTTTCCATTGGCAACATTCAAAACCAAAACAGTTGCTTCATCAAATCCCTGGTCCCTCGATGAAATCACTCATTTCGGTGAACTGCCTCAGAGTTCTTCAGAACTCTGGCAGGGTCACTGAAAGGACAAGTCTAACCCTTGGGACAGGAAGCGTTTTATCCACCTCCTCCCCGTAACGAATCCTCCCTCCACTTAAGAATCCCAGTGAGGAGGTTTATTCAGTGTTTATTCAATCATATTTATTGAGCACTTACTATGTACAAAGCACAGTACTAAGCACTTGGGAGAGTACCATATAACAATAAACAGGCACAGTCCCTGCCTACAATGAACTGGACTACAAACTGGCTCTATTTTTAATTTTGGCACCTGGGTTTCCTCACTCATTTAAGGATCAAGTCGGTAGAACCAGGAAGGGGGTGGACAGGGCAAAACCAGAACTATTGTCCTCAAATCCCAAAGCATAAGGCGCCCAATGAAGAAAGCAGCATGGCTTAGCGGACAGGGCACGGGCCGGGAAGTCGGGAGGTCATGGGTTCTGATCCCGGCTCCGCCTCTTGTCTGCTGCGTGATCTTGGCAAGTCACTTCACTTCTCTGGGCCTCAGTTCCCTCATCTGTAAAATGGGGATTGAGACTGTGAGCCGCATGTTGGACCGGGACACTGTGTCCAACCCAATTTGCCTGTATCTACTTGGGTGCTTAGAACAGTGCTTGGCATATAGTAAGCACTTAAATACCATCATTATTATTATTTTTAATAAAGCCAAGCTCGAAAAATCAACAAAAGGAAACACTTTGCCCAGCAAAAGTGTGTGTGTATATGCGTGTGTAAGGGGAGGGGGGAAGGAGCAGTAATAAGCATATGAAATTTGTTTCCTCAGGAAATGTAGCAGAAAATAAAAGCAAGTCCAGAAGACTTTTGATGACGTTCGTGGTCAGGCGGTCATCATGAGTCATTAAGAGACGAGATTACCGATGAGAGGCAAAAGAATCAGCGATGAGAAAGGGTTAAACTGATTCCCGATAAGAAGGATAAGTTAAGGCTGTGCGATGGTACAACTAGAACCAGGAGAAGAGATACCAATAGTACGCACTTAACAAGTACCGTAAAGCTCATCTCTAGACTGTTAACTCATTGTGGACAGGGAATGTGTCTGGTTTTTGCTGTACTTTACTCTCCTAAGAGCTTAGTACAGTGTTCTGCACCTCGTAAGCCCTCAATAAATACAACTGAATGAATGAATTATTAACGAGCTTACATTCGAGAGGAGTACATGTGTTTGTAGCTGTGGTCCAGTGGCCCGTTCCAAATTTTAGGGCAGAAACAAGACAAACGATCATCTCCACTAAGTTCATTTTCCTCTGATGCTGCCTCAGCGAGAGGAGGGACCCTAGGGAAGAGATGGGGCTTGCCTTAGAAAAGGATCAATTCAAATCAATCAGACTTAAAATGAAACAGCGCATCCACCTACAGTAAAGTTGATTGGATAAATGGCAGGTTGTTCTTGCCACAGACTCTCCTTCCAAAAGAAGACAGAACTTTGATTAGAGATCTCTCCGAGTGAGGATGCTGCTGGGAGCGAGAGGGCTAGGAAACACAGACTCAGATTATGGATTCCCCCTCCCCAGGGGCTCTCTGCTCAACTGGAGACCGCCTCCTCATCCAGGGTAATCCCAGAATTCTCAGAGAAGGGCACTGAGAGGTCATATGCTCTCTGAGAGGCGAGGCCAGCTCCACTTCGCTCCAGAGAATGGTTTCCAGTCAAGTCCAGATAGCAGAATGTTGCTACAGCTCCAGATAAGAATTGATTAGATCTGAAGCGGATTAAATCCGGGGGAGTTAGCTCTTGATGATTACCAGGAGAGTGGATTAAGTCACCGATCAAGGGATCAAAAGGGGTAACTGTTGGCTGGTTGGTGACCTCAGGTGTTATCGCAAACACGCTGAAATAGGACGGGATGGGTTTCAAGGAATTGGGAACCGTCCTTGGGAGTGTTATCGCAAACACGCTGAAATAGGACGGGATGGGTTTCAAGGAATTGGGAACCGTCCTTGGGAAAGGCAGTGAGTGGGAAGGGTGATTTCTGTCCTCCTGATCCAACCTGGCCTCTCTCACTCTAGATCCTTCTGACCTGTCTGCAGAAGCGGCCTAGTGGACAGATCAGGGGCTCAGGAGTCACTAGGACCTGGGTTCTAATCCCGACGCTTCCACCTGTCTGCTTTGAGACCGTCACTCCACTTCTCTGGGCCTCCCTCCCACCGATTCCTCCCACCTCACCTAGCTTCTATTCTAACTCTAACCCGATTGCAGAACTATCAACCACAGTCCTCCCTAGCCCACAACCATCCAATGGCACCTGGTTGGGTCTTTTGGCTGATGCCTATTTAGCCTTCTGTTGACCATCAGACCACCCCAGAATTCCCAAGTTTCTGAAAAATGGTCCTCTCAGGAAGAGACTTAGTGAAATAAGAAAGTAGTAAAACAGTAATTAATAATAATAATGTTGGTATTTGTTAAGCGCTTACTATGTGCAGAGCACTGTTCTAAGCGCTGGGGTAGATACAGGGTAATCAGGTTGTCCCACGTGAGGCTCACAGTTAATCCCCATTTTACAGATGAGCTAATTGAGGCCCAGAGAAGTGAAGTGATTCATCCTAGGTCACACAGCAGACAAGTGGCAGAGCTGGGATTAGAACCCATGACTTTCTGACTCCCAGGCCCGGGCTGTCTCGGCTACACCATGCCGCTTCTCACTACGCCATGCTGCTTCTCAGCCAGATACGAAAAAGGCACTCCAGATGAGTTAAAAAAGTATCTTGGCCTGTCTTACTTCAAAGCAAGCATACACCATTTCCCTGACTGAGGATCCAAATTGTAGCTTATTCCTTTCGGGGTAGTTATTATACTGGGCTGCAAATAGCTAAACAAAATACTTGCGGAAAATTTATTATGAAAGGTAGCCTGCCAAAACTAATACTCTTCACCAAAGTAAGAAAATCCTCCTCCCTCAACAACCCGCTCCCCTCCGCCACACACACGCAACCCAAGCACGCACATCCTTAGTTTTCAAGTTATGTATTAGTAAACAAGAATACTTCTAAGTAGTTTATGGGTTCAAGTAAGTGCTTTATGGAAAATGTGGTCTGACAGCCTTATTTAATTTATTCCCCAGTGACTCTGTACAAAATGTGGGGCAGAAACTGATGTCCAAGATTTCCTGTGCTTGAGCTGTTTCTGTGATTGGGGGGAAAGCATTTGGGATCGGCTGCCTTTCATAGACAAAACTGTGGAATTGATCTTTTCTGGCTAAAGCTTTTGGTGATTTCCAGCATCGAGAGGCTTTAAGAGGTCAGCTTCTCCAACACCCTGTCTTCAGCGCTGCCGCTTGTCAGCCGTGTGACTGTGGGCAAGTCACTTCACTTCTCTGTGCCTCAGTTGCCTCATCTGTAAAATGGGGATTCACTGTGAGCCTCACGTGGGACAACCTGATTCCCCTGTATCTCCCCCAGCGCTTAGAACAGTGCTCTGCACGTAGTAAGCGCTTAACAAATACCAACATGATTATTATTCAGGTCTAACTCGTTGGCTAGAGATTCTCAAGCCCTTGACTACCCAGGACACAGTATGACACACCTTCATCACTAATTCTTCATCTACACACACATGAATCCATAGACACACACTCTCTTTCTCTCTCTCTAGTCCTCCTGTCTTGTCTCTAGGCACTATAAGACTTATCTAGCTTCCTCAATATAGTTAATAATAATAATGAATAACTGTGATATCTGTTAAGTGCTTACTATGTGCCAGGCACTGTACTAAGCAATGGGGTGGATACCAGCAAATCCAGTTAGACATAGTCCCCGTCCCTCATGGGGCTCTCTCTCTTAATCCCCATTATACAGATGAGGGAACTGAGGCCCAGAAAAGTGGAGTGATTTGCCCAAGGTCACACAGCGGACAGGTGGCAGAGCTGGGATTAGAACCCAGGGCCTTCTGACTCCCAACCAGTGCATAGGCCAAGCTGCTTTATAGACGGGTCAAAAGGACTCTAGAGTGAGTGAGTGTGCTTGTGTGTAAACTATTACTAGGTCACTCCTTGGCTTTCTCTAGTTCTGCTTCATGAACAACACACCTTGAAGCCTTTCTTCATTTCCCCAACTCCTTATCCATCCTCAGATTCTGTGCCGATCTCTCTGGCATTCTGTACATCCGTCTTGAGTACCATGTCTAGTTCTGTACTTTACAACACCGGTTGGGAACTAACCTGTGGGAAACGTTATGTGATCCTGTCTTATCGTTTCCTAAAAGTCACCTGTTTGGACACTAAATTGCCGCTGGCCTCCTGTGAGACCTTCAGCAATCAATCGATCGATAGCATTTATTGAACCCTTACTGTATGCAGAGCCTTCTACTAAACGTCTGGGCGAGTACAATGCTACAGAGTGGGTAGACATGTTCCCTGCCCATAATGAGCTTTCGATCTAGGGGGGCAAGTCATTTGACTTCTCCAAACCTCAGTTTCCTCATCTGCAAAGCGGGGAGAATAATATATACCTTTCTACCTAGTTATCGTGAGGGCAAAATGCGGTCACCAGTGCAGTGGAAAGAGCACAGGCCTGGGAGTCGGAGGAACTGGGTTCTAATACTGGCCCCTCTACTTGTCTGCTCTGTGACCTTGGATAAGTCACTTCACTTCTCGGGGCCTCAGATACCTCATCTGTAAAATGGGGATGAAGCCTGTGAGCTCCATGTGGGACAGGGACTGTGTCCAACCCGATTATTTTGTATCTGCCACGTGCCCGGAACATAGTAAGCACCTAACAAATACCACAATTAGTAGTAGTAGTGATAAAAATAACAAGAGCATTTTGGGAATAAAAAGGGCTTTACAAAAATCAAGCTGTTATTTTGCCTGAGAATCTCTGACTCTTGCGTTAAACGGAGTCATTCGCTCAGCAGTCCTTCCCAATCACCTACAGATGAGGAAACTGAGGCACAGAGGAGTTAAGGGATTTGGCCAAGGTCACACAGCAGGCAAGGAAAAGAAGCATGGCCTAGTGGGTAGAATCCAAGGGTGGTTACTGTCAGTGCGTACTGTGCCAACTTTGTCAAAACGTCCCCTGAAACGTGCTGACTTAAGAAGAATGGATCAGGAAGCTGGACGAACGCTTCTGTGGCTCAGTTTCTCTCCCTTAAAAACAGGGAACTGGAAGAGGCGGCTGGCGCTAGAGGTAAAAAAGAGATAAAATCAGAGTCGGAGCACTTTCACCAAGATGCTGTGAGTATATTGTGAGTGATCGGGTGTGTGTGTTTGTGTGTTGTATGTGTGTGGGCTCCAAAACGCGAGCGGAATGTGCAGTCTAGTTGGGTTTGTGTTATTAACTAATAAAGAAGTGTCGTGAGATAAAAGACCCCTCTTCACAAGTTCCAGACTTGACAAGCTTGCCTTCTTTCATACAGAAATTCAAAGAGTAGAAGCGCCATTTATGAAAAGGCAATTTGTTATGAGTCACACAGGATGTGATGAAAATGGTGGAGACTCTTGCCAAAGTCAAAAACGTGACATGCACAGCAGAGTGTAAACACGCATGGGAGGTAAACTCGGGCAGATCTTTCAGATGTATTGGATGTCTAATCCTGTAGAACAAACTAAGTTTCAAACAACAGACGTCCAACTGAAAGAGGGGTAAAAATCATCTCTTAAAGGAGTGAAATGCACAGATTCACCCCCTGAAAAACCTTTTTTAATCAATCAATCGATAGCATTTGTTGAGCACTTGTGTGCGGAGCACTGCACTAAGCGCTTGGGAGAGTACAATACAACAGAATTGGTAATCTTGGTTGCATCTATGATTAATCAACACAAGGCACTGCGAGGAGGGATCTGCACCACATAGATGCACATTCACGCATGAATAAGACTGACTGATTCTAGTGTTTTGATTCATTATCCTCCGCTGGCGATAGTTTAGAAGAATCACTCTTGGGAGTTAAAAATTGTTTCAGAGAGCTTGTCTTTGAGACCTCTTTGGTTAAAAAAGTAAATGATGATACTTCCTCTAGATGGCTTTTAGATTCATGAAGTAAATACCAGATTCAGCCCGCCTTGTCCATGATTTGGGAAGGGATTCAACGTGGCCAAACCACTTACATCTTGTGTTCTGTTCTTTCCCACTTGCTAAATCATTTAAAGTGTCCAACTAAGGCATCCACCTGAATTCACTGAGCTCTATAAGCTCTCAGCCTTAATAGGATCTGAACTTAATGGAGTATATTGTTACCGGGTTATGAAACGATAACAACCTCACCCTAGGATTTATTCTTAGCCACTCTTGTAGAGCCCATCGAAAGACACGTGGACTTCTGAGAGGCACTGTGGCCTAGAGGAAAGAGTCAGAAGACCTGGGTTCTAATTTCCGTTCCTCCCTGTACCTGCTGTGTGACTTTGGGCGAGTGACTTAATTTCTCTGTGCTTCAGTTCCCTCATCTGCAAAACGGAGATTCAGTAGCTGTTCTCCCTCCTACCGCAAGCCTAATGTGGTATTATTTTTTGCATCTACCCCAGCACTCAGTTCAGTACGCGACACATAGTAAGCACTCCACAGATAGCACTATTATTATTTGTAGGTCAGTCAGATTACATTATTCCCTGCCGTGCCGTGTATCTCCTTCTCGTCGTACAATGTTCTTAATCGCTTCAGCAGGTGTGCCGGAGGGAGTTCGGAAGTTTAGGAAATTTGACTAAATAGATTTTAACTGTAGAATGGATCATAGGTGTGAAGTCGGGATCTGAACTCTTTCCCTAGCGTGAAATCCTTTTTCTAAGACAGCCCTCACGATGACTCGCTTCTTCTTCCCTTCTGCTGATTGTTTAATGAGCGGGATTTACACATGTGCAGGGGGCTCAGTCCCTAGAGTCCTGAAAAAAGATCAAAGTTTTCCCTGCCCCATCTCCCCAACCTGATGGAGGTGGGGGCCGTAATCTCGGGTTATGCTGTGCCAAAATCGTTTCTGATCTTTTTTAAAAAAAAGTAGTGCTTGTTGAGGGCTGACTGTACTAAGTGTTGGGGAGATAGAAGACAATCGGGTGGGACAGAATCCCTCACCCATATGGGACCCAGATGGGTAATGGAGGCCCAAAGCAGTGAAGGGACTTGTCCAAGATCACACAGCAGACAAGTGGCGGAGCCGGCATCCTTTCGACTCCCACTTCTGTACTGTGACCACAGAGCCACGCTACTTCTCCTTGTGCGCTTCTTATTTGTGCCGGTCCTCCTGGTCTCCTGGCAGAATGCAAGCTACAGAATCATTACAGACCTGAGCATGAGTCCTTGGGGGTCGGGGAACTCTTATTTAAGAGTTTTAGCTTATTTTTGTGTTCCAGCTCCATATTAGGGAGCCGGAAGACCAAGATCCTGGGAAGAGAACTGAGTCCTCAGTTCTAAGTCACCCTGATTCGCTCCCTTTATTCACCACCTCGATCCCAATCCCATAGTACTTATGTCCATAGCTGTTATTTATTTACTTATATAAATGTATGTATTTCCCCACTCCTCCAGAATCTCCAGTGGTTGCCCGTTCACCTCAGCATCAAACCGATCCTCCTCTCCATCTGCTGTAAAGCTCTTGCCCCCTCCTACTTCACCTCACTTCTCTTCTACTACAACCCAGCTCGCACACTTCATTCCTCCAACGCCAACCTACTCACTGTACCTCCATCTCGTCTATCTCTACGCCGACCTCTTGCCCACATCCTGCCTCTGGCCCCGAACGCCCTCCCTCTTCATATCAGACAGTTACTCTCCCTGCCTTCAAAGCCTTCTCGAAGGCACAATTCCTCTACGAGGCCTTCCCTGACTTAGCCCTCTTTTCCTCTTTTCCCACTCCCTTCTAAGGCACCCTGATTCGCTCCCTTTATTCATCACCTCGATCCCAATCCCATAGTACTTCTGTCCATATCTGTTATTTATTTACTTATATAAATAGTATGTACAGTATAGTATATGTAAAATATATATATATATATATATATAGTTTATAGACATAAATACAGTCTGTCTCCCCTGTAGATTGTAAGCGTGTTGTGGAAAGGGAATGTGCCTTATATTGTTGTTTGTACAGTCCCAGTGCTTAGTACACTGCTCTGCACACTGTGAGCGCTTAATAATTGTGATTGAATGAATGAATAAACATCTTTGGTGATGAGAGCAATGGAAGGGCAGTATCTCTGGCTATCGGTCAATCGGTGGTATTTATTGAGCATTTTCTGAGTACAGAACATTGTACTAAGCACTTGGGAGAGTATAATATAATGAGTACACATGGTCCCTGCCTTCAAGGACTTCTTCAAGGGGAGAAAGCACAAAAATAAATCATGAATAAGAGAAATAAAAAGGGGATGAAACCGGCAGGAGAAGTAAAAGGAAAAGAGCATTTCAAGAGACTTTTCTGAACCGAAAATAATATTTTTTAAAAAATAAAAATAGCCCTAGACCTGCCCTCTTTAAAATCGTTTTCTCTGATGGTAGACTGTAAACTCGTTGTGCGAGGGGAATGTGACTGCTAATTTTTTTTTACTGAACTCTCCCAAGTGCTTAGAGCAGTACTCTGCACACAGTAAGCGCCAATAAATCCCATCGATCGATCGATCGATTGGTTCCAGGACACAGGATGATATTAATGTATGCAACTCAGTGTGAAAGGAGCGGGTCAATACTTCTGGCTAACCGTTCATCTTCCTGGAGTGGGATCAGCACACAGGGAGATTTACCACCACGATTTCTTCCGCGTTATCCTGCAACCTTGTACAATTTCTCTGCAGGGCCACCCACTGACAGATGCGGAATACACTGAAAATGAATCACGCACTAGATGCTGCCAGGTGTTAATGTTAACAAATTGATTAAGTAGCTTCTCAGCTTCTCTTCAGAATCCCTTTTCTTCAGTAGGTCTGACTCTTACCTTGCTATTAGCCTAGAAAATGCACCTATTCAGAAACACTTCACCGAGGAGCTGAAAGGCAAGCGCAATCTGTGGTGATCTGAAAAGATTTGGATAGAGCTCATTCTTGTAAACAATTTCAAGATATTCTGCTAGATGTACACAGATCCTTCTTCGGAAAGAATCAAGCCGAGAACTTCTCACTGGCTAAGAACCACTACGTATTTTGCCGAAAGCCAAGGGTAGAGGTCAGTCCCCGCTGGATTATAAGACTCTTGAGGGCAAGAATCATGTCTACAAACTTGTTCTGTAGTCCCTCTAGACCGTAAGCTCCTTGTGGGCAGGGAACATGTCTACCAACTCTTGTTATATTATACTCTCCTAAGTGTTCTGCATACAGTGAGAGCTCAGTAAATCCATTCGATCGATTGATTGCTCTGGCAAGTGCTGGGTACAAGGCTCTGCCCCTAGTAAGCACTCAATAAATATGACTGATCGACTGATTGATAAACACCAGAGATCTGTTGCATTCCACTCTCTACAACAAATAGAAAGAAAGACCACCAATAAGGGTGTGCCGTTATTCTTAATAATAATAATGTTGGTATTTGTTAAGCGCTTACTATGTGCCGAGCACTGTTCTAAGCGCTGGGGTAGACAAAGGGGAATCGGGTTGTCCCACGTGGGGCTCACAGTTTTCATCCCCATTTTACAGATGAGGGAACTGAGGCACAGAGAAGTTAAGTGACTTGCCCACAGTCACACAGCCGACAAGTGGCAGAGCTGGGATTCGAACTCATGAGCCCTGACTCCAAAGCCCGTGCTCTTTCCACTGAGCCACGCTGCTTCTTGAATTTCTGAAATCTAAAAAGTGCAGTGCAACAACAAATAACACATTCCCTGCCCACAGTGAGCTTACGGTCCATGGGGGAGACAGACAGTATGACTAAATAAATGACTAAATGAATAAATAAATTACAGCTACGTACACAAGTGCCATCTGATATCTACATAATGTTTTTGATTGAATCGGATTTTGACAGAGAGAGAACCAATTCTATAGGCCCTTCTGGAGCACCAAAATAACACACCACCCTCAAAAACAACAGAGTATATCAGTTCACACCACTAAAGTGCTCAATAAATACAATTGACTGATTGACTGATTGATTGAGGAGGACAGAATGAAGATCAATGCCAACCCAAATGAAAATGATATATCCCACACCGGAAAAAACATCATTTCACATGGAATAATATAGATTGCAAACCCCTTTGAGTGCTGGAATCATCTATACAGACTCTACTGTACTCTCCCACGTGCTTAGGAGACACAGTAAATATTCAGTGAATGTTACTGATTGACTGAGTAAGAATATTCAATTCCTCCCAAGACCCAAATGAAAAGGATAGTTCCTGGTTTGAAAGTACGGAGAAGAACATGGCACTCGGCAAAACATCAATCGACCAGTGGTATTTATTGAGCGCTTACTGTGTGCAGAATGCTACACTAGGGTTTGGGAGAGAACAGTGTAATAGAGTTGGTGTGGTGAGGCCACAGCAAGCTGCCTTGTTAGAGACTGTTTGTGATCCCATAAAAAACAAGGAACAGACCGATGGGCTCTACTTGAGGCAGGTGATTGCGGGCCAGTAGGGGTGGAGCACGGAGGGAGGCTTGGCTTTCTCTCCCTCTTCTACCGGATAATGGGCCTGGACCAATCACTGACCGCCATGTACAGTCGCAGCTGCCTCCCCTAAGGCGGATAAAAGGCAGTTGTTTGGAATTGTGAAGGGGCACTTGGGACACACACAGAGGCCTCCAGAAGGCCCGCAGAGCAAGAAGCAGAGGAGAGCGGCACTTGGAAGTAGAAAGAAGAATCGGCTGAATGGGCTCGTTTAACCCCAGACTGGCACTGGACTCTTGGTGGAGTGAGTGAGTGTGTGTATGTGTCACTCCTTTGCACCTTGGGAAAACTAAGTAAAAACTTTCCACATTCACCTTGGCGATCAGAGGTGTGGTTTGACTTCTACTACGTGTCACCGAGGCTCCCCCAGCCCAGGAAGGTCCTGGTTGGTACAAACCGGGGCCTTGCGACGGATGGTAGTCACGTATCCTGCCAAAGCAAGCTTCCAGGCTAGAGGGACCATCTATAATCAATCAGTGGTACTTATTGAGCACTTACTGTGTGCAGATCACTGTACTAAGCTCTTGGGAGAGTGCAATAGAACAGAGTTGGTAGATATGTTCCCTGCTCATACACCAGGGTCAGTGTTTTGAAGACCTCCCTCACCATTTTTGCAGAGGGGAGTCCTCCCTCAAATACCCCAAAAGCAGCATGGCCTAATGGATAGAGCACGGGTCTGGGAGTCAGAAGGAACTGGGTTCTAATCCTTGCTCCTCCACGCGTCTGCTATGTGACCTCGGGCAAGTCACACTTCTCTAGGCCTCAGTTACCTCAACTGTAAAATGGGGATTGAGACTGTGAGCCCCACGTGGGACAGGGACTGTGTCCAACCTGCTTATCACCCTCTGGACTGGAAACCCTCTGCGGGCGGGCAATGCGCCCCTTTTCGTTATATTGTACTCTCCCAAGTGCTTAGTACAGTGCTCTGCACACAGCAAGTGCTCAATGAAAACGACTGACTTTACTGGCTGTGCTCCACCCACCATCGTCCCAGCTTCAGACAGGGTCACTGCATTTATTAACTCAACTCTCAGCTTGGTTGTCATCCCGGGGTGAGGAAGAACCGAAAGAGCTGCTCTCTGGGGCAGTACGTATCTGGTTGACTGCACCGGGGTGGCCAGGATGACTGGAGGGGGTCCCCCCTCTCCAAAGCGGATTTACATCGTCCCCCTTAAGCGAGCTGAATGTCAATAGCCATCCTGCCCCATCACAGCTTATTTCTGGCTCCTGCCACTCTTCAAAACCAAAATAGATGTATCGAGGTGATGTTACAAGACAAAGTGTCGAGCGAGGAAAGAATTAGTCCACTGGAAACCCCCGTCCACACGTCCCTCCACCAATCAGATGCCTCTCTGGACCTCACTTTGTTATGATCTGGTTTTAAGTTCTTATTATTCATGCATTCCCCTGTTGACTGGTTGACATTTCTCAGACATTGTTTGCCCACCCTGGCATTAAGGAGAGATAGAGGCTGCATGTGATGCTCTGAAGACCCCAACCATCCCTTCTGACCCACCCCAAATCATGAAATGACCCTGTTTACTTTTTTCTTCCTCGGAGGCAGAATCTTGTCATCACAATCCGGGGGACTCCCCCTGTTCGATTTTGAAGGTTGCGGACAAAAATTTGCATGCGTGGAGGGAAATGGAAGAAATCAGCCTTCCTCTGTTCTCAGGATCAATCGATCGATCAGTCGTATTTACTGAGTGCTTACTGTCTGAAGAGGACTGAACTAAGCGCTTGGGAGAGTACAAATACAACAGTATAGTGGACACATTCCCTTCCCACAATGAGCTTACGGTCTTGGGAGAAGGCTTTGGGTGCCAATGAACTGGTCCCTTATCTAATTTGAGAGACAAGTCAAGAGAGCAAGAATCCCTCCTTCAGACATCTCTGGTGGAAGCTGCCGTCGATTCACTGAAGTACTTCAGATTTCATTTTTGCTTGCTTTAGGTGCTGCGTCTATAAAAATACATATATAAAGGGCTATGAAAATATTATTATGCAGTATTATTATCATTTCTAGTAGCATGATTAGCATTCCTCATTATTACCTATTGCTTGGTACAGTGTCTGGCACATAGTAAGTGCTTAATAAATAACATAAAAAAAAGTGTGGACCCTGGTGGAAATAAAGATGGCCACCTCTTTCAGTCGGTCAGCCAGCCAATCATACTTATTGAGCTCTTACTGTGAGCAGAGCACTATACGAGGAACTTGGGAGAGCACAAGACAACAGTATAACAGACATATTCCCTGCCCACAACATGCTTACAGACCAGAGGACGAGCTTACAGTCTAGAAGGGCAGGGAAGCTCAGGGGTCTGAACTACATATCCGGCAACCCTGCATTTTACTTTGAGGTTTGGGAGAAAAGACACTGTCCTTGTGTAGGTCTCAGTTTCCTCATGGGTAAAATAGAAACGATGTTTCTGCCCTCACAGGGACATAATAATGGCTTTTGTTCAGCGCTTATAACGTAAGTGTTGGAGTAATTGCAATATAATCAGATCAGAACCAGTTTCTTTCCCATAGGGAGCTCACAGATAAAGAAGGAGGGAGAACAGGTGTTCTATCCCATTTTACAGCTGAGGAAAATGAAGCACAGGGATAAGTGACTCACGCAAGCACACTTAGTGAGCAAGTGGCAGAGCAGGGATTAGAACTCATATCTCCAGATTCTCACTCCTGCGTTTTTCCCGTTAGATCACAGAATCAGTCCATCACAGAATATCTCCCATCAGAATCAAGTTTGATGTGGTTTTTTATTCTGTCGATGCTACCACAGGCAGAGGCGTTGGAGATGTTCTGCAGCCATGAAGCACTCAGTAAGTAGCATCGCTCGATCGCTTCAGGAAGCTTGGTCCTACTTGATTGCTGTCAGATTTTTTTTATGTGAAAACCTCCCTTCTAGACCACTTATCAATGGTATTTATCGAGCGCCCACTGTGAGCGAAGCACTGTACTGGCAGCGTGGGAGAGTACATTATAACAGACTTGGCAGACACGGTCCCTTCCCACTTGTGAGAAAACATATAATACAAATAGCTGCATAGATTAGGTGCTTAATACATACTGTCAGTAGTATGTGTTTGAGAAATTCTTTCTTTCCCTGTAGACTGTAAACTTGTTATGGTCAGGGAATGTGTCTGCTAATTCTCTTTGTATTGTACCCTCCCCAGCTCTTAGCACAGTGCTCTCCACATAGCAAGTGCCCAATAAATACCATTCACTGACTGATTGCAGGAGCTCACCATTAGTGTTCTTTCCATATCTGTATAAACCAAAACTCATTAAATTCTCCTTAATCAACCAACCGTATCTACTGCGCAGAGCACAGCACTAAACACTTGGGAGAGTGCAACGTGACAGTACAACATGACAATATAGAGAAGCAGCGTGCCTCAGTGGAAAGAGCCCGGGCTTCGGAGTCAGAGGTCACGGGTTCGGCTCCCGGCTCTGCCACTTGGCAGCTGGGTGACTGTGGGCAAGTCACAACTTCTCTGTGCCTCGGTTACCTCATCTGTAAAATGGGGATTAACTGTGAGCCTCACGTGGGACAACCTGATTACCCTGTATCTACCCCAGCGCCTAGAACTTAGCACAAAGTAAGCGCTTAATAAATGCCACCATTATTGTATAACGGACACATTCCCTGCCCGACACCAAGTTTCTCGGCGGCTCCTCCCCGTTTCTCTTTCAAATCGCTTCAAGGGGTTTACCCAGAGGTTTCCCATCTGAAAGGAATAGTTCACTGAGCGTTATGAAAACAACATGGTGTCTTTAAATATAGTAGATGTAACCTACCCTGATCTCTTAACACAATATTGGGTCTATTTCTCTTTTGGGATACCGGCCTACCCAGCAGATGGCGGTGTAAGGACTCAAACTTGTGCATGGGCTAATAGCTTTATGCAAATCATTTCTGAGAAATGGTTGCTTGGGACATATTTCTTATTAAACCTGTCCATTCCGAACGATTTCACCTTTTTACAGTCGAAATAAAACAGGCCTTCCTGCAGGGGATTCAGGAGACTTTTGAATTTCTCGTCAAGGCAGAGATGCTTCTTGCGGGCTGTGTGACCTGGGGCGAGTCGCATATTTTATTGTCATCACTGATATTAATATTTAACTTGTCTGTGCCTCCGTTCCCTCATCTGCAAAATGGGGACTCAGGGTCTGTTCTCCCTCCTACTTAGATGGTGAGCCCAGTGTGGCTTCTGATTATCCCGAATCTATCCTGAATCTGAATGAAGACTGTGAGCCTCACGTGGGACAACCTGATTCCGCTGTATCTACCCCAGCGCTTAGACCGGTGCTCTGCACATAGTAAGCGCTTAACAGATACCAACATTATTATTCTTACTATTACCCCAGTGATTAGTACAGAGCTTGACACCTGATAAGGACTTAAATATAATTATTATTAGTACACCTTCATCTACTTTAACGTCTGTCTCCTCCTCTAAATTGTAAGCTCGCTGTGGGCAGGGGTCGTGTCTGCTAATGCTGTTGTATTGTGCTCTTCCAAGTGTTCAGTTTGGTGCTCTGCGCATTGTAAGCACTCGATAAATGCCATTGATCGATTGGTTGATTGAGTTCCTGCTCGTGGCAAAGCAATGACTTCTTGGAGTGGGATGCTCCTGTGACTCTGAGGATAAACGCGTGATAGATCCCTCAGTCTCAGACATGGGTCTTCTGCATCTGCCTCGTTTCAAAAGGAAACGTAGAACATGGACTCGATCCTCTCAGCGGAACAGAACCCGGAAATGGTTGACTGAATAGAAACATGAACTGGGGGAGAGGTGAAAGTTCAGAAGACAAATCGCTCAGTCGATCAACCGTATTTACTGAGTACTTACCTGTATGCAGAACACTGTACTAAGCACTTGGGAGAGGGCAATATAGCAGAGTCAATAAACGTGTTTTCCCACCACAGTGAGTTTACAGTCTCGAGGGGGAGACGGATATTAATATAAATAAATTAAGAATACGTACCTAAGTGTTGTGGGGCTGAGGGAGGGATGAATGAAGGGTTCAAGCGCTTACTGTGTGCAGAGCACTGTACTGAGCGCTTGAGAGAGTACAGTAAAGTCAGTAGCGCTAATCCCCGTACCAGGGGAGTTTACAATTGAGTGGGATCACTTAAAAGAAATGGTAGCCGGCGGAAGAACTGAAAGGTTTCCATGAAAGCTATCAGTAAGGTGTGAGAAGAAGAGTCTGTGACCCCTGTAGAAAGATGTGAAACCAAGAAAATTCACACCGCACAAAAGTGAAGAACTAAGCCCAGCCGAGTTTGTCATGCAGGAACACTTGTTCCGGCCTGAATGTTTCTGTACTGCTGCTGATCCTCACCTCAGGACTGTAAAAGTGCCCATTTGGAGCTTTCTCATTGGAAGGATTAAGGCTTCTGGACATGCCTGTGAAACGCTTTAGTAGATGATACTTTCCTACGCACCTCCCAGATCCAAGGACTCTGATTATCAAAACTCCACAGACAATTGGGGGCCACCAGAAATCTCGTATGGGGTACTCTCGATTTGTCAAGTGCTTTTATTTGGTCCAAGTTCTTATATATTTTATGCTCATATTATCCATCTGAGGTAAGGAGACACAGGATGTATTTGTTGCGGGCAGGGAATGTGTCCACTTATTGTTATGCTGTACTCTCCCAACTGCTCGTTACAGTGCTTTACACATAGAAAGTGCTCAATAAATATGATTGAATGAATGAATATTCATTTTAGAGATGAGGAAACTGAAACACAGAGCGGCTTAAGTGACTTTCCTGAGGGGACATGCAAGTTGAATCGTCAAATAATAATGAAAAGAACGCTAATAATAATTGTGGTATTTGCTATCAAGCAAGCAAGCAAGCAATCATTGGGATTTATTCAGTGTTTCCTCTGTGCTTGGGAGAGAACAATACAACAGAGTTGACGGGCAGGATCCCTCCTCTCAAGAAACTTACAATGTAGCACTTAGTTCATGCTAAGCACTGTACTAAGTGCTGCGGGAGATGTAATATAAGGAGATTGAGCACAGTCCCTGTCCCGCATGGGGCTCACTGCCTAATGGGCAGAAGAACGCCTTTATCCCCAGTTTGATAGCTGAGGAAACTGAGGCACAGAGAAATCTCTTCATGTGAGGCCCTCCTTGGGGTTTTTATAGTTTAGAAGAGTGGAGAGGTAGGGAGTCCTGATGGCATCAGAACTTTTACACTCTCATCGCCTCAGGGGCACCTACCTGATTTCCCCCAAGTTATTCCTCCTTACCTCTTGATCTAGTCAGCAGGTAAAGAGAAGCAGCATGGTCTAGTGGATGGACCTGGGAGTCAGAAAGACCTGGATTCTAATCCTGACTCCTCCTCTCGTCTGTTTTGTCACCTTAGCCAAGTCACTTCACTTCTTGTTCCCTCAGTCATCTCAGCTGTAAAATGGAGATTAAGACTGTGAGCCCCATGTGGGTCAGGGACCGTGTCCAACCCGATTTACTCGTATCCACCCCAGCGCTTAGCATAGTGCCTGGTGCAAAATAAGCGCTTAACAAATACCACAATCATTATTATTAATTTTTAAAGGATATTTGTGGAAGTCTGTAGAATCCATAGGACTTGACCACAAGGCCATGCTTCCCAGAAAAGCAGAGTGGCCCAGTGAAAAGAGCACAGGCCGAGGAGTCAGAGGATCTGGGTTCTGATCCCAGCTCTTTCAGTTGCCTGCTGTGTAACCTTGGGCAAGTCACTTGATTTCTCTTGGCCGGTTTCTTCACCGGTAAAATGGGGATTTGTTACTGGTTCCCCCTCTTCCTTAGACTGTGAGCTCCATGAGGGACAGGGACTGGGCCCAACCTGATTTTCTCAGATCTTCCCCAGTGCTTCGTGCAGTAGTTTGCACATAGTAAGCGCTCAACAAATACCATGATCATTGTTATCAGTAGTATTAGGAGTAGTAATATTAAGTCCCTGTTGGGGCACACAGATCTTCCCCTGCTAGACGGTAAAGTCCATAGGGACAGGGATTATGTCTACTTTACTACACTTTCCAGGAGGTTAGTAGAGCGCTCTGCATACACTGTAAGCACTCAATAGATGCCTTTGATTGATTCCTTCATTTAGATCCACTGACTCACCTTGTCGGGAACCGAGATTATGGCAGTGGATCTTTTAGATTCTTTACCCCCTTCAACTTCCCACTCAATTCAATGGCAATAGAAAGTCAACTCATCTGCGTCTTTTCCTTTTAAATAGTCCAACCAAAGTGGAAACTCCTACTCTAAGGGCCCCAGTAGTAAACATGACTTCCTGCTTCCCTTCTGCAAGCGAGTCAGCAGAGTTTTCAATCCCTTTCACCTTTCATCTTTGTTTTCCCTTTGTAACATGAGCCCGATGACTGTCTCTGATTGGGGAATGCCCTGACCTCCGCTCAGTCTAGAGAAAAAGAAAAAAACCCGACTCTGTAAATGATTTGAAGAAGAAAGCAAGGAGACAGGAAGTCCCTCTCTACTAGGCCTCCTGGCTGTTTCCGGGAGTGACGGCTGGTCTGGGATCCTTGCGTGTTTCCCACAGATCCGTCCGGACTGAGACTCCGCTCCACTTTAAAGGTCGTCTTGGGTTTCCCCTCCGAAGAAGAATGTAATTGGATCTCTCCTCTCAGGGAAATGGACTGAAGCAGGCTGGGTCTTTAGGAAGCAGCATATCCACTTCAGACTGATGGGGTGCCGAAAATCTTTCACTATAAGAGGGGCAGCTGGGTTCTGGGAGCTTTTAAGTAGGTGACTGACCAGGTGTGAAGATTAGAGTTCTAGACAGACAGAGAGTCAATTACTCTCCCCACTTCAAAGCCTTATCGAAGGCCCGTCTTCTCCAAGAGGCCTTCCCTGACTGAGCCCTCCTTCCTCTCGTCCCACTCCCTTCTGCGTCGCCCTGCCTCGCTCCCTTTTTTCATCTCTCCTTCCAGCCCCACGGCACTTTCTACTGTTCCTCTAATGTCCCGATGTCACTTGCAGAGACAGACTTCTGGGCTGGATGGCTCACTGCTAAATGGCATTTTGCTCACGGCCTTGAGTGCTTAAGAGCAGAGGATGTTTAAAAATCAAGCAAGTCACAAGTGGGGGAATTCCTCTTTAAAGATGTTGTCTCTCCTTCTCCTTCCTCTTCCCTTCCCCACATTGAGTGGATTGTCTGTCCTTTCCCAGGACTAAATGACTGGGAAGGGCTGAAGATGGAGTCAGCCAGAAGGGGTACAGGAATTTAGACTGTAAGCCCGTCAAAGGGCAGGGAATGTCTCTATCTGTTGCCGATTTGTACATTCCAAGCGCTTAGTACGGTGCTCTGCACATAGTAAGCACTTAATAAATACTATTGAGTGAAAGATTAGAAGCCCTCATAGAGATCTGTGGACTGTGAGCTTCTTGAGGGTAACTCAACCAACTTTACTGTATTGTTCTTTCCCAGGTGCCTAGTACAGTGTACAGCACACAGTAAGCACTCAACAAAGACCACTGACTTTTTTCTAATGGTATTTGTTAAGCGCTTACTATCGGCCAGACACCGTTGTAAGCGCTGGGGTAGGTACAAGGTTATCAGATTATAATAATAATAATAATAATGTTGGTATTTTTTAAGCGCTTACTATGTGCCGAGCACTGTTCTAAGCGCTGGGGTAGACACAAGGGAATCAGGTTGTCCCCACGTGGGGCTCACAGTCTTAATCCCCATTTTACAGATGAGGTAACTGAGGCACCGAGAAGTTAAGTGACTTGCCCAAAGTCACACAGCTGACAAATGGCCGAGCCGGGATTATACATAGTCCATGTCCCACAAGGGGCTCACAGTCTTAGTCCCCATTTTACAGATGAGGGACCTGAGGCACAAAGAAATTAAGTGACTTGCCCAAGGTCATACAGCAGACGAGTGGCAGAGCCGGGATTAGAACCCAGGCCCTTCAGAATCCCAGGCCCGTGCTCTACCTACTAGGCCATGTTGTTTCTCATTAATTGATGGATTGACTTAAGGTCCATCTTGGGGCTCAGATCCACTTGAGAGCCTGAAGTTCAGATTCAGCCTTGAATTCTCAGGGCCGTCGGATCAATTGATGGTATTTATTGAGAGCTGACTATGTGCAGAGCTCTGTACTAAGTGCTTGGGAGAGTGGACCCAGAATTTACTTCCTTCCAGTTTGGGGAGTTTCTGCACAAATAATGAACTGGGGTGGACCTCATTACCCAAAACCCAACCTCTTAATAATAAAAATAATAATAATAATAATTATGGTATTTGTTAAGCCCTTACTATGTGCCAAGCACTGTTCTAAGCACTGGAACACCATTCTAATCACTGAAACACTGTTCTAATGTCTCTTCCAGACATTCCGCCGTTCCCACACCCCTCAACCCACCCAAGTACTGGGCCGAAATCTCTCCAGGAGAACAGGGAGTCAAAACTCCTACATCCCCGCATCCAAAAGATGGAGGCCAAATCCTCCACCATCCTTTGCCTCCGTAGCTGAACCTTAATTTTGAGCGAGAATTTTTCCCTCTTCCATGGGTCATTGGCTGCCAGCTCTAAGATCATCTCTAGGAAGACCTGGGGGTAAAATCCTGCTTCCCCTCAATCAACTCTAAAGTAAATATTTCCAACATTTGTCAAGTGTTCAGGGAATCAAACTGAACCTGACCTCTGTGACCCAGGGAAAAGAGCTACAGAGGTCTTGAGAGAAAAGAAAAGAGAAACAGAAGACCAGCACAGTTCACTGTGTCCAAACCCATTCAAATGGGGAGATATTAAAATCATCTTTTCTACTTCTCCTCAGTTCCAAGCTAGCAAGTAACATTTTCGCCTTTTGTTGGTGGCACAATATAAGTTCAGCCTCCTGCATTAGTTTCACGCGGCCTAACGAAAAGAGCTCGGGCCTGGGAGTCAGAGGACCTGGGTCCTAATCCCTGCTCCACCACTTGTCTGCTCTGTGATTTGGACAAGTCACGGAACTTCTGTGGAACTCAGTACCTCGTCTGTAAAATGAGGATTATAATTTGAGCTTCATGTGAGACATGGACTCTGTCCAACCTTATTAGTCTTTATATTCCCCAACGCTTAATACATTGCTTAGCACCTCGTAAGTGCCTAAAAAAACACCATAAAAGAAAAAATCTAAGCCCTGTCTTTGGGCATGGCTGTCTGATGGCCCTGACGGTGACTCTAGCCTCAGGGAAATCATTTAACTTTTCTGTGTCTGTCCTTCCAAAACTCCCATGGATATGGTGAGGGGATTTGCTTTAAAATAGCAACCTATAAAGAGCTTTGATTATTAGGTTGGAGGTGGTCCTCCCTACATAAAGCATTTGAGGGATATGAAGGTAAGCTGGTATGTTTTACTGATCTTAACTGGAATGAGATAAAGCGACTGTCCTAATCCTATTGATGACAAGCTCATAAATTCCTTACTTTAAAGACCGGATATTATCAATCAATCAATCAATCATATTTATTGAGCACTTATTGTGTGCAGAGCACTGTATTAAGTGCTCGTGAGAGTAGAATGCAACAGAATTAGCAGACATATTCCCTGCCCACAATGAGCTCACAGTGTAGAGTAGGAGACAGACATAAATATAAATAAATTGTGGATTGTGGAAATGCCGTGGGGCTGAGGAGGGTGAATAAAGGGGGTAAATCAGAGAGACGCGAAAACGAGTGGGAAAAGAAAAAATAAGAGCTTAGTCGGGGAAGGCCTCTTGGAGGAGATGTGCCTTCAATAGGGCTTTGAAGTGGGGGAGAGTAATTGTCAGCTCTGAGGAAGGGAGGGCGTTCCAGACCAGAGGCAGGATGCGGGCCAGAGGTCAGCTGCGAGATAGATGAGATGAAGGTAGAGTGAGGAGGTTGACATTAGAGGAGCGAAGAGAGTGGGCTGGGTTGTAGTAGGAGAGTAGTGAGGTGAGGTAGGAGGGTGCCGAGGTGATCGAGTGGTTTGAAGTCGAGGGCAAGTAGTTTCTTTTTGATGCCGAGGCTCTTGAGAAGTAGGGAACGTGGACTGAAGGTTTTTGTGGCCTGAAAGTTTGTGTAGAAAAGTGATCTGGGCAGCAGAATGAAGTATAGACTGGAGTGGGGAGAGACAGGAGACTGGGAGGTCAGCAAGAAGGCTGATACAGTAATCAAGGCGGGATTAACGTGCCAACAGTTTGGATGGAGGGGAAATGGAGGATTTTAGTGTCTTTGTGAAAGTTGAATTGACAGGATTTAGTAGTAGATTGAATATGTGCATATTAATTATTTAAGATCCATAGGATCCATTTCAGGAATGACCTGTTCTATGAGAGCATCCTGTGTTACTGGTCTTGGCTAGTGGTCTTTTGGGGTGGCCCCGAGTTAGGTCTTCGTGGGCACTGAGAGGCTCCTTTCCCTGAATTTTCTGTTTGTCCACTTTTTGATTTAGCAGTAGTGCGGAAGGGAACAGAGAGGGGCTCAGCTAAGGAGGAGATAAAATCAAAAGAGGGAAAACTGTGTGTACGGGGACTTAATCTTTCCAAGACAATGTGGACTTTATCTTTCCAAGTCAATGCAAGATGTTGCCTTTGTCGCTGTGGTTTAGCCTCCTGGCTTAGTGGCAATTCCTCTAGACCGTAAACTCACCGAGGACAAGTAATGTGTCTAAGTTCATTCATTCAATAGTATTTACTGAGCGCTCACTATGTGCAGAGCACTGTACTAAGCGCTTGGAATGTACAAGTCGGTAACAAATAGAGACAGTCCCTGCCCTCTGACGGCCTTTACAGTCTAATGGGGGAGATGGACAGACAAGAACAATAGCAATAATAAGTTATATTGTATTCATTCAATCTTATTTATAGAGTGCTTACTGTATGCAGAGCACTGTACTAAGTGTTTGGGAGAGTACAATACAACAATAAACAGACACATTCCCTGCCCACAATAAGCTTACAGTCTAGAGGAGGGGAGACAGACATCGATACAAATAAATATATGACAGATATGTACACAAGTGCCCTGGGGCCGAGAAGGGGGAAGAGCAAAAGGAGCCAGTCGAGGGGGGGACGCAGAAGGGAGTGGGAGATGAGGAAAAGAGGGGCTGAGCCTGGAAAGTCCTCTTGGAGGAGATGTGCCTTTAATGAGGCTTTGAAGAAGGGTAGAGTGATTGTCTGTTGGTCTTGAGGAAAAAGGGCGTTCCAGGCCAGAGGTAGGACAAGGTTGAGAGGTGGGCGGTGAGAGGTCACTGGTGAGATAGGGGAGATAGAGGCCCAGTGAGAAGGTTAGCACCAGAGGAGCCAAGTGTGTGGGCTGAGTTGTAGAAGGAGAGTAGCGAGGTCAGGTAGGAGGGGCCAAGGTGGTGGAGGGCTTTAAAGTTAATAATGAGAAGTTTTCATTGATGTGGAGGTGGATGGGCAGCCACTGGAGTTTTTTGAGGAGTGGGGTGACGTGACCTGAATTTCTCTGTAGAACTCTCCCAAGCGCTTAATACAGTGCTCTGCAAACAGTAAGCCCGCTATAAATTCCGTCGATTGATTTGTCCAAAAGCAGTTCATCATAAAAGTTGTGTGACCTGGGACAAGTCACTTGGGCCTCAGCTTCCTCATTTGTTACACAGATGTGAGATACCAGTTCTCCTTCCCCCTTAGACTTTCAGTCCAATGAGGGACCAGGACTGTATTCGGTCTGATTGTATTGCATCTGCCCTGGCGCTGAGCACAGTACTGAAATAACCACAATAATTTCGACTATTGTAAAATCGCACCAGTTATGATCGCCAGGTGACGGGAGTAGTTGAAGAAGTGGGGTAGGGACAGCGGACAGCAAGAGAGGCAGCGTGGCCTAGTGGAGAGAACACGGGCCTGGAAGTCAGAAGGATCTGGGTTCTAATCCTGGCTCTGCTGATTTTCTGCTGTGTGACCCTGAGCAAGTCACTTCACTTTTCTGTGCCTCAGTTCCCTCATCTGTAAAATGGGGATTAAGACTGTGAACCCCAAGTGGGACATGAACTTGGGTCCAATTTGATTAGCTTGTATCTACCCCAGCGCTTAGGACAGTGTTTAGCACATAGTAAGCACTTAAAAAAAATCCCATTTTTAAAAAAGAGGGAGAGAGGAGGCAGGGCAAGTTTCCTGCTGAACTATGGATCCTTGAAGTGTGGATCCTTTTCAAACCCAAACTGTGTTTGCGCTATTGTATTTCCTCTCAAATCCCATGATTTTCATGGAAGATGCATTTCTGGGTCATTTGTAATTCCCTTTCGTATACGCGAACTGTATCTTTCAACCAGAGGTACTTCGCATTATAAAGAATTCCTGGATCGTCTCTAAAATGAAATGCCGAGAAGATGATTGAATAATGTTGTACTTCTAATTAAGGATTCTGGCCTAGTGGCTTGAAAAGAGCACACCTTTAGCAAAATATTTCTGGCATTAGAGTTGCGTATTTTATTAGAAATACAATACACCAAAGCATTGCTAGATTAATCAATAATCCTAATGGAAGTACATTTTAAAATAGCAGAAAAGAGTCCTTTGCACTCTCTCTGTATTTCAGTTATCAGATCATTGGTTACCACGTATTTCGCAAGGAAACAATTCTTCAAAATATTAAGAAAAAAGTGGAGGTAAATATATGACATGAAATCTTTTCTGGCCAAGTGCCCTGATTTTAAGAGGCCATCACCCCATTATCTAGAGTTCAATTAAATTAAACTTCTGAATTAGCCTCTTTGAAAGGAGTAGAGGGACAAAACAATGATTAGGTGGGTATTTGATTCCGTGTTTGCCAAATTCTACCCAAGGAGCTTTCCAAGGGAGCTTTATCTATAAGGAATCGATATGGCTTCATTCTCTCTAAGAGTTAAGAAAATAATGGAATTTTGCATACCGGAGCTATCTAAGGGAGTCGTCTGTAGATATAGTCTTCAGAATTCTTTCAAGTGATTCTTGAATAGTGTATATTACATGAATATAAACCTACTATAGTGTATATTGTTGATAGGCAGGGTGAAAGAGTGCTGGGTGTACATCAGAAAGACTTTAGAAGTGTGCACTAGAAAATAGTCTATCAAAACTATGACTTGGAAATCATAGAAAATTAGTCAGGCTAGACTTTCAGTTCCCGGACGACAGGGTTAATATCCACCAACTCTACTGTACTGGACTCTCCCGGTGTCTAGTTCAGTGCTCTGCACAGAGTACGCATTTAATGAGTATCATAAATAAATACGCTGTAGCGGCTGTTAATCGCTTATTCTGTTTTACTCACTGTTCTAAGGGCTGGGGTCGATTCACGTGGGACACGTTTCCTGTCTCACATGAGGTTCATGAGGAGTGAGAATTACAGATGAAGAAACTGAAGTACAGAGAAGTTAAGTGAATCGCCCAAAGTCATACAGCTGGCTAGTGGCAGAACTGGGATTAGAACCCAGCTCCTCTGACGCCCAGGCCTTTCCACTAAGCCACTCTGGTCCTCCAAGCAGTCAATCAATCCATGGCATTTATTGAGCACTTATGTGCCGAGCACCGTACTAAGCGCTCAAAGAGTGCAATACCACAGAATTAACAGGCGAATTTCCTGCCCAAAATGAGTTTACAGTCTAGAGGACTGAGATTGATGACCTCATGAATTTCAGTGATCGATCAATGAATCAATCAATCGTATTGAGCATTTACTATGTGCAGAGCACTGTACTAAATGCTTGGGAGAATACAATACAACAGACTTAGGAGACACGCTCCCTGCCTATAACAAATTTACAGTCGGGAGGAAACGGGCACGTAAAGTATGGCCAATAATAATAATAATATATGCTATCTGTTAAGCGCTTACTATGTGCCAGGCACTGTTCTAAGTTCTGGGGTAAATACAAGGTAATCAGGTTGGACACAGTCCCTGTGCCACACAGAACTCACAGTCTTAATCCTCATTTTACAGATGAGGTAACTGAGTCCCACAGAAGTGAAGTGACTTACCCAAGGTCACATAGCAGACAGTTGGCAGAGTCAGGATTAGAATCCAGGTCCTTCTGACTCCCAGACACGCGCTCTATCCACTACGCCACAGTGTTTCTCTGGTCAGGGACCATTTTCCCATGCTCACTGTATGGAAGAAAGCGCTCCCCCATGGGTCGATCTTTTTATGATATTTTTTAAGCACTTACTACATGCCAAACACTGAATTAAGCACTGGGATAGGTACCACATAATCAAGTTGGACACCATCCCTATCCCACATAGAACTCACTGTTAAAGTAGTAGGGAGTAGGGTTTAATCCCCGTTTAACAGATGAGGAAACTGAGGGACAGAGAAGTTAAGTGACTTGCCCAAGGTCACACAGTAGGGAAGTGGCGGAGCAAAATTAGAACCCAAGTCGTCTGACTCCCAGGATGAATGATGTTGGTATTTGTTAAGCGCTTACTGTGTGCGGAGCACTGTTCTAAGCGCAGGGGGAGATACAGGGTAATCAGGTTGTCCCACGTGAGGCTCCCAGTCTTCATCCCCATTTTACAGATGAGGGAACTGAGGCCCAGAGAAGTGAAGTGACTTGCCCACAGTCACACAGCTGACAAGTGGCGGAGCGAGATTCGAACCCATGACTTCTGTCTCCCGAGCCCAGGCTCCTTCCACTGAGCCACGCTGCTTCTCCTCTTCTTCTTCTTCTCCTGCTTCTCCTGATGAAGAGGAATCAGTGAATGAAACTGAGAAGGAATTGTCAGAGAAATGAGTTTGTCTTTGTCTCTTTCTCTTTCTCCCAATCAGGCGATCGATCGATGGTATTAATTGAGCACTAACTGTGCAGAGAACAGAACTGAGACCTGGGAGAGATTAATCCAATATTATTATGGTATTTGTAAGCATCTACTCTGCATCGAGCACTGTTCTAAGCGCCCGCAGAGGTGGTAGACATCGTCTTCGTCCTCCTTCAGAGTGTGAATTTCCTTTTTCTGTGAAACTAGTGTGTTTGAAATATTTTGCCATACAAATTATCTAGTGAGTGCCTGGTTTTTGCTCTCCTTATAGTCTACAGCTTGAATACAGGAAAAATTACTGGTTGCTGACTCTTAAGTGATGTTTTGCACTAATACATGTAAATCGCCCCCTGTTCCTCTGGGATAAGTTAAATAAACCATCACTTCTTTTCCTGTTTTCTTTCTTGCTGAATTTCCTCTATTCATGTTACAATGGGAGGGAAATCAGGGCTGCTAATAAAATGTGCCTAAGTGTGGTAATTCAGCAGAATCAAACCCATTAGTCATTGAAGCAGACTTTTAGTAGTGCTCATTTTTCCTCCTGAAAAGGACCAAGTAAAATTATGATAATCTAATGCAACTTGCACTGCAGATTTTTGCTAAGCTCAGCCTCCCAAGTTGCATATTCTGTGGAAAACTAATAAGGAGAGAGTCTATATCCTGCCGTTATTTTCTCTTCTGGTTTCATTTTTCTCCGGGTTATGTTGGAGAATATTCATGGGAAAGCACATCTTTCATCCTTTAGTTTTTCGGTTTTGGATACTATCCCTTTAGGTAATTGTGTTGTTTGTTTTGGGGGGGGGGGGAGTTTTGTTGTTGTTAAACGCTCACTAGGTGTACAGAGCACTGCAGTAGATACAGAACAACCCAAGCGCTAGACGCAAAATCATCCGGTCTTATATGCGGCTCACAATCTAAGAAGGAGAGAGAACGCGTATGGAATTAACCGGTAAGGAATTCCCCCATTTTGCAGGTGAGGGAACTGAAGCACAAAGAATTCAAGTGTGGTAACCACAGAGATGGTAATTAGCAGTAATTCTGCCTGTCATTTGAAGACAGGCTGTTGACAGTGAGACTTGGTCTGTGCGTGAGAGAATCACAGAAGAATATTCTTCTGCTCACTCACCCACCTTTTTGATTCCCTTGACATCTAGGGGGAATAATGGACAAACTCCCATCTGCAGCCAGGGGTGGCATCAATCAAATGATTGTTCTCCATTAATCAATCAATCAATCATATTCATTTAGTGCTTACTGTGTGCAGAGCACTGTACCGAGTGCTTGGGAGAGTACAACATAGTAAGCAGGCACATTCCCCACCCTCACTGGATCTAATAATAATACTAACTTTGGTATTTTTTAAGCATTTACTATGTGCCAGGCACTGTACTAAGCACTGGGATGGATACAGGTAAATCAGGTAGGACCCAATCCCTGTCCCCCGGGGGGCTCACAGTCTCAATCCCCATTTTATAGTCTAGGTAACTGAGGCACAGAGAAATGAAGTGACCTGCCCAAGGTCACACGGTCGGTAAGTGGCAGGGGGAGGGATTAGAACCCGTGACATCCTGACTCCCAGGCCCACTACACCACGCTGCTACGCAGCGTTTAGCAGGGTCAACATTTAACCAATACCATTTTTGCAAAAGATAAAAATCAGAATCTGACTCATAACCCACATGGGAAAGGTCAAAACAGAGAACCCTAGATACGAACACTTGCAGAGTTACAGTTGCTAAACTTTAAGAAGAGGAAGGTCTGGTGAGCAACCATGTGATCTGAACTTGTGCCATCTGAGAACTGAAACACTGGTTTTTAAAGGTTAATAATGTTGGTATTTGTTAAGCGCTCACTATGTGCAGAGCACTGTTCTAAGCGCTGGGGTAGATACAGGGTAATCAGGTCGTCCCACGTGGGGCTCACAGTCTTAATCCCCATTTTACAGATGAGGTAAGTGAGGCACAGAGAAGTGAAGTGATTCGCCCACAGTCACACAGCTGACAAGTGGCGGAGCCGGGAGTCGAACCCATGACCTCTGACTCCGAAGCCCAGGCTCTTTCCACTGAGCCACGCGGGATCAGAGGAGACACAAGAGTATTCCCGTCTGCCTTCACTCTACCGAAATGTAGCCCACACAGATGTGAAATTGCACCCCTAAAAGCCCCTGAGTTTGGGCAATCGTATTTCCATCATATCTACTGAGCGTTTGCTCTGCGCAGAGCACCGTACTAAGCGCTTAGAACACAGTAAGCTCTCAATAAAGCAGCGTGGCCCAGTGGAGAGGCCATGGGCTTGGGAGTCAGAAGGACCTGGGTTCTAATCCCAGTTCTGCCAATTGCTTGCCGTGTGATCTTGGGCAAATCGCTTAACTTCTCTGGGCCTCGGTTTCCTCAACTGTACAATGGGGATCCAATACCTGTTGGCCCTTCTACTTAGACTCTGAGCCCCATGCAGGACAGGGACTGTGTCCAACCTTTTATTGATTCATTCAGTCATATTTACTGAGCGCTTACCACGTGCAAAGGACTGTACTAAGCGATTGGGAGAGTACAGTGCAACAGTAAACAGACACATTCCGTGCCAACGAGCTTACAGTCTAGAGGGACGTGAATATAAATAAATTACAAATATGGACCTAAGTGCTGAGGGACCGGGAGCGGGGGGGATGAGTGAAGGGAGCTAGTCAGGGTGATGCAGAAGGGAGAGGGAGGAAAGGAAACGAGGGCTTAATCAGGGAAGGCATGATGTAGTGGGCCTGGGAGTCAGGATGTCACGGGTTCTAATCCCTCCCCCGCCACTTACCTACCGTGTGACCTTGGCCAAGTCACTTCATTTCTCCGTGCCTCAGTTACCTAGACTATAAAACGGCGATTGAGACTGTGAGCCCCACGTGGGACAGGGATTGGGTCCTACCTGATTTACTTGTATCCATCCCAGTGCTTAGTACAGTGCCCGGCACATAGTAAACGCTCTTGGAGGAGATGGGCCTTCAATAAGGCTTTGAAGCGGGAGAGAGTAATCGCCTGGCCTATATGAGGGCATTTCAGGCCGGAGGGGAAACCTGAGCTAGAAGTCTGCGGGGAGATAAATTAGCTCGAGGTACAGGGAGAAGGTTAGCGTTAGAAGAGCGCAGTGTGCGGGCTGGATTGTAGGAGAGTGGCAAGGTGAGGTAGGAGAGGGGAATTAACTTAATTAACCTAATTAACTTATACCTACCGCCCCTCTTAAGCATAGAAAGAGCTTAACAAATACCATAAAGCAAGCAAAACAAACAATATATATTGATTCGAGTTGATAGGTTCCCTGCCCTCAAGCAGCTTACAGTCTTGATGGGAAGACAGACATTAATATTTATAAATTATGGATCTATACATAAATGCTGTGAAGCTGAAGGGCGGGGGTTATCACTTCTGCTGACTCTGTTATAATGTAGTCTCCCGAGCGCTCAGTACAGTGTTCTGCACTCAGTAGGTGCTCAGTAAATACGATGGAATGAATGATGGATTGATTGAGGAACACTTTTTTTCTGATGCCCCCCCAAAGAGAGGGCTCCATCTGTTGTAAGAGACAAAGCATTTGGGTGTAGTCGGAATTGTACCC
Source organism: Ornithorhynchus anatinus (assembly GCF_004115215.2). Classification (NCBI taxonomy): domain Eukaryota; kingdom Metazoa; phylum Chordata; class Mammalia; order Monotremata; family Ornithorhynchidae; genus Ornithorhynchus; species Ornithorhynchus anatinus. The sequence goes on along the minus strand of NC_041744.1, from coordinate 35,577,582 downwards.
AGAGGCGATGGAATTTGGAATAAATATTTCACATGAGTCAGACAAACACCAAACAAAGACATCTTAAGTAATGAGATTGCTTTAATGGCTTGAAGTGAGCTTGCTTAATCATTAACCGAAGGGCTGTGTCCTTAAAAAAAAGCAGGTTGTGGAGAATGCTGAACCAGTTGAAGAAAGGGAGAGAGTGTGGCATTCAACCTTTTTATCATGTTAATATCGGGTGTTTGCTTGACGTCTCCGATCTTTGCCGCGTCCTCTTCAAAGCTCTAATCGCCCAGAGGTCCAAAGTGGCCCATCAGTTGTCCATCAGTGGCCTGGGGTTCCGAATGAGACGGTTTCGGTCATTAGAGAAGCAGCGCGGCCTTGGGGATAAGAGCACGGGCCTGGAAGTCAGAAGGACCTGGGTTCTAATCCTAGCTCCTCCACTTGTCCGTTGTGTGACCTTGGGTAAGTCCCTTCACTTCTCTGGGCCTCCGTTACCTCATCTGTAAAGTGGGGGTGAAGCCCTGGAGTCCTCTGTGGGACATGGGATGCGTCCAACTTGGTGATTTTATATCAACCTCAGAGCTGAGAGGGTGCTTAATGAATACCACATTATTATTATCATTTTTCAGTTAAGGCCCACGCTGGCCTCATCTGGAAGCTCCCTTATAAAGGGACTTAACCTTTCCGTGCTCGTATCCAATCCTGCGTGTCCCGAAGCCGGACGTGCAACTCAAAGTTGGGAAATGGGGATTTACGGCGCTCGTCTGCCACAGACATCCTTCATGACTCGAGTTGCCTTGTTTTCTTCGGGACCCTTTTGCCGGTCTATCTTAGTCCACTTTCTGAACAGCCTGAGGGAGACGTGGCCAGTGAAACGCCCACTGGAGTCCTCGCTCTGAGGGCGCGGGGCATGACGTCAATCATATTTATTGAGCGCTCACTGCGGGCAGATCGCGATACTAAGCCCTCGGGACGGTACGATACGACAGAATCGCTGGACACGTTCCTTTCCCACAACCAGCTTACGGTCCAGAGTGGGAGACAGGCATCGGTATAAATAGATGAGTTACGGATATGGACATGAGTGCTGTGGGTCTGAGGGGGGGGTGAATAAAAGGAGCAAATTCCACTGCAAGGGGAACTCGGGAGTGGGAGAAGAGGAAATGAGGCCTTAGTGAGCCATTAGAGTAAGCTCTTAGGTACTCCCCACTTCTCTCTCTATAACACTTGCGTGCATATTTTTAAACTCACTTGCTTCTCCCTTACCTACAATTTATTTTAGGGTTTGTCTGCGGGCTAGATTGTAAACTCTTCGGGCCAGCAATCCGTTGTGTCTACTAAGCTATTGTACTCTCCCAAGCCCCCAGTTCGGTGCTCCGCGGACAGTAAGCACTCAATAAATACAAGCACTATGGCCTGGTGGTAAGAGCACGGGCCTACGAGTCAGGGGACCTGGGTTCTAATCCCGGTTCCGTCATCAATCCGTTGTATGACTTTGGGCAAGTCACGCCTCTGTGTCTCGGTTCCCTCATCTGCAAAATGGGCGTTCAGTCCCTGTTCTCCCTCTACTTAGACTGTTGGCCCCTTGTTGGACCGGATTATCTTGTATCCACCTCAGTGCTTAGCACAGTGCTTGGCACATGGAAAGCACTGAACAAATGCCACAATTAATGAATTACGATTGATTGAAAGAGGAGGAGGAGGTGCTCTCTCACTTGGGAAAAGGATGAGTGGGTAGAAGCAGCGTAGTCTAGTGGGTACAGCAGGGTCCTCCAAGTCAGAAAGACCCGGGTTCTAATCCAACTCCTCCACTTGTCCGCTATGTGACCTTGGGCAAGTCGCTTAACTTCTCTGGGCCTCAGTTACCTCTCATGTCACTTGGAGATCAATCCTGTGAGCCTCGTGTGGGACACGGACTGTATTCGGTCATTCAGTTGTATTTATTGTGTGCAGAGCACTGTACTAAGTGCTCGGGAAAGTACAATACAACAATAAACAGTGAGATTCCCTGCCCACAGTGAGCTCACAGTCTAGAGTGGGGGAGACAAACATCATTAGAGAAGCAGCGTGGCTCAGTGGCAAGAGCCCAGGCTTGGGAGTCAGAGGTCATGGGTTCGAATCCCAGATCCGCCACTTGTCAGCTGTGTGACTGTGGGCAAGTCACTTCACTTCTCTGTGCCTCAGTTACCTCGTCTGTAAAATGGGGATTAACCGTGAGCCTCACGTGGGACAACCTGATGACGTTGTATCTACCCCAGCGCTTAGAACAGTGCTCTGCACGTGGTAAGCACTTAACAAATACCAACATTATTATTATCAGTACAAATAAATAAAATTACAGATATGTACCTAAGAGCTCTTCCAACCTGATTAGCTTTTATCTACCCCAGTGCTCAGTACAGTAACTGGCATATAGTAAACTCTTAACAAATACCATTAAAACAAAACGGGGAGAAGAAATGGAAATAAAAAGTGACATAGTCCTAGGGGAAGGCCAAAGAAAATTATGGCTGCAGACAAAGGGAGTTCATGGAGTTCTGGGAGTCAGGAGACTTGGGTTCTAATCTCACCTCAGCCACTAGAATCCTGTGCTGTCTCAGACAATAATAACAATAATAATAATAATGATATTTGTTAACTGCTTACTGTATGCCCGGCACTGTTTTAAGTCCTAGGGTAGATTCATTCATTAATTCATTCAATAGTATTTATTGAGCGCTTACTATGTGCAGAGCACTGTACTAAGCGCTTGGAATGTACAATTCGGCAACAGATAGAGACAATCCCTGCCCATTGACGGGCTCACAGTCTAATGGGGAGAGACAGACAAAAACGAGGTAAAGAGTTGGACACAGTCTCTGTCCTACATGGGGCTCACAGTATTAATCCCCATTTTCCAGATGAGGCCCAGAGAAGTGAGGTGACTTGCCCTAGGTCACACAGCAGCAGAGCCAGGATTAGAACCCTGGTTCTTCTGACTCCCGGGCCAGTACTCTATCCACTAGGTCTAAAGCGAGTTTTCCCTTCTGGGTGCCTCAGTTTCCTGATGTCGAAAACAGAGGTGTCTGTGAGGGTTAAAGAAGGCGGTTTGCCAAAAGCGCTTTGGAAAACCCAAAGGCTGCAGGGATGCAAATTGTTATTAGAATTAAACCGGAAGCTCTGTCCAGCAATAAGGCTTAGAAGAACCTCCAGGCAATCTTTGGAGCAAGGCTTTCCTAACTAATACCTGCTGGAGAGGAAACGCTGATCTCCGCTTTGATGTAAGCCACCTCTTATTGCCAATGGAGACCAGTGATTAGACTCCCCTATAAATTAAGAACAGAGATATTTCCATTCTCAAAGAAGCAGCATGACCTAGTGGACAGAGCGTGGGTCTGGTAGGCAGAAGGACCCGGGTTCTAGTTCCTCCTCTCCCATGTGTCTTCTGTGTGACCTCGGGCAAATCACTTACCTTCTCTGGGCCTCGGTTACCTCATCTGTCTAATGGCGATTAAGACTGTGAGCCCCGCGTGGGACAACCTGATCACCTTGTATCCCCCAGCGCTTAGGACAGTGCTTTGCACATAGTAAGCGCTTAACAAATGCCACCATTTATGCTGCCTCTCTGCCTCCCGTTTGACGTAGGGCTTCCGATTACCCGCTGGCTCAGGACTGGGGAGAATAGTTTCCACGGGTCAGCGAGGCCGCCGGGGGAGAAAGCTACCCTTAGGGGCAACGTGGCAAGCCTCGGGCCGGCTCTGTTCTCCTGGCTTCTCTCCTCCGAACCCTTCACGTGCTCACGCCTACCTTTCACGTGGGCTTGCTGCTCACACAGGATCTCCCTCCGATGAGCTCTAGGCGAGAGGCAGCGGTTCTTTGGGCTCATGGGCTGCTGAAACTTCAATCCCTCTTCCACAGCCAAATTCCGACGTGACTCGGGGCAAGCGCTCGATCCCGGGGCCTGTTCCGGCCTGTGTGATGCAGGGAGAGGAATTCTAGGTGGATCTGGCCTCCCTAGGTGGGTGGGCGGGCATGGGAGTTGGCAGAAATGGTGGACAAAAGTGTTGCCTCCAACGATTGGCCCTGGAAAGTCAAGGAATCCCCCCTTGGTAGTGAAGCAAGCGTGGAAACCGTCTCCAAGCAATCTTATCCATATTTTTTAAACCGGTCGTATTTACGGAGTGCTTACTATGTGCAGAGAGAGCGCTAAGCACTCGTTACTAAGAGCTTGGGAGAGTTAGATACAACAGAATTAGCAGACACTCTCCCTGCCCATAACGGTCTAGAGGGGGAGACGGACATTAATATGAATAAATAATTTATAATAACTAATTTAAAGATAGGTACATAAGTGCTGTGAGATTGGGGGTGGGGGCAAATGACAAATGTACCGAGGTCACAGAATGAAGTGCAGAGATGATGCAGTAGGGAGAGTGAGCCGGGAAAAGGGGGCTCAATCTTGAGAGGAATTCACCACCCCCCGTTTCTCCGGTCCTTCCCACCGTTCCCGGTGTTGAACCTATGAGGCGACTGAGGGCTGGAAGCCTAAGAATAATAAAAATGATAATGATTGCGGTATTTATTCAGGACTTATTCTGTGTCAGCACTGCAGTACACGGCTGGGATCGATACAAGGAAATCAAATCTTGCGCTTCGAACAGTGCTTGGCATATAGTAAGCGCTTAACGGGTACTATCCAATCGGATCCGACGCAGTCCCTGTCCCACTCCGGGGTTACGTTCTGAGGGGAGGTGGAGCAGGTGGTTCACCCCCACTTTTCAGATGAGGTAACTGAGGCAGAGGGAGGTTAAGGGACCTGCCCAATATCACACAGCAGGCAAATTTCAGAGCTAGGTCTGCTCCCTCTACCCCCCCTTCACCTCTCCGCAGCTAAACCCTCTTCTCCCCGCTTTCCCTCTCCCGTCCCACCCCCTCAGCACTGTATTCCTCCGCTCAACTGTATATATCTTTATCACCCTATTTATTTTGTTTATTTTGTTTAATGAGATCTACATCACCCTGATTCTATTTAGTTGCCATTGTTTTTATGAGATGTTCTTCCCCTCGACTCTATTGCCATTGTTCTCGTCTGCCCGTCTCCCCCCATTAGACCGTAAGCCCGTCAAAGGGCAGGGACTGTCTCTATCTGTTGCCGACTTGTACATTCCAAGCGTTTAGTACAGTGCTCTGCACATAGTAAGCGCTCAATAAATACTATCGAATGAATGAATGAATGAACCCAGTCCCTATAATGTGGGTATTTATTAAATGCTGACTACGTGCAGATCACTGTTCAAAGATCCGGGGCAGATATGATACAGTCAGATCCAAATCCCTGTTAGACATGGAACTTTCAGTCTAAGGGGAAGGAACGACAGATGTTTCAGCTCCATTTCAGAGATGAGGAAACTGAGGCACACCGTGGTTCAGAGACGTGACCAAGGTCACACAGCTGGCAGGTTCAGAGACCCCCAGTTCTAGAGCTGTGTGAGGCGTTTTCCAGTTATATTAAAAACGTTAGCTGCCCTACGCCTGATTTTTGTTAATCGCGTTCACGGATTGTCTTCCTCGATCTGGTCAAGCCCCTATCCAGTCAAGTCTCTCCCCTCCTCCTTGCTGTTGAAGATTAAGCTATAATTTTGATCCCTCACCACATATATGAATGAGGTAATGTCTTGTCAGCCTGCGTATGCGTTATAAAAGAAATCATAAAACCCTCTGAAAATAATAGCTTCATTGTGCCCTTCAAGGCTTTTGAGTTCAGCACCTTCAGGTGGAAGAACTTGGAGTCATTTCGAGCCATGCAGAAAAATAGGGCTCCACATCCTCCATGTAAACAGATAAGCCCTAAAAAACCCTCCGGTTCAATGGCCCCAGAGCCGCAGAAACCTGTCTTTTCTCTCACCAGTTGCTTCAAGGTAAGCAGTGTTGAATAGTGGATGGAGCCCTGGCCTGAGAGTCAGAAGGAACCGGGTTCTTAGTCCATCTCTGTCACGTGTCTGCGGCGTGACCCTGAGCAAGTCGTTTCACTTCTCTGTGCCTCAGTTCCCTCATCTGTAAGATGGAGCTTAAGACAGTGAACCTCACGTGAGCCAGGGACTGTGCCCAACCTGATTACTTTGTAACTGCCTCAGTGCTTAGCACGGTGCCTGGCGCATAGTCAGCGCTTAACAAACACTATTTTAAAAAAACAACAACCATCAGTTGAGGTGGCATGTAACCTCACCTGCACCATAGCAGAATCTTTTCTGTTGCATGTAACTTCACCTGCGTGGCTAAGAGAAGCAGCATGGCTTAGTGGCAAGAACACGGGCTTGGGAGTCAGAGGATGTGGGCTCTAATCCTGGCCACGCCACTTGTCTGCTGTGTGATCTTGGGCAAGCCACTTCGCTTCTCTGTGCCTCAGTTCCCTCATCTGTAAAATGGGGGTGAAGACAACGAGCCCCATGTGGGACAACCTGATTACCTTGTATCCCCAGAGCCTAGAACAGCGCTTGACCCATAGTAAGTGCTTAACAAATACCGTTATTATTATTATTGAATCTTCTCTATTGCATGTAACCTTGCCTGGACTATTGTGGACTCTTCTCCATTTCATGTAGCTTCACGTGGAACATTGCAGAACCTTTTCTGTGGCCTTCATGCTGAAATCCACATGAGTCTTTTATGATATGAAAATAGTGTGTTAGCCAGGCCTCTGTTTGAGCTAGTCAGGCAAGTGAATCCAGCTGTGGGTTTTTTTTTGAGTGAAATGATCCTGGATCTGGCATGTCCTGGAGCAGAACTAGACAGCGTGGCGGCCTGATTTGAAAGAACCTGAAGGAACCTACTGTTGTATTGTACTTTCCCCAGCAGTTAGTACAGTGCTCTGCACACGGTAAGATCTCTATAAATACGATTGGATGAACTTTTCGATCCTGAAATTCATGTTATCGGGTCCATGAGTGGGTAGAGCGTGGGCCCGGGAGTCAGAAAGACCCGCGTTCTAATCCCTGCTTCACCACTTGTCTGCTGAGTGACCTTGGGTATGTCACTTCACTGGGCTTCAGTGACCTCATCTCTCAAATGGTGATTAAGACTGTGAGCCCCAGGTGGGACTGTACTGTATCCATCCTGATAAGCTTGTATAATAACGATGGCATTTATTAAGCGCTTATATGTGCAAAGCCCTGTTTTAAGCGCTGATCTACCCCAGCTCTTAGAACAGTGCTTAAGTGCTTAAAAATGCCATTGTTGTTATTATTATCACCATCATCCTTAACAAGAGTAGGTCACCATATTGAGCTGTCATAGCTAGTTTATCAATTCTCCCTTAAACACCTCACTTCTGTGTTTTAGGAAGCAGCAGGATGAGTGAAATTTCCCCGGCCTGGGAGTCTGATGACATGGGTTCTAATTCCAGCTCAGCCTTTTGCCTGCTGTGAGACCTTAGGCAAGTCACTTCACTTCTCTGGATCTCAGTTGCCTCCTCTGTAAAATGGAGATTAAGACCGTGAGCCCCGTGTGGGACAGGGACTGTAGAAGAAAAACTTCACGGACGCTGCATTGCATTTGAGCAAAAATGTCAGAGACAAGTTTATTTACTATTAACGCTTCTTCTAGCACGAGTAGGGAGAGATGGTTGAAAGGCCGATATTCCCCTGCCTGTCAAGGCCAGCTCGGTTCTGAGTAAACCAGAGCTTCTTTTATACAGTTCTGCATTTAATTTCATCAAAGTACAATACTGGATAACTACGTCAGGACAGGTGGCAATAACCCCTTGGGGCGGGGCTTTCTTCCTTTGTTCTCAAGGTGATTAAATCCCGTGCAAGCTCACTAAAAGAGTAGCTTCACCTTGTTTTCAGCTACTCCTTTCAGAAGGCCTAGAGATCAAAGCGAAGATGTGTTGCGAACCTGATTGCCTTGGTAATAATAATGTTAATAATAATGTTGGTATTTGTTAAGCGCTGACTATGTGCAGAGCACCGTTCTAAGCGCTGGGGTAGATACAGGGTCATCAGGTTGTCCCACGTGAGGCTCACACTTAACCCCCATTTTACAGATGGGTAACTGAGGCACAGAGAAGTGCAGTGAATTGCCCACAGTCACACAGCTGCCAAGTGGCAGAGCCGGGATTCGAACTCATGATCTCTGACTCCCCAGCCCGGGCTCTTTCCACTGAGCCACGCTGCTTCTCTTAGCCAGAGGCTAGCAAGCAGGCCTACAGCTGGCGACTGTTTGGAGAAGCAGGCTAATGCAGGACCTTCCCCAAATATGTCCAATCTGATCGATTTGTATCTATATCAGTGTTTAATATGTCGCCTGGCACAGAGTAAGGCTAAACAGATACTATTTAAAAAAACACACAGGCCCATAATCTTCCCACTAGGCTATGGTGCTTTCTCTTACTATGTGTCAAGTGCTGTTCTGCCCCCCCCCCCCCCCGATTAGATTGTAAGCCCGTCAAACGGCAGGGACCGTCTCTATCTGTTGCCGACTTGTTCATTCCAAGCGCTTAGTACAGTGCTCTGCACATAGTAAGCGCTCAATAAATACTATTGAATGAATGAATGAATGAGCACTGGGGTAGATACAAGTTAAACAGATACAAGTGACTTTACTCCCCGTAGCTGGATTTTCTGTTTCTGTTTCCCTTTTATTGTGCCATAATCTTCGCCAAGCCCTGCTCTAGAGATGGTCACTTTATTCTTACTGCTGCATCAACTTCAACTGTTTTCCTTAAATGATCTGCAGCTCCGAGATGCTGTTTGATAATTTGCTTCTGACGTTTTTTAAAATAGTTATTCTCTTCTCCTCCTTTTCCGTTTTCCCATTTCTGTCGCTATCTGGATATTCTGCTGTCGTTCCTTCTTTGCCCTTTGTCTTGTAGGCTGGATTGTAGGCTCCTTGAGGGCACGGATCATGTCTCATAACTCTGTTGTACTCTCCTAAACGCTTAGTACAGGGCCCCGCCCAGAGAGGATGGTCGGTAGATTCTATCGATTTATTCATTTCGGTGTAAAAGTTCCTACCGGAAAAGATGTAAGACACCAAACATTGAAGGTTCATTCATTCATTCATTCAGTGGTATTTATTGAGCGCTTACTGTTTGCAAAGTACTTTACTAAGCGCTTGGGAGAGTACAATACAACAATAAAGAGACACATTCCTTGTCCACAACGATGTTACAGTCTAGAGGTCATGCTTTATTAGGCACTTACTAGTTGCAAAACATCTTACTAGGTGCTGAGGAAGAGAAGCAGCGTGGTCGAATTGATAGAGAATGGGCTTTGGAGTCAGAAGACCCTGGGTTCTAATCCTGACTCTGCCACTCGTCTGCTGTGGGACCAGATCACTTAACTTGTCAGTGCCTCGGTCACCTCATCTGTAAAATGGGAATTGAGAGCCCCATGTGGGATGGGGACTATGTCCAACCTGATCATCTTCCATCTACCCCAGTGCTTAGCATAGTGGCTGGCACAAAATAAATCCTTAAACGAGTACTATTAAAACACCCACTCCCCAGACTGTAAACTCGTGGGCAGGGAACCTACCTGTTACTTGTTGCAGCGCTTAGTGCAGTGCTGTGCACACATTAAGCGCTCGATAAATACGACTGAATGAACCTATGAATGAACATACATAGGCTCTTTCCCCCCCAAGACTACAGACTTCACTCTGGGCAGGGTACCTGTCTACTAACTATCCATTTATTCATTTCAGTGTCAAAGTTCCTACCAGGAAAGATGTAAGACACCGCACACTGAAGGTTCATTCATTCATTCAATGGTATTTATTGAGCGCTTACTGTTCGCGAAGTACTTTACGAGTGTACTCTCCCAAACACTTAGCACAGTGCTCTGCACACAGTAAGCACTGAATAAATACCACTGATTGGATGATGGATCGACCGAGGAGATTTAGACAGGATGATGCAGGGAGAGGGAGTTCCATTCAGCTATTTATGCTGAGCTGAAGTGGGGGAACGATAAACAGGGAAGACTGTGTAATGGGAAATTAAAACACCCCCCGACTATGGGTGGTCGAAAGAGGCCTTTATCTCATCCAGTTTCCACTACTCCATTTCCAGCTGCATAATGAAGCACTGACCGGCTCTGACGTGACAATACCGACAGAAATGAATGCCAGATGCCGAATAGCCAAGTCGTCTAGACTTGTTCCAACTGATTTACTTGGTTCAAACTGGTTTGCTCCCTTCTTTGATGCCTTCGGGAACCGAATTGCTAAAAGCAATGCAAATCGAGCCTCTTTGCCCCTTTTGATCAGGCCGAAGGGGATTTGTGTCAGCCTTTTTGGGGGGGGGGAGGGGGAAGGGAGCTCTCTGGGTGTGTATCTTGTCTCTATCCCAGCGATTAATACGGGGCTCGACAGCGTAGTAAGAATAATAATAATGTTGGTATTTGTTAAGCGCTTACTATGTGCCGGGCACCCTTCTAAGCGCTGGGGTAGACACAGGGGAATCAGGTCGTCCCACGTGGGGCTCACAGTCTTAGTCCCTATTTTACAGATGAGGGAACTGAGGCACCGAGAAGTGAAGTGACTTGCCCAAAGTCACACAGCCGAGAAGTGGCCGAGCGGGGATTCGAACCCATGACCTCTGACTCCAAAGCCCGTGCTCTTTCCACTGAGTCACGGTGAAGCCTGAGAAGCAGCATGGCCTAGTGGATAGAGCACTGGTCTGGGAGTCAAAGGACCTGGGTTCTAATCCCAGCTCTGCCAGTTGCTTGCTGTGTGACTTTGGAAAGTCACTTCACTTCTCTGTGCCTCAATTTCCTCCGCTATAAAATGGGGATTCATTACCGGTCCCACTTAGACGGGGAGCCCCATGTGGGACAGAGAGTAGATCCGACCTAATTAAAACGTACATACCCCAATAAATTGTACCCAGTGCTTAGAACAATGTTTGAAACATAGTCTCCCCCTCTAATAAGCTCAATGTGGTCAGGAGAAGTGTCAGCTCGATCTGTTGTATCGTTCTCTCCCAAGTGCTTAGTAAGTTGCTCCGCTAATGTCCGTCTCCCTCCCTAGACTGTAAACTCACTGTGGGCAGGGACCGTGTCCACCAACTCTGTTATACTCTCCCAAGCCCTTAGTACAGTGCTCTGCACACAGTAAGTGCTCAGTAAATGTGATCGACTGCTCCATTGTCTACCAAGGCCAAAGAGATTATTGCAGTGCTCCGCACGCAAGGAGTGCTCGGTCAATTCAACTCACGGATCAATAGACCGATTGATCGACGCTCCCATGCGCAGGAACTGGGAGAGGCGAGGAGACCGAGAGACGTGGTGCCCTATTTCCCTTCTCACGACAGATGATTATTTAGAAAAAGGGCAGACAAGAACATACCTGTCGTCTGGAGAGCCAAAACAGAAGTAAAACCCAGAACTCCTACACACTTCCTCTCTGTAGGCTCTTTCTCGGCTCTCTAAAAGCCCGTTGGCCTGAAGGAGATGACGCGTGTCGTGAAAGCAATCTTGCCCATTCCACATCTAAAGCCCTTTTCTCACAAGCGCTGCTTCTAGGCTGGCAAACTCTGACTCACACCCGCTAGTTCTCTGCAAGGAAAGGCAACGAAACCAATGAAGCCCCTCGGTGCGAGGGGAGCCCCCACCCCACTTTGATCTGAAGCACGATTATGAGTAATCCCCCTTTTAATAGGAATATTGTGTAGGGGGTAGTATGAATCTCCGAGTCCATCCAAGTCATGAGTGTTCCTTGAATCGGACAGTCTTTGAGTAAGGAGGCCTTTCGTTGGGTATCCCCCCCAAATAACCCCCTACATGTCTGTTTTTTCCAGTAGTAGTCTTTTAGCCCTTACTGGGTACCAGGTACTGTGCTAAGTGCTGAGGTTGGACATAATCCCTGTCCACACAGGGCTCACAGTCCAGGTCTACCAATCTACAGATGAGGTCACCGAGGGACAGAGAAGTTAAGCGACTTGCCCAGGATGCACAGCGGACAGACGGCGGGAATTGGAACCCAGATCCTCCGACTCCCAGGCTCGTGTTCTTTCCACTGCCGCTTCCCCTCAACGTTTCTAGCGTCTACTAGCTCGCCGCCTGTGACACACCGCTTCTTCAGAAAACGAGTTGATGTCACCTGAAGCGCTAAAGTGGGTTTGGAAACTCATTCTGAAATGCCAGAGGAAAACAGCATCTGGGGGCGAAAATTCACCTGATGCGGATAGCCAGTTCATGCACGGCGAATTATCCGCAGAGCACTGTACTGAGCGCTTGGGAAAGTACGATCCAGCAGAGCTGGGAGACAGGTCCCCGGCCCACAGCGTTTACAGAGCTCACCGTTCGCAGAACAGCTGGGAAGAATATGATTAGACTGTAAGCCCGTCAGTGGGCAGGGACTGTCTCTTATCTGTGGCCAATTTGTACTTTCCAAGCGCTCGGTACAGTGCTCTGCACATAGTAAGCGCTCAATAAATACTATTGAATGAATATGCGCCAATGCATGATGCACAATCTCAGTTGAGATCGATGATTACACTGGGGGCTCCTAGTGGGTACAAAATACGTCACGCTTCTGTTCTTTACCAAGAGCTTAGTGCAGTGTTTTGCACCAGTGGGCACTCAACAAATACTTTTATTACTATTAATCTGTTGAAGCGTTAATTTATCTAAATACTTGATCCCTTTATTCACCCCTCCCTCGACCCCACAGCACTCGTGCACATAGTCATCAATTATTTATTCGTTTATTTATGTCTGTTGTCTCCTCTGGACAGTAAGCTCACTGTGGGAAGCGAATGCGTCTACTGACTTTGATTGTTATATTGTATTCTCCCAAGCGCTTAGTACAGTGCTGTACACGCAGTAAGCCCTTAATAAATACGACTGATTGGCTGATTGCTATTAAATGACCCACCTGGGTCATAGTGCCTGTGAGACACCATTAAATCCCGTGGCTCAGTGGAAAGAGCTTGGGCTTGGGAGTCAGAGGTCATGGGTTCGATTCCCAGCTCTGCCACTTGTCAGCTGTGTGACTGTGGGCAAGTCACTTAACTTCTCTGTGCCTCAGTTCCTTCATCCGTCAAATGGGGATTAACTGTGAGCCTCACATGGGACAACCTGATGACCCTGTATCTCCCCCAGCGCTTAGTGCTCTGCACATAGTAAGCACTTAACAAATACCAACATTATTAAATCCCCGTTTTACAAATGAGGGAAGTGAGGCGCAGAGAAGTGAAGTGACTTGCTTAAGGTCACACAGCAGCCAAGCGGTCGAGCTGAGATTAGAACCCAGGCTCTGAATTCCATGCCCATACTCTTTCCCAACACACCAGCCAAGCTGCTTCCTGATGAAGCTCAAAGTGCCTTGGGTGCTGGGTGTGTCCCCAGATTTGTGATATTTTAAAGGAAGAACAAAAACACCAACTGTTTCCAGTTCAGGCCCGATGATGGGTGCGAGGGGAGGAGGTTGGGCCTGAAGGATCTTGGGGGACTGGTCCAGGATGAAGCAGCATCCACGACAGATACACGACAGAAGCCACTGCTTCTGGTCCACTGGGAAGAGCAGGGGGTACAAAGAGGGTTCATTCCTAAACAGCACGGCACAGTGGAAAGAGCCCGGGCTTGGGAGTCAGAGTTCGTGGGTTCGAATCCCGGCTCTGCCGCTTGCCAGCTGTGTGACTTTGGGCAAGTCACTCAACTTCTCTGTGCCTCAGTTACCTCATCTGGAAAATGGGGATTAAAACTGTGAGCCCCACGTGGGACAGCCTGATCTCCTCGTATCCACCGGCGCTTAGAACAGTGCTCTGCACATAGTAAGCGCTTAACAAATACCACCATTTATTTAAGCAATGAAACTAAAGTGCCTTAGTTCTTGGCATTAAACAGGCTGATATTTTCCTGTTTCACTTTCATAATAAATAACAACAATCCACATTTATTTTGAGGTTGTATTTTCCCCTTTGATGGCAAAAGGTGTTATCAGCTCCTTTTAGGATATTATAGAACTCTCCGGAGTGGGTGTGAGGAATGCTTACTACTTGTCACTGTATGAAACGGAGGAACAGTATGGCTTAGAGGACAGAGCATGGGCCTGGGAGTTAGAAGGACCTGGGTTCTAATCCTGGCTCTGCCACATGTCGGCTGTGTGACCTTGGGCACTTCACTTCACTTCTCTGTGCCTCAGTTCCCTCATCTATAAAATGTAGATTAAGAGTATAAGCTCCACGTGGGAGAGGGACTGTGTCCAACCTGATTACGTTGTATCTACCACAGTGCTCTGAACAGTGCTTGGCACATAGTAAGCACGAAAAAGGTACCATAATAATTATAATAGCCATTATTATATGAGCCCCCCCCGTGGGATGTATATAGCCATAATAATAATGGCTATTATTGTTATTATTAACAAACACTGTACTAAACACTGGTGTAGCTACAAGATAATCAGGTCCCGTGTGGGGCTCGAAGTCTAAGTAGGAAGGAGAACAGGTTTTGAATATCCATTTTGCAGATGGGGGAACTGAGGAACAGAGAAGATAAATAAATTGCCAGTGGTCGCAGAGCAGGTAAGTGATGGAACTGGGATTAGAACTCAGGTCTTCTGATGCCCCAGCTTATGCTTTTTCCACTGGGCCACACTGTTTCTCTGTATTGAAGAGTGACTAATAGTATTCCTCAGACCCACTCCAAAGAGTTCTCTAATATCCTAAAAGGCGTTGCTAGCACTCTGTCAACATAAAAGAGGAAAGTACACTTCCAGAGATAATAATAGTGTTTTCCCCCAGAAATCATAATAGTAATGATAACTGTGGGGTTTGTTAAGCGCTTACTATGTGCCAGGCACTGTACTAAGTGGTGGGGTGGATTCAAGCAAACCTGGTTGGACACAGTCCCTGTTCCACAGGGGGCTCATAGTCTCAATCCCCATTTTCCAGTTGAGGCAACTGAGGCCCAGGGAAGTGAAGTGACTTTGCCATGGTCGCCCAGGAGACAAGTGGCAGAGCCACAGTTAGAAGTCAGGTTCTTCTGACTCCCAGGCCCGTGCTCTCTCCGTTAGGCCAAGCTGCTTCTCAGAAAGCCATCAAGTTTCTCTGCCATCGCCCCATTGCACAGTCCAGCGCCGATGGCGAGAGTAGAACACGGTGACCCTTTGACCTCTGCAAAATCACTGCGGGGAGATCAGACTGCTGAACCCAGGATGCTGGGCCTGAAATCTGGCAGGATGTCACCCTCTGTGGCATGGCTGGGTTTGCCTGTCATGGCATTTAAGATGGTGTTTGTATAGTAGGAAAATGGGCCCCTGGTTTTGTTCCCCCCGGGGTGAGTTTAATCAAACCACTAAATGTCAGACACCAAGAAATTAGGGTGACTCCCCTGCCCCGGGGAATTGTAATGAATCAAGAAGGTTAGTCACCGAAGACCAGCCCGTCTCGCGTTGGAGTGCTGGTGGCTCTTCGCTCTACTTGTCAAGCTGAGAAGCAGCGTGGCCTAGTGGATAGAGCCCGGGCCTGGGATTCAGAAGGACCTGGGTTCATGCGTTTATTCGTTCGATCGTATTTATCGAGCACCGACCGAGAGCCCGGCACCGATCCCGGCTCTGCCACTCGCCAGCTGCGCGACCTCGGGCAAGTCACTTCGCTTCTCCGTGCCTCGGTTCCCTCATTTGTAAAATGGAGATTGAGACTGTGAGCCCACATGGGAAATGGATTGTGTCCAACTTGATGAGCTTGTATCTACCCCGGCGCTTAGTACATATAGTAAGCGTATAACAAATACCAGAAACGCATTTAAAAAAAAGTTTCCCTCTGTGAGATGGGAGGAGAACTGGCCCCAGGCCTCATGGCCTGGACCAGCAAAGCACATTGGCCAGGAACTCCAGGCAGGAGATAAGCTCCTTCCCAAAGCCAAGAGGGTGTTGGGTTTCAAGGCAATTCCCTCACCCTTCGTTCGGGATAGAGTGCCGGTCGACCACATAAACCGGTCATTCTGAGAGGTGTCCGCTTCCAAGTTCGGTCCCGGAATATCCTGGTTTTTTCACGCCTTCCTCCAACGCCACCAAAATGCCATCGTCGTGGGCAAACGTTTTTCCTCGGAAAATATAGGGTGGCCTGGGCTCCGGCCTCCCTTTATCTTTCTACGGTGAGAACTGGGGAAAATCCACTCCTTCCTGATTAGGAGAAATCCTCTCCTGCCATTTATGGTCATTTTCATCCTAAGAGCTCACGATGCGGAGCAGTTTTTAAATCTAATGTCCCTCTGGGCCGAGCAAAGAGGCCAACGGCACTGTCCCTATTTATGGAGAGTGAATCAGAGGCACCAGGAAATGATGACCTGGCCAATTACAGAGACGATTTTGAAACTTGGAAATGAAATTAGGTACTCTCTCCTTCTCCCCGAATGGCCACTGTGGGGTAATCTCATCCATTTTTCATGGTTTGGGTCACCCCGGCTATCTTTGTCATCATCATCGTCATCATCATTATTATTATTTGGGATGATGAAGGATCTGTCCTGGAGAAGTTGTACGGTGTCTAGCGCATCAGGACTCTAAATACAGCTTTAAATGCCAACTTGGAACCAGCAGTAATCCTGAACTCAGGATTTTGCCCATTAAACTATCCTGCTTCTTAGGAAAACTGGGGAAGTAATCCATCCATCAAACAATCAATCAATCAATCATATTTACTGAGCACTTACTATGTGCAGAGCACTGTACTAAGCACTTGGGAAAGTACGATAGAGCAATAGAACAGACACGTTCCCTGCCCACGGCGAGTTTACGGTCTAGAGGGGGGTTCTGGATTCCATTTCGGCCGAAGTCTTGCTCCGGAGCACCAAAGTTCCCAAGCCCCGGCCTTTAAGAAGGATGAGTCAAATGTCCGATGAGGCACTCATGTCTTAGAAAGGTTACAGAAACTTATTTAATCCATCGATTAATCAAATCTCCTGAATGCTTCCTTTATGCCAAGCACTGTACTAAGCGCTTAGGAGAGTACAGTGAAGCTCACTGAAGGCAGGGAATGTCTGTTTATTGTCGTATCGTCCTCTCCTAAGTGCTTAGTACAGTGCTGTGCACACAGTAAGCGCTCAGCAGATATGACTGAATGAATCGAACGAATGAATGAACAGAACTGGGAGACACATAAACTGCCCACGAGAAGCTTATGGTCTAGAGGGTGATTCTTGATTCCATTTAGCCAAGGTCTTCTTGCACCGGAGAACCAAAGTTCCCAATCCCTGGCTTCTAGATGAGTGACAAATATCTGACGAGCCATTCGTGCGATAAAATGTTTACGCACACAGACAAAAATCTATCATTTCTAGTCAAAAAAGGCTGCTGTTTTGGAGATACGGCAGACAATCCTTTGTTAATAATCAGAAGCAGCGTGGCTTAATGGAAAGAGCACGGGCTTGGGAGTCCATTATTCATCATCATAATTATTAATTATTACTAATAATCACGATGGCATTCGTTAAGCACTTACTTTATGCCGAGCATTGTTCTAAGCGCTGGGGTAGCTACAAGGTAATGAGGTTGTCCCGCATGGGGTTCACGGTCTTAATCCCCATTTTACAGATGAGGTAACTGAGGCACAGAGAGGTGAAGTGATTTGTCCAAAGTCACCCAGTTGACAAGTGGCGGAGCTGGCATTAGAAGCCACGACCGCTGACTCCCAAGCCGGGGCTCTTTCCACTGAGCCCCTTGTCTCGCTGTTTGTTCTGCGCTGAAGTTCAAGCGACTGTCACGGAGACCTTCGCGATGAATCAAATAAAACCTGATGTTTGAACGTTACTGACGGAGTTGTCTCCTTCTAACCCTCCAGATGTGTAAAAGCAAAAGAGCAATTGCTCAACCACCGGCATCCGAAGGGGAATTGAAACTCACCAATTCTAGTTTGGGCACGGGAATCAGAGCCCCTGGAGTGACTGCGTTTAATCACGTCTCAGATTTACACGCCGTTTCCCTCCTCTTCCTCCCACCTCCCCTTCTGCCGCCCGCGCCCGGGAGTTTAGGTAGGAGGGTGGCACAAAGGCCTCCACCGGACATTAAATCTGGGGGGACTTGGCAGTCTGAAACGGCAACAGGTTTTTGTCATCGGTCAGTGATTTGAGTTACGGTGAGTGAATACTCCGGGAATTACTGAAGCAGGGGGAGCAGCGTGGCTTAGTGGATCGAGCACGGGCCTGGGAGACAGAGGACCTGAGTTCGAATCCCAGATACGCTCCTTGTCTGCTGTGTGACCTTGGGCAAATCGCCTCACTTCCCCGTGCCTCAGTTACCTCATTCTGCCAAATGGGGATTAAGATTGCGAGCCCCATGTGGGACGGGGACTGACAGAGGTCGTGGCTTCGACTCCCGGCTCTGCCGCTTGTCAGCTGTGTGACCTCGGGCAAGTCACTTAACTTCTCTGTGCCTCAGTTACCTCGTCTGTAAAATGGGGATTAACTGTGAGCCTCACGTGGGACGACCTGATCGCCCTGTATCTACCCCAGCGCTTAGAACAGCGCTCGGCACGTAGTAAGCGCTTAACAAACACCAGCATCATTATCATTATCATTTGCGTGTATCCACCCCGACGTTTAGTACGATGCCTGGCACATAGTAAGCGCTTAACAAATACCACTTAAAACAAACATACACACGAAAAAGAGCACGGGTCTGGCACTCAGAGGACCTGGGTCCTAATTCCAGCTCCACCTCTTGTCTGTCGTGTGATCTTGGGCAACTCACTTCTCTGTTCCTCAGTGATCTCATCTGTAAAATGGGGATTAAATCCTTCTCCCTCTGTCTTAGACTGTGAGCCCCATTAGAGTCAGGGACTGTGCACATTCTGATTATCCTGTATAATAACGTTGGCATTTGTTAAGCGCCTACTATGTGCGCGGCACTGTTCTAAGCGCTGGGGTGGATACAGGGTGATCAGGTTGTCCCACGTGAGGCTCACCGTTAATCCCCATTTTACAGATGAGGTCACTGAGGCCCAGAGAAGTTAAGTCACACAGCTGACAAGTACTACCCCAGCACTTGGTACAGTGTCCGGCGCATAGTGAGTGCTTAAGTATCATTAAAAAAAAAATTGTTAATAGTGTTTTAGGGACTCAGTGCTGGAGGAAAGTCAAACAGTTGAATAGATGTTTTTTTCTCTTATTTTTCACTAGGCAATCAATTGTATTTATTGAGTGCTTACTGTGTGCAGAGCACTGTTACCAAGCACTTGGGAGAGTGCAATATAGCAGAGTTCATAGACATCTTCCTTACCCACAAAGAAGTTATAGTCTAGAGGGGGAAACACAGGGACCTCCGGTAGCGGGACACAGCTTCCAACTCATACATAATAATGTTGGTATTTGTTAAGCGCTTACTATGTGCAGAGCACCGTTCTAAGCGCTGGAGGAGATACAGGGTGATGGGGTTGTCCCACGTGAGGCTCGCAGTCTTCACCCCCATTTGACAGATGAGGGAACCGAGGCCCAGAGAAGTGAAGTGACTCGCCCACAGTCACACAGCTGACAAGTGGCAGAGCTGGGATTCGAACCCATGACCCCTGACTCCCAAGCCCGGGCTCTTTCCACCGAGCCACGCTACATCCAATTTAATCGCTATCAAGAACAAATCCGTCTCTGAATTTGGGCCACTGTGGGCGGAACGCTCAACTTAGGGAGATCACAGCAGAATCAGTCAGTAACCTCTTCCACATCTGGAAGAAATAAGTCAAACAAAAAACTGGCTCCGATTCTGTCGTAAAAGCCCTTGCACGGAGTCTTTGTGATGGGTATCCCCCTCGCTGCCTGAAGTGGGGTATGAACCCTACTCTGGGTCTGGGATTTAGATGGAAATTCAAGTGGTGCTGGGTCTGAGAATGACGCACCGCAGGCCACAGGGCAACAGGAATTTAAAAAAAAAAAGATTCCCGTGATCAACTTCCTCTTTTCGATCCCGTGGACGAAGTAGTTTTTAAACCGGGCTCAGAGAGGTACTGGATGTGGATGTCATTCTAACAGGGGGTGGATGTTTCTGCGATACGGTCAACTGAGACGAAAGTCTCATATAAACTAAACACACTCTCCCGGAGTAACATAGCGAAGTCCCCGTTATGTCAAAACAGGAAAGTGACACTTAGTAACGTGAAGATTACGCTGCTTAATGCGGTCATCTGACTTGTAGGATAAGCATTTTAAAAACTGAGTAATTTGGAGGTAAATTAACTTGAAATGTAGCCCTTAAAGAGAAATGTCAACATTACTCTTTCAGAATTCTGGGCTGTTAGACCTCCCTGCTTGCTTGATGTTTGGAGTCACATAATGTCTGTACTGGGGATGGATTAAAACCCGAAGGAAAGAATTATATCTCCCGGCAAAATGTTCGAGAATAGTGTTGAGAGTGGATGTTATTTCAGAGACGGAACCTACAGAAATCTATACGCCCTGGCTTCGAATTTGTTATTTTAGAATTCATTTTGCTCATGAAAACTTGTGATTCCCTTATAATAGTTACTCTGGAACTGAGAAAGAGGATAAATCATCCACAAAAGATTGTGGATGCTCACATTTAAGTAGTGAATTAAGGAGGAAAAGGCTTGTCTCAAAATGTTAGGTTGAACCTGGGGTCCCGATAGCAGATTATTAAGGTCCCTAACCTTAATAATAATAATAATGAAAATAACGGTATTTGTTAAGTGCTCACTATGTGCCAAGCACCTTTCTAAGCACTGGGATAGAAACACAGTAAACAGGTTGTCCCACGTGGGGCTCTCGGTCTTAATCCCCATTTTTCAGATGAGGTAACTGAGGCACAGAGAAGTTAAGGGACCTGCCCGAAGTCACACGGCTAAGTGACGGGCCCGGGATTAGAACCCATGACCTCTGAATCCCAAGCTCACGCTCTTTCCGCTAAGCCGCGCTGCTTCTCCACTAAGCATAACAGAAGCAGACTACCCTGATAGGGTGAAGATCACAGGTAATAGAAAGATGATTAAAGTTAATATTGCTCAAGTAAGATGATACTTCCAAACTTCCTCAGATCTTTTTTTTTTTTTGTTATACTTGTTAAGCACTTACCAAGTGTTTTTCTAAGCAGTGGGGTAGATAAAAATAACAATAATCACGGTACTTGTTAAGTGCTTACTACGGGCCAGCCACGCTACTAAGCGTTGGGGTGGATACAAGCAAACGGGATGGACACAGTCCCTGTCCCATGCGGAGCTCACGGTCTCAATCCACATCTTACAGATGAGGTGACTGAGGCACAGAGAAGTGAAGTGATTTGCCCAAAGTCACACAGCAGACATGTGGCCGAGCTGGGATTAGAACTCATGACCTTCTGACCCCCAGGCCCGTGCTCTACCCATTATTGAACGCTTCTGTGTGCGGGGCACTGTACCGCGCATATGGGAGAGTATATCACAACATGGTCTAGGGGAAGAGCATGGGCCTGGGAGTCAAAAAGACCTGGGTTCTAATCCTAGCTCTGCCAGTTGCTTGCTGTGTGACCTTGGGTAAGTCACTTAACTTCTCTGTGCCCCAGTTTCCTCAGCTGGGGTAAGATAGAGACATCTGTCTTACCTCCTACTTAGATTGTGAGCCTCATGAGGGACAGGGACTCCGTCCAACCTAATCAATTAACTTGTACCTACCCCGCAGTTGGAAAGGCAATTGACACATAGTAAACACTTAAAGAAAAACCATAAAAAATAGCCGACGCATTCCTTGTCCACAACAGACTTACTAAGGAGCACTTTAATAAGGCTTGGATACAGTCCCTGCCCCAGATGGGATTCACATCTAAGTAGGAGGGAGAACAGGCATTTAACGCCCATTTTCCAGATGAAGAAACCGAGGCCCAGGGAAGTGAAGTGACTTGACCAACGTGCAGGTGAGTGGCAGAGCCCGAATTAGACCTCAGGTCCTGCGCAACACACAAAGCCTGTTGTTTGCCGTGCTAATAAGTTTTTTGTTTGCGGGGCTGGCTGCTGTTTTCACTTTTCCCTCAATCAGTCGATCAATCAAACGTGTTTATTGAGCACTGACCGTGTGCGGGGCACCGCGCTCTCGGAAAAATATGATATAACGATAAAACGGACCTCCTGGATACTTCCCAGCTCTGAGGACCATAATCCTGCATCGCAGTGTCTCTCAGACTGGCTGGTTGATTCTGCAGGTGTAAGGTGTGCCTTGCTATTTTGTGAGACAGTTCTGATTAGCGACGTCCTACTCCACTTCCTCCTTTCTGTACCCCACTGAACTCATCTCCTTTCTTCCCGGTGTTCCTCAATCAGCCCTTCAAGGCAGCAGGTTAGTTAATAGCCAACTTTGTTGAGCGTTATGGGATTCTTTTTAATCTCACTAGGTAAATCCCCTCCTCCTGCCCTTAATTACCCTTGTCAATCTCCTTTGAACTTCTTCCCAGTGGGTTGGCTCTGGGTCTTTCTGATAAGATGGTGCTCCAGGTGGAGGGGAAAATCCCAGAATTCCTTTCTACCCGACACAATGGCAGCTCTCAATTCTGCTGTTCCTTCAGGTAAATATTTCACTCCTGATCCTATTCAAGAGCGGCTCGTGACTGCTTCTCTCACTCAGAAGGACTGGCTTTCTGAGGTCGTTTCTCCTCATGTCTCTTTTGTGTCATTCCCCCCCCCCACCCCCCCCCGCACACACACATATGGACTATCATCCGCTTCTATTGGTATAATCCTCCCTTCAAAACTCTCTCTGGCAAGAGGGGCTGAGCTTCTTGCTCTCATCCCCTCTCTCGCTGGTTCCCGTTGGGAGCTTTTATTAGGCAAATCCACTAACAGAAATAATCATTTGAATTTTTATAGCACTTCACTATTTCCGAGTTGCTTTTGCAATAATTACCTCACCTTATCCCTGGTAGACTGGAAGGATCAGAAGAAGGATCTGAAGCCCGCAGAGGGTAAGTGACTGGTCCAAGTAATAATGATATTAATAATAATTGTGTTAGTTGTTAAGCTCTTACAGACCAAGGACTGTGGGAGTTTTAAGACAATCGGGTCAGACATAGTCTCTATCACGGGGCTCCTAATCTAAGGAGGAGAAAGATCAGGTATTCGATCCCCGTCTTACAGAGAAGGAAACTGAAGCAGAGACAAGTTGTGACTTGTCCAAGGTCTCGCAGTAGGCAAAGTAGAATCCAGGTCCCCCAAGGTGACAGCTATGAGCAGAACACACGTGTTCTCACTCCCGGGACCCGAGTTCTTTCTAAGGCATCATCACCCTGCCACCAACCTGTAAGCATTTCAATCAGTTAATCGATGGTATTTATTGAGCGCTTTACTAAGCAATCGGGAGAGTCCGCTTTAACAGAGTTGGTAGACGTGTTCCCTGTCCACGAGGGGCTGCAGAACAAGTTTTTACACGATAATGGGGTCACTAGGGCATGAGTCCAGTCACCTGGACTGTAAACTCATGATGGACAGGGAATGTGTCCAGAAGCGATGCCAAGGTTGGATAATGTTTCCAGGAGAAGGATGTGGTTGATGGTGTTGAGCAACTGAGAGGTGGAGGAGGATTAGGATGGAATAGAGACCGTTGGATTTGATAAGGAGATGATCTGTGATCTCTGAGACGGCAGTTTCTATGGAGCGAAGGGGATGGAAACCAGATCGACTAGCTTGCCACCTAGTAAGCGCTTAACAAATACCTCAAATATGATTATTACTGTCCCAGAGGTCGCAGTGGCGGTCCTGGATAGGAGGGTGAGCGAAAAGGGGATATTATCCTTAGGTCGCAGAATTAGTAGGATTTACTTCCATCGTTCAGAGTGCTATTCAGTTGGGTCCATGGAACCCTGAGAAATCAGCTGTTGTGATCCTCTTCATTCGTTCACTAGGACCTATCAACCACCTGAGAAGCAGTGTGGTCTAGTGGATATGGCACAGGCCTGGGAGTCAGAAGGACCTGGGTTCTGATCCCGGCCCTCCCACATGTCTGCTGTGTGACCTAGGGGAAGTCACCTAATTTCTCTGGACCTCAGTTCCCTCATCTGTAAAATGGGGATGGTGAGACCCGTGTGGAGTAGGGACTGTGTCCAACCTCATTAGCTTGTATCTTGTCCAGCACTTAGGATGGGTGCCTGGCACATAGTAAGCGCTTAATAAATACCATAAAAGAAACCTACACCGAATGGGCTTGGGAGAATCTATAGAAAAAATGGAAAAGACACGGGGAGGGGCCTGAAACCTAATAGAAAGACAGACAGACATAATGATAGTAATTAGGGAAGTTGTCAAGCGTTTAGAGCTGGCGAAGATAACGCAAAACCAGCAGGTTGCATTGAAGCTGGTTTGGGATTACCAGGTCTTGGTTAAATGAGGATGATTCTAAATGTTCAATCATGGCATTGGTGAACCGCTCGCTATAGACCAAGCACTATGGTCGGACACAAGAAAATCAGGTCAGAGACGGTCCCTGTCCTACATGGATCTCACAGACTAAAGAGGTGGGAGAATGGGTCATTTCGTCCCCATTTTACAGCTGAAGAAACTGAGGCACAGAGCAGTAGAGACTTGAATCAGTCAATCCGTGGAATTTATTGAGCACTTACTAGGTGTAATAAAGTTCTTGGAAGAGATGCAACAGAATGAATCCCCATTTTACAGATGAAGTCACTGAGGCCGGGAGAAGTGAAGTCGCTTGCCCGAGGTCACGCGACAGACAAGTGGCGGAGCTGGGATTAGAACCCAGGTCCTCTGACTCTGAGGCCCGTGGGTCTGCTCTTTCCGCTAGGCCAGGCTGTTTTAGTGAAGCTGATTCTTCTGGGATAAACGTGGGCGTTAACCAGCCTCTGCTAGGTGAATACTTGTCCCCTGCTGATGCGTCATCATGTGGAGCAGAGGACTGTGGAAGTGAGAAAGCAGGCATGAGCTCTGGGGGGACCAGTAAGAGTGAGTTGTGTGACATGTGCTGTAACAATAATAACTGGGGTATTTATTAAGCATTTACTATGTGCCAGGCACTGTACTAAGCACTGGGGTGGACACAAGAGGATCAGGTTGGACACAACCCCTGTCCCATGTGTCCCACAGTCTCAATCCCCATTCTACTGATGCGGTGACTGAGGGACAGAGAAGTGAAGTGACTTGCCTAAGGTCACACAGCAGTCAAGGACAAAGCCAAGATTAGAACTCGCGACCTTCTGACTCCCAGGCCCGCGCTCTATCCGCTCCGCCATACTGCTTCTACCGGTACTCTCCCGGGCGGTTTCCACGGTGCTCCGCACAACTCAAGGGCTCTCTAAATACATTTGATTGATTGAATGCGGCACTGAGGAGATCCATGCAACCTGAAGGATGGGCTGAACTGGTCCGTCTGTCCTCCTACTCCTCCCCTAAGCCCAAGGACAGCCCCGAAGTCACATATATCTCCTCTGACCGGCAGACGATGGGTGTCTTCCAGAGGTTGGGAGGGAAAACGAAGAAGCCCCGAATTAATGTTTTCCTTCTGGCCAATTCCTCATGCGAAGGAAATGCGTGACCCAGAGGGGTGACTAACCCTTCCTGCCCCAGAGAGCCTTGCCGCATTCATAAGGGTCAGGAGGAAAAGCAAAACACAAGTTTCATGTTTCTGTTTGAGAGTGGAAAAATTAAAAAAAAAAAAAAGAAATAAGGGCTGGTTTTCGTCACCGGCAAGCTATAATTTGGATTTTGAAAACGAGCTTTTACTGTTTTTACTTGCCAGGAAAATGGACTTAGATTTTCTATACAACGCTCACACACACACACACACTCCTGTGCACTCACAACCGTATTCAGACACAAGCACACACACTCCCACAAACAACACAGAAACAGTGACAGCCTTTTTGAAGCCCGGGACAAATGAATCTGATCACTTAGCAAATTCTTCAATTGCTCTTTATTACTCTTGCAAAAAATAAAACAACATCAGTTGAGCACGGGAACAGCTGACACATCTGTATTATTCTACTGTCCGCACATTACGTCGAATGGTGAAAATCAGATTTTTCAGTGGTCCCGATTTGGGAGTGGAAGAAAGATGTTTCTAACTATAAACGACATATGCGATTTCAACTTTTTGCTCACAAGTCAGAATTTCAGACCTTTTTAGGTCTGAAAAGAATACATGTTGAACCAATAATTGTGAAAATATTGCAATATTTAGAAATAGCAACACCCTTTATGGAAATGAGATTTAAGCAATCATTCTTTTGACCAGATCCCAAAGGGACACTTAGTGTTATGTCAAGCTTTCTGTCAAACCCAGAATTTTCATCTTGGGTTTAATGTCGTTCATTTGTTAGGTTTGGTTTGGCCTTAGGCCCGGGAATACAAAAGACTTCTTTGGGTTCCTGTGTTCCTGAGAATGTGGTCAAGCCAGGGAGGAAAAACAAACTTCTCTGCAAATCAATAGTATTTTTTGAGTGCTCACTCTGTGCGGAACGCTGTACTAAGCGCTTGGGAGAGTACAGCGGAGTTAGGAGCATGGCCTAGTTAGTAGCAGAGAAGCAGCGTGGCCTACTGGATTGACACGGGCTTGGGAGTCAGAAGATCGTGGGTTCTAATCCCGGTTTCGCCGCTTGTCGGCTGTGTGACCTTAGACAAGTCACGTCACTTCTCTGTGCCTCAGTTCCCTCATCTGGAAAATGGGGATTAACGCCGTGAGCCCTATGAGGGACAGGGACTGTGTCCAACTCGATTTGCTCGTATCCACCACAGTGCTCAGTACAGTGCCTGGTACATAGTAAGCGCTTCACAAAGACCATCATTATTATTAAATTACGCTGAAACACATGCACGTACAGAGACCAGTAGGACCTACTCATTGGTATGGCTTTTAATGCTGGGATGACAGTGGTAAATCTGAATTAGAGGAACTGAAGACTGCCTCTGGTTTGACCTAAGAACAGGAGAAAATGTGGGGCAAAAGGGGCAGAGGTGGACCGAGGGACGGAATTCTAGACCATTAGCATCTAGACCGGTATGAAGGGGAAAAAAAAAATATATCCAGGAAGCTATGAGTAATACTCTTAACCTTTTGAGCAGATGAATATTTATCCAGGGGCAAAACCAGAACAACGATGAGGAAAGCAAGGAGAAAGGCCAGAGATTTCCTGGAAGTCTTTCCAATGAAATAATAATAATAATAATAAAGAGAACAAATAAAGAATCCTTCAAAACTCAACCAGGACGCAGAAAGTTGCATTCATCCCAGAGGAAGAGGAATTTGCATTTCTGGTCCCGTTAATCAGAGAACAGTAACTTTTCTTTTGGAAGTGACCCCGCGCTCTATCTATTCTCAGGCCAAAGCAACCCTTTTCTTTCCTTATAAAATTCAGACTTAGTCATCAACAGTCGGGAAGCAAAAACAAAACTCCTCTCCTGCTTGGAAACATTTTTCAGATGCTTTTTCTCTTCTCTTGTGTAACTCGAAGTGTTTGGATTTAAAGCCCGGCTCTTGGTCCAGAACCTGTCATCAGTGAAGAATGTGGGCTCCGGTGAGCTCGGAAAATCACAATAAAACTCAAAAGGTTCTGAGCGAGTCGACTGGGACCGGATCTGCCTGGACCAGCCCTACGTTTGGGAAGATAATTTTCTTGTGGAAAAACCGATTAGGGACCCAGATTTGCACTCCTAATATCAAGTAACAGGATCAGCATCAGGATTGGGAGAACTGGCATTTTTTAGAGCTGTGAATCACATGTCCTGTCACTGTCTCAGCTTTTTTTCCCTCTTTTAATGATGTTTGTTCTTTAGCCCGCCATGTGCCGGGCACTGTACTGAGAGCTGGGCTAGATACAAGATCATCAGGTTGGACACAGTCCTTGTCCCACACGGGACTCACTATCTTAATCCCCATTTTACAGAGGAGGTAATTAAGGTGTAGGAAAGTTAAGCAACTTGCCCGAGGTCCCAGAGAAGACAAGTGATGGAGGAGGAATTAGAATCCAAGTCCTCTGACTCCCAGGTCAGTGTTCTTTCCACTACCCCATGCTGCTTCTCTGGAAGCTGGGATTCTCCATGCAGGTCCCAATCCTGATCCATACCCATTTGAGCCATGGGAAGGTCCCATCCGGGGCAGATCTGAGAGGCCGTAAGACCATAACTTGGACCAGAAGTTCACTGTGGGCGGGAAATGTCTATTTATTATTATATTGTTCTCTCCCAAATGCTCTGCACACAGTCAGCGCTCAATAAATTCGATTGAATGATTAAATACGACTGACTGACTAACTCTAATAGATTGTATTTTCCCAAGTGCTTAGTACAGTGCTACAGTAAAGATCAATCTGCAACCTATCCTTCTCATGCATCCATTTAGCCTTAATCTCACCCAGTCCTAGCAGTTCAAGAGAAGTGTCTGGTTCATTGGCTGTTGTTAAGAGAGAGTCTTCCTTGCTCAGGCAAACCCCTTGTCTAAGAGCAATCGGAAAATATTTGTTTCTGTCTCACTTCTTGGGGAACGCCCCTCTTATCATCCCCATTGCCCAGATGGATAAGACGAGGCCGCACGTTTCTTTGAACTGAAGGCTCCATCTCTGACTCCAAAGCACACATTGAGGATCGGAGTAAAGGGGGATTGTGTCATTTCAGCCTTTCCACATCCTCCCTCCGCCCCCGGTTAGAGCGGATACCAGGGAAGATCCACTGGAAATCAAAAGGAACCGAAACATTGCTGCGAATAATTAAGAATTAAGACACTACTAAAATAATTTAGACAGATGAGTCAAATATAACCCATTTTAAGTGGTGAACCACTTAGCCGGGAATTTATAATTTTATATTCTTTGTTTTGTTAAAAAACAAAAAGCTAAAAGCTTCGAGGACAAACATTTCCCCTTGTCGATTGAGTTCGGAGCGCCAGCAAAGTTTTGTTTTCTTTCTTTAAAGCAGATTTATTTTTAGACCTTTCAATCCACTATTGCAAACAGATGTGCGCTTTTTTCTGGTTCCCGTCGAAGAAAATAAATAACCAAGGTTGCCGTTCTCTTTAAAAACTGGAAAACAATGGAGTTTTATTTCAGAACTCTGCTTCGTGCCAAACTTCCAATCTGTAAACCATTTTGCCCTGATGTGTCGGGGAGGAGGGAAGGACATCTGTGGGTGCTGCATCAATCTGTTCTCTGAAAACACAATCCCGGCACAAGGCGCTTTGATCTAAGGACTGATAAACAGAAACGCGACTCAAACACAATTTTCCGAAGTGGCTCCGAAGGCAAACTAGAAAGAGAGCGAGCACGAGGCAAGAAAGGGAAAGAAAGAGAGGGCAAGCGGGAAAGAGTTGGAGAGACTTCTTGGTCCCCACACTGTTACCTAATGAAACTGAACAAAGGCTGGAGAGAGATAAAGCTGTATTACCTATTTTCCCTGCATTCCCTCCACTTGGTTCAGCAATTATTAGCTCAGAAAGATGGTGCCTGGTTTTTGAGACTGATTCCTTTTCAGCGAAAAACCCATTTAACCCTGGAGGGCTGAGGATGGGAAGGGACAAGACTAATTTGCCTGAAAGGTGGTGTTTCTCCCCCATTCGACTGTACGCTCTTATAGACCAGGGATCAGGTCTACCGACTGTTCTATGCTCTCCGAAGTATTTGGTACAGTAACAATAATGATAATAATAATGTTGGTATTTGTTAAGCGCTTACTATGTGCAGAGCACTGTTCTAAGCGCTGGGGTAGATACAGGGTCATCAGGTCGTCCCACGTGAGGCTCACGGTTAATCCCCATTTTACCGATGAGGTCACTGAGGCACAGAGAAGTGAAGTGACTTGCCCGCAGTCACGCAGCTGACAAGTGGCAGAGCCGGGAGTCGAACCCATAACCTCTGACTCCAAAGCCCAGGCTCTTTCCACTGAGCCACGCTGCTTGCCCAAAGTAAGTGCTCAATAAATACGGCTGTTGGATCGATGGATTATTGGATGTCGGCAGGGGTAAAATTGATGGGATTTTTGCAGTTATCTGTAGAGCTCTCTCACGTATGGTTTGATTAAATTCACGGTTGAAAGGCTAGGGATGTCAGCTAGCTGTTGGCTACCACAGAGGTGGATGGCAAGGGGAAGCAACCATCCCAGTGGAAATACTGAGTTAATTTGGGACTTTGGTTTCCATCATTCGAGTCTCCGCACTCGAGTCGACATCACCTATATCGGAAAAGAAGAAATACCGCCTCCTCATCACTCCTCACTCCACCTTCTGCCCCTCACACGTAGAAAGAAAACGCTTTCTAGTGCTGGATTTCTTCCGTTTCTCTTCTGGGCCCAAGCAAGTCTCACTTTAATTAACCGCCACGATTTCTGTGCGGGCACTGGGGGAGGAAGGGCTGCATGGGAAAAATCAGCCTTCTGACCAAGAGATCCAGGTGACTTCATTCAGTAGCCAGAGCCAGGCAGAGGGAGACACTTTAGGACAGAGAGGGCACAAATGAAGGCTGCAGATGGGCTCATCGGACTCTGGCCCCAGCCCGGATCCAACTAAGTTGATTCACAATGCAGAGATAATGCAGTGCCCGCCTCCCAGGTGGGTTTGGGCTGGCAAGCAAAAGCTTTTTCTTCTTCCCTTTGCTCTCTCTTTGTTCTACTGGAACTGGGGCTGGAGAATTCTCCCTGGACTTTCTCATTTGTCTGGGGCTCCCACAGTCTGGACACCAGAAAGAACAGGACCCCAGGCTGAAATTGGAAGAGCGAAGCGAGTGGATAGAACCCAGGCCCAGGAGTCAGAAGGACATGGATTCTAATCCAGGCTCCGCCAAGTGTCTGCTGATGATTTGGGGCAAGTCGTTTTACTTCTCTGGACCTCAGTTACCTCATCCGTAAAATGGGGATTAAGAGCGTGAGCTCCATGTGGGACAGGGACTGTGTCCAACTTGATGGACTTTTATCTACCCCAGTACTTGGAACAGTGCTTGGCACATAGGAAGTGCTGAGGTAGGGGTGACTGAAAGGGGGCAAATCTTAGTGGACTGTGCGCTTTCCACCAGGCTTCACTGACAGTGCCTCAGGGATAAGGCTGGATGTTTAAAACGCCTACTGTGAAAATTCTTGGATCGTGCTCCTTCTCGCTGAGGAATGTCTTCCCAAAGAAAAGTCTCCTCCTCCCGTGTTTTAGCCCATTCCTCATGTGTGTCCTTTGCTCCTTCACATAATATCCAATAAGCTGAATCTGTTTGAGCCCCATGTGGGACTGGGACTGGATCCAGTCTAACTACATTGTATCTGCCCTGGAGCTTACCAAATAGTATCATTTTTATTATGATGATGATGTTCTTGGTAAATCCTTCCTGGAAACATGAAAACACTATTCCAGCTCCTACCTTGATCAATCAGTCATATTTATTGAATGCTTACTATGCTCAGAGCACTGTACTGAGCTCTTGGAAGAGCAACAGTCAAGAAAATTAGCAGACACCTTCTCTGCCCACAGCAAATTACAGTCTAACGACGAGGTTGATCCACAACATATATGGTGATAGGCATTCCTATTAAAGATGTCGCTAACCAGACTGTAGGCTCGTTGTGGGCAGGGAATGTGTCTGTTTATTGCTATATTGTACTCTCCCAAGCGCTTAGTACAGTGCTCTGCACACAGTAAGAGCTCAATAAATGCAATTGCATGAATGAAGGCACGGAGTATATGTCCATGTGCGCATTTACATGCCTATAGGGGCATATAATAATAATAATGTTGGTATTTGTTAAGCGCCTACTATGTGCAGAGCACTGCTGTAAGCGCTGGGGTAGATGTCTTTGTGGGCGCACAAATATAAAGAGGCTCACAGCTACAAGTTTTCTATGCCCTTCTACGAACCAGATCTTGCTATAAGAGAAAGCTCCATCTTTAGAACAGCTGGGCAGAAGGGCAAATTGACATTTTAGGACAGGAAAGGAAGTCGGAAACCACAGTCAATCTGAATATTCAAAGGGAGGAGAGGTCAAATGGAGGTCATTCTCTACATTGGAATGGTCCAGAAGAGTCCAGGCCCCCCATCGGGCTGCTCTGGAGCAGGGCTGTTCCCGGGGTGGGTAGGGGAGAGCGATATAAGACCTAATAGATAGAGCACGGGCCTGGGAGTCAGAAGGACCTGGGTTCTAATCCCCGCTCTGCCATGTGTCTGCTGCGTGACCTTGGGCAAGTCACTTCACAGATTAAATGCTCAATAATTACGAATGACTGACTGAATGACTGCTTCAGCATCTCAGCCTGCAACAGAACCAGGACGAACCTGCACCTCGGAAAGACACCAGAGCTTAGTACAGTGCCCGGGACATAGTAAGAGCTTAACAGACATCTCCAACTTTACAATAATATAGTAATGATGATCGTGGTATTGGTTAAGCACTTACTATATGCCAGGCACTGTACTAAGCGCGGCGGTGGTTCGCGCGGCGGTGGTTCCGGTCGACTCGGGTTGGACACCATCCCTGTCCCACTTGGGGCTCACGGTCTCAAAACGCATTCTACGGTGAGGGAAATGAGGCCCAGAGAAGTGAAGTGACACTGCAGACAAGTGGCAGAGCCAGGATTAGAACCCATAACCTTCTGACTCCCAGACTTTCTGGGCTTTGGACAGGTGAGGAAAGAGTCAGGGAGGGGACAGCATATCCAGAAGCAGAAGGGGGACCCGCAGAATGGAGATTCCAGTGGGAAAGGTCACTTCTCTCCCCTCCATTCGGTCGTATTTATTGAGCACTGTACTAAGTGCTTGGAAAGTACAATTCAGCAATAAAAAGAGACAATCTCTGCCCACAAGAGGCTTACAGTCTAGGAGGGGGGAGAAAGACAACAAAACAAGTAAACAGGTATCAATATAAATAGAATTATAGCTATATACACATCAAAACAAGTAAACAGACATTAATATAAATAAATAGAATTATAGATATGTACCTACATGAACAAGTACTGCGGGGGTAGAGCAAAGGGAGAGAGTCGGGGTGGCAGGGAGGGGAGGGGAGGGGAGGAAAAGGGGGCTTAGTCTGGGAAGGCCTCTCGGAGGAGGTGAGCCTTCAGTAGGGCTTTGAAGGGGGAAGGTGTGATTGTTTGGAGGATTTGAGGAGGGAGGGGATTTCAGGCCACAGGTCTGAGGTCGTGGGCCAGAGGTCGACGGCGGGACGGGCGAGAACGAGGCCCAGCGAGAAGGTTAGCACCAGAGGAGTGGAGCGTGCGGGTTGAGATGTAGAAGGAGAGAAGGGAGGTGATGTCGGAGGGGGCAAGGTGACGGAGAGCTTTGAAGCCAATTGTGAGGAGTTTTTGCTTGATGGGGGGTTGATACGAAACCACCGGAGATTTTTGAGGAGGGGGTGACATGCCCAGAATGTTTCTGTAGAAAGATAATCCGGGCAACCGAGTCAAGTATGAACTGGAGTGGGGAGAGGCGGGAGGTTGGGAGG
Organism: Ornithorhynchus anatinus; assembly: GCF_004115215.2. Classification (NCBI taxonomy): domain Eukaryota; kingdom Metazoa; phylum Chordata; class Mammalia; order Monotremata; family Ornithorhynchidae; genus Ornithorhynchus; species Ornithorhynchus anatinus. Next base: position 35,544,293 of record NC_041744.1, on the reverse strand, counting down.
TCAGTAAGGAGGCTGATGCAATAATGGGGTGGGGATAGGATGAGCGATTACGCTGACGCGGTAGCGGTTTGGATGGAGAGGAAACCCAAACCGTACGAACCCCCAGGTATTTCCCGGACTCCTGCCGTTACGGGGAGAGAGTCCGGAGTTCTCCCTTCCCTCCCCCTCCCAGTTCACCTGACTCTATCCCCCTAAAAGCCAGTCCTGTATTTTCAACCAGCCAAGTTCATAAAATATGCATTTCTCTGTCAGGAACGACCGCCCCCAGCACCCCAGGTCCTCCTTTGCCGCTGCATCGGGTCTCGGTAATAACATCTGTTATTTGTCGAATGTTTTTATGTACCCAGAGCCCTTTCATTTGTCGAATGTTTTTATGTACCCAGAGCTCTTTCTCGTCAATGATCTTATTTTATCCTCATGACATCCCTGAGAGGGAAAGAGAGATGGGGATCACTTGAAGCAGCTTGGCTCAGTGGAAAGAGCCCGGGCTTGGGAGTCAGAGGTCATGGGTTCGAATCTCGGCTCTGCCCCTTGTCAGCTGTGTGACTGTGGGCAAGTCACTTCACTTCTCTGTGCCTCAGTGACCTCATCTGTAAAATGGAGACTGTGAGCCTCACGTGGGACGACCTGATGACCCAGTATCTACCCCAGCGCTTAGAACAGTGCTCTGCACATAGTAAGCGCTTAACAAATACCAGCATTATTACCCCCACTTGAGAGATGAGGAAACCGAGATCCAGAGAGGCTAAGCGTCCGACCCGAGGTCTTAGATAAGACACGCTTAGGGAGCTGACGTTAGAATTAATCAATCGTATTTACTGAGTTCTCACTGTGTGCAGAGCACTGCATTAAGCACTTGGGAGAGTACAATAGAACAATATAACAGATCCCTTCCCACAACGAGCTTATAGTCCGGAGGGAGAGAACTCAGGTTCTTCACAAAAGGCATTTGGACGTCGTCTCGTCCGCGGTCAAAGAGACCCGAGCGCTAGTTTATCGGCATCTGAATTTTCTCCGTGACACTGGGGCAGCGTAACTCATTTTTCCTTTTCTACTGTGAATCAGAATCTCGGGGGCCAACCTCTCGGGTGACATCTCCCACAAAGATATAGCGCATACGGGTGATACTGTCATTTTAACTAGAATGTACAGGAAAAATACACTCATTCTTCCAGGCCACTTATCGTGAATCTGCTCACAGCATCAAAGGGACGCTCACAGACATTCGGCTCACAATTTCCCCCTGACCGTGTGGGGGTACCTCAACCGGATGAATAATACATGCAGTTGCAAGGAACACAACTCGAAAAGAACATGGCATTTACAGAGCATCTTTCAGGGAGGAAGGGGGAAAGGCTCAAATAGTCTGTCGATTGAAAACATAGCTCTTCGCCTCCGAGTCACTCAGACTGCATCCTAAGATCCCGGGTCCCGGGGCAGAAGCGGCGTGGCCTAAAGGCTAGAGCCCAGGCCCGGGAATCAGAAAGACCTGGGTTCCAATCCCATGGGAGATGGACTGTCCAACCCGACAAGCTTGTATCCACCCCAGCGTTTAGTAGAGTGCGTGCTTAACAAATACCATTTTAAAAAGCAAATTAAGGGCAGCGTAGGAATGAATCGGTTCAAGGGGAAAATGGGTTCGAAAATTTCAAAGAAACATAGTGGTGAGGTGGTTTCCCTTATAAGTATCAGAGAAGCAGCGTGGCCTATTGGAAAGGAACAGGCCAGGGAGTCGAGACCCGAATTCTAATCCCCGTTCTGCCGCTTGCCTGCTGTGTGACTTTAGACGAGTCACGTCACTTCTCTGTGCTGCGATTTCCTCCTCTGTAAAATGGGTTGAAATACTCGTTCGCCTCCTACTTAGACAGCCAGTCCCACATGGGACAGAGAACGTGATCGACCCGATGAGCAAAATAGCGTGATTATTATGCCTCGACCAGGTTTCGATTGTTTTGGGACCCTTTCCCAGTGCACGAAACTGGAAGATTAACTAGGCTCTACACTGCACATGTTACAAACATGTGTCCCCACCCCGCATCTTACAAACCAAACGTGAAAAATGTCTCCAAGTAAATAAAGGCCCGGATGCGACGTTGTAGGGCTTGTGTAACTGGAGAGGCTGTCCATGGGAGGAGAACAAATTTCATCACATAGAGATGTAATCTCTCCCAGTGGAAATGGTAACATACACTACCGAACTGCTCAAAAAAGCTCACATTAACGGCTGGGATATAATAGAACTTTTAGAAGGGGATGCTTGCAGACGAACACAGTGGCTAAAAAGCAGAGGCCGGGGGAGAAAGGCAGAATTGCATAACCAATTTTTAAATCACTTAATGGTATTAATTGAGTGCTTACTGCGTTCAGAGCACTGTACTAAGGATTTGGGAGAGTGATAATAATTAATGATAGTAATTATGGTATTTGTTAATTGCTTTGTGTGTGTCAGTCACTGCACTGCGCGCTGGGGTGGGTGCAAGTAAATCAGGCTAGGCACGATCCCTGCCCCACATGGGGCTCACTCTCTTAATCCCCATTTTACAGATGAGGTAAATGCGATTCACTGATGAGGTAACTGAGGCACGGAGGAAGTGAACTGACTCGCCCTAGGTCACAGAGCAGGCACGTGGCAGTACCGGGCTTAGAACCTAAGTCTCCTGACTCCCAGGCCCGCGCTCTTTCCAACAGGCCATGTTGCTTCCGTTACCTAAAATCAGGCTATCCATTTTAGGGGAGCATTTCAGCCAGTTCGGCGTACCCCAGATAAATGAGGTTGTTCTTTTTAAATTCTTGAGCTAAAAACTGGGCGAATACTAAGCAGTTCGTTACCAGGCTGGATGGAAGCTGAAAGCACCCAACCTGTCCCGCACCCTTGGCCTAACTTGATTGATCCCTCCACGTTCCTGATCAATGTCACCCATCTGCCATCTTTTGACATTCTTTATTTGTTTTTGATTCATTTACCGGTGTCTTCTACTTTGCATATTCAGCAATCTGGGTCTTCTTGTCACCCCCATTTGGAGTCCTCAGAAGCATCAGGTCTCCTCAGAAGAGCCAAAGTTGCTTGGTAGTTGCCAGGACCCCACTTTCTTAATGGTGTCAAACTTTTTGGTGCCATTTGTGAAAGGAATATAGAGGTCTTGGGGATGCTTTCTGCACCCTTCCTTCATCTGCCGAAGAAAGCATCTCATCTAATAAATCTAGCTGTGCTTTGACCTGAAGTCACGTTGAGATCCAGTCACTCGGTCAGTGGTCTTTATTGAGTCCCTACTGTGTGCGGGGCACTGTACTAAGCGCTTGGGAGAGTACGATATAACACTATAACAGTAACCTGACCCGAAAGGTTCCGGCCAAGATCCGTCAGCAGTGGAAGGCGGCCAGACAATGATAATAATGATGATAGTTACGGTATTAAGTGCTTACTACGTGCCAAGCACTGTACTAAGATAGATACAGGGTGATCAGTTTGTCCCACTTGGGGCTCACAGTCTTAATCCCCATTTTACAGATGAGGGAACTGAGGCACAGAGAAGATAAGTGGCTTGTCCAAGGTCACACAGCAGATAAGTGGCAGAGCCGGAATTAGAACCCGCATCCTCTGATTCCCAAGCCCGCGCTCTTTCCACTAAGCCACGCTGCTTCTCGGGTCATTTTCTGCATTTGCTCGCTCACCTTATCTGTGCTGAACAGGGTTGGGGAAGGGGGATGGACAAACCATGAACAACAGTCCTTATGCTGAGATGAGGATTAGTCCTTATCTACCCCAAGGCTTGCATGGGTATGAAATTAGAAGGGAATTCATTCATTCAGTCAGTCATATTTATTGAGCACTTACTGTGTGCAGAGCACTGTACTAAGCACTTGGAAAGTACAATTCAACCATAAAAAGAGACAATCTTTGCCCATATTGGGCTAACAGTCTAGAAATGGGCAGACAGACATCAAAACAAGTGACCAGGCATCAATATAAATAAACAGAATTACAATTATATGCACATCAAAACAAGTAAATAGACATTAGTACACATAAATAGAATTATAGATATGCACATAGATAAACAAGAGCTGTGTCGGGGGAAGCGGGGCAGAGCAAAGGGAGCGGGTCGGGCGCTGAGGAAAAGGGGGCTTAGTCTGGGAAGGCCGTCAGTAGGGCTTTGGAGTGGGGATGTGTGGATGTTTGGAGGACATGAGGAGAGAAGGCGTTCCAGGCTAGAGGTAGGACATGGACCATGAGAAAATTGAGGCACAGAGAGGTTAAGTGACTTGACCCAGGCCACACAGTAAGCTTCTCTCACTCCAACGGCTGTGCTCTTTCCACTAGGCCACACTGCCTATCTTATTCCGCCTCTCCAGGGATGGGAATTTAAACTGAGGCTAATCCAGAAGACGCCGGTCACCGACGACACCGACGATAGGATGAAAAGGCGGGCCCAAGATTTCCAGCTTCCAGAGACCCCCCTAGAAGAACGAACGAGAGAATCGTATCCGGGGGCAGGCGTCCGCAAGGAATGTTGACCCCTAGGGAAACAGAAGTCGCTAGGCCCGCTCCCTGTAGAAAAATTCCTCTTCTTCGTGCGCTCTCGACATCTTCAAGGCAACCTACTCCTCTCTCTCAGTAACCTATAGCTCTTTCCGTGATGTTTTTACATGGGAGATAGCCGCTTTTGGAGCTTTGCAGTTCACAAGTTCTGGTGTACCAAATCCTGGCTTCCTGGTCGTGCAGTGCGGCTGAGAAAATGCAGATGGGAACCTCTGCTGTTTTATATTAAAGTCTGGGAAATGTCCTTCCTGTCATAAATGTCCATGTGGACGGGTTTAGCGGAGAAGGAGCAAAACTGATCTACTAAGGGCATGAGTCTAAAGAGTCCCATGTGGAAGTTTTTAATAGGCTCCATCCCCTAAATAAACCCCAGTGAGCCTTAAAAGACATTTAGTGCTTGTCTCCTAGCTCTGCCCCAAACCTTTCCTCCCCAACCCTCCCCAGGACGCGTCTTAACACTCCCCATTATGTGACAATCAAAATGACCATCTTCTCAATTTCAGGTAGATTCAAAGTTATCATCCTGCTGAAATTTTTCAGGCAAAATCTGATTGTGAGCGATCTAATGGCAGCTATATAAATTGTTTGATTGAACTCTAATAGGGTAATATCAACACTTTTTGGCGGGGGGGGAGTTAATCAGAATCCCTGTAGACTGTTAGCTTCTTTTGGGGAGGGAACACGTCTTCTAACTCTGTTACATTTTACTCTCCCAAGTGCTTAGTACAGTGCTCTGGATACAGTAAACTCTCTATATGATTGATTGATGGATAGATTGTTTGACAAAAGAATCCCCATTCCCGAGTGTTCCATCCTGCCTGCAAGATCACTGATGGATTTTTCTTTTTTTAAGTGGCTATTTGGGTTGTGTCTCCGGCCAGATGGCCAAGCCCAAAAATACATAAGAAAGACATAACAATGCCAACCTAACAGTCAACAAACCCTAGCATTAATTAATATGTAAGGATTGCAGCAATAAAAAGACAGAACAATGTCGCCTGCAATTAGGGAGGCCATAAACGACGGTTATATTTAGCAGCATTTCCCATAGTGGTTGTGCTAAATTTCAAACTGCATTTAAACCTTTGCAGCTTTGAGTTTTGCTTAACTAGAACCAAACTTGAGATTTAAGATGCAGCTCCAGATTTTCTCATTCAGATGCTTTCCAGTTAACAATATTGATTCGTCCAATATAGAATCGGTTTTCCAAAAATGCGTTTACCTGGAAAAGATGGCCTGTCTCTGACCTGTACTGTCCTTCATCTTCCTTGATCTAGACGTGTGCTCTGCTTCGCTGACTGAAGTTCCTGAAGTATTAGCAGCATGGCCTAACAGAAAGAGCATGGGCCTGGGAATCACGAGAGCTGGGTTCTAATCCTGACTCTATCACTTGCCCGTTGTGTGATCTTGGACAAGTGACCCCTTCTCTGTGCCTCAGTTTTGTCATCTGGAAAATAGGAAGTAAATACCTGTCTCCCGTCCCCCCGAGTCCAAAGTTAGTCAGGGACCGTCGGGCCTGATCTATCAATCAATCAATTAATGGTATTTTCTGAGCCATTTCTGTGAGCATAGCAGTCAAACAATCAATCGATCGTATTTATTGAGCGTTTACTGTGTGCAGAGCACTCCACAAACTGCTAAGGAGGGAGCAATACAACAGAGTTGGTGGATACATTCCCTGCCCACAACGAACTTACAGTCTACCAGTCAATCAATCAATGGCATTTACTGAGCAATTACTATGAGCAAAGCACTCTACAGAGCTCTTGAGAGGGTGCAATACGACAGAATGGCTAGACACGTTCCCTGTCCGCTGTGAGCTTACAGTCAAACAATTAATGGTATTTACTGAGTACTTAATGCGTGCAGAGTACTGTATTAAGCACTTAGGAAAGTACGATACAATGATATAACAGCGGTAGATACAGTCCACGATGAGCTTACAGTCTAGAGGACCATAGGGCCACGTGCGACATAACTCAGCGATGGCATATACGTACAACATAAGGACACCCTAAAGAGAGAGAGCTGAGGGAAGGTAGATATCTCGAATGAAAATCTAGATCCACCCCCAATCAATCAGTGATGTTTATTGAACACTTACATGTGCAGAAAACTGGGAGAGTACAATACAGCACACCCAGCAAATTAGAAAATCTTGTACTGTACTCTCCCAAACACTTAGTACAGAGCTCTGCATGTGGTTAGCGCTCCACTAAATACCATTAATTGACTGATGAAAGTAGCAGAGCATCACTGAGGAAATCAGTACTTCAGCCAGCCCAGGATTCTGTCTTCAACACCGACCACAGGCACATGTGGTGGTTGTTAAAGGCACATCTCCTCCAAGAGACCTTCCCCGACTAAGCCCTTGTTTCTTCTTCTCCCTCTCCCTTCGGCCTCCTCTTTACAGTTGGATTTGAACCCTTTATTCACCCCTTCCTCAGCCCCACAGCACTTACGTGCCGGAATTTATTTATTTACTTGTGTAAATGTCTGTCTCCCCCTCTAGACTGTAAGCTCCTTGTCAGCAGGGAACGTGTCTACCACCTCTGATACATTGTACTCTCTGATACATTGCTCTGCACACCCTAACCACTCTATAAATAGGAATGAGCGATTGATTAATTGCTTAACGCAGTGCTCTGCTCAAAGTAAGTGCCCAGTCCATGCAACTCACCGATTACCTACTTGGACATGTTAATTATAGTACTATCTGTTAAGCACGTTTGCTGTGAGCCAAGAACTATATTAAACACCGGGTAGATATAACGTAAGTAGATAGGTTACTGAGAGAGAGGAGTAGGTTGCCTTGAAGATGTCGAGAGCGCACGAAGATTAATAGATGCTGCATCTTAAATCTCTTAGTACCGTCTAACCGGGAGGCAGAACGAGTCATCGGTTCCCCATTTTACAGCTGAGGAATCTGAGGCCCAGAGAAGTTAAGTGACTCGTCCACGGTCACACAGCAGGCAAGGGGTAGAGTCAGGTCCGGACTTCCAGGCTCCTGCTCTTTCCACTGAGCCGCGACGCTTCATCCAGCCTCACATCTGATGAAGGACCGGCTAACAACCCTAACTTTTCCCTCCATATCCCTAAGTTCCTATGCTCCCTGGAGGCAGGAATCATGTCTTCTAACTCTGTTGAATTATACCCTTGCAAGTTTTTAGTAGAGTGTCTGCATAGCGTTCAATAAATATCATTGATTGATCTCTCCCTCGTCCTTTAAGACTCCAGTATGGAATTCTCCAGCGTGAATATATCTAAACCCCGCGTGAACCTACTCTGCCCTCCTCTAATGCCAAGCTTCTTACTGTACCTCGATCTTGTCTGTCTCACCACCGATCCTCCGCCCACATCCTGCCTCCATCCTGGACCGCCCTCCCTCCTCCTATCTGACAGACGATCACGCTCCCCACCTTCAGAGACTTATTAAAAGCACCTCCCCTCCAAGAGACCTTCCTCCGCTAAACCCTCAATTCCTCTTTTCCCACTCCCTTCGGTGTCACCCTGGCACTTGGATTCGCCCCTTTTATTCACTCTTACCCCACAACACTTCATCATCATCCTCTGTAGCATTCATAGAACACTTACTATGTGCAAAGCCCCGTCATAATAATACTTATGTTGGTATTTGTTAAGCGCTTACTATGTGCAGAGCACTGTTCTAAGCGCTGGGGTAGACACGGGGGAATCAGGTTGTCCCACGTGAGGCTCACGGTCTTAATCCCCATTTTACAGATGAGGTCACTGAGGCATAGGGAAGTTAAGTGACTTGCCCACGGTCACCCAGCCGACAGGTGGCCGAGCCGGGATTCGAACCCATGACCTCTGACCCCCAAGCCCATGTTCTTTCCACTGAGCCACGCACTATGTGCTTTGGAGAATACAATTCAACAGAGTTGGCAGAAACGCTTCCTGCCCATGATGAGTTTATCATTTAGAGGACTTAAGTACTTATGCCTAATTTATATTAATATTATTGCTTGTCTCCCCTTGTAGACTGTAAGCTCCTAGAGGGAAGGGAATGTGCCTACCAACTTTGTTCTACTTTACTTTCCCAAGCTCTTAGTACGGTGCTCTGCACATAGTAAGTGCTCAAAAAGTACCATTGATTGACTGATTGATAGTGTGACCTTGGATGACTTATCTGTCACCGTTTCTTCCTCTGCAAAATGAAGACACAGCAGAGAGGAACAGGAAGATGAACCGGCTTTCTTAATAAAGGTGAAATGCTTTGAGAAGCAGGATGGCCTGGGGAGAAGCAGTGTGGACTAGTGAGAAGCAGCGTGGCCTAGTGGATAGAGCACGGGCCTGGGAGTCAGAAGGATCTGAATTCTAAACCCAGTTCTGCCACTCATCTGCTGTGTGACCCTGGGCAAGTCACTTTACTTCTCTGTGTCTCAGGAATCTCACCTGAAAAATAGGGGTGAAGACCTTGAACCTCATGTGGGATATGGACCGTGTCCAACCTGATTAGCTTGTTTCTACCCACTGCTTAGCACATAGTAAGTGCTTAATAAATACGACTGGAAAAAAAAAAGGCAAAGCAAGAAATGCAGAGGGAGGAAAAAATGGGGGATTCATTTAATTTCAAATTCAATTCTTGGGGATGACACATCTTTGCCCCTCAGTTTCCTCATCTGGAGAATAGGTTCTTCTCTCCTCTTTCCTCCCCCTCTTCATCGTCAGTGGTATTTATTGAGCACTTTCTGCGTGCAGAGCACTTTACCGAGCACTGGGGAGAAGACAATCTTAGACATGTGGTAGAGATTGACAGTGCTACAAAGGCTCCATACTAAATGCAACCTGATGGCTGACAATATTCCCCGGGAAACTTCCATCATGTTGAACTTTATGTCACCACCATGTGCCAGCAAAACGAAAGCTTTTTCGCAATGTCGTTGCTCCAAGTTCATGGACCGTCCGACTGCTAATAATCCCCCTCTCTTCCTTCAGAGTCCGCCCCATTCCTAAATCTTCCACAATTGATATCTGCACCTTGTTATGTGAATTATTCTCTCTCAGTAGATCCCATCGATCTCAATTCCTTGTTTCGGGCAAATTTCCCAAATCCTACAGCTCTAACTGTATTTCCGACGGATTGCCTGAATTGGGTACTGATGAGGTGAAGAGCGAAACGCAAGTCACACACAGATCCGGGGTCTGGGAATGCAATGCCCAGATGTCGATAAGACAGAAGCACTACTGGATGGCCCCGGGGTGATTTATGATGCCATTTCTGCTCACTCTTGTTGGGCTCTGATCCCTGGGGAATCTGTTAGGAATAACCGTAGTGGCTGTTAAGCGCTTACTTTGTGCAAAGCACCGTACTAAGAGCTGGGCCAGTCAAAGTCTCTGTCCCCTAGCTCCCAGGGTAATCAGGAGAATTTATAAATAGGATAATTAGACTGTATTAGGCTCTGGACTGTAAACTCGTTGTGGGCAGGGAATGTGTCTACTAACTCTGTTTCAGTCTACTCTCCCGAGCGCTCGATAAATGTCGCTGATGAGCGTAGAAGTCAGAGGTGAGGATAGGCAACCAAAAAGGTAAATGGTGTAACCTAGTGGAAAGATCAGGGGCCTGGGGATCACAGGGCTTGGGTTCTGATCCCACTTCTGCCAGGGACCTGTTGGGTGACTTTGGGCAAGTCACTTAACTTCTGTGTGCCTCCATTTTCTCATCCTCAAAGTAGGGATTCAATACCTGATGTCCCTCCCGCTTAGACTGTGGACCCCGTGTGTGGGAGGGACTGTGTCCCCTTGTGTCTGCCTTAGTGCTTAGGAAGGTGCTTGGTACGTGATAAATTCAAAGCAAATGCCGTCATCATCATTATTAACAACTCTGCCTATAGCCTTAGGTTTATATGCATTTATATGTCTTGATTCTTCATGGCCGCATATTTACCAATAACCTTCTGTTGTCATGAAACAGCCTTTATGATTCCAAGGAAACTTGAACATACTTTTCTTAATAATTTCTATAAAATCAAATTTAGGACATGCAAGCAGACCACTGGAGCCTCTACAGTTGTTTTAACAAACCCTATTAGATGTACGAACAATGGGCTGAATATTATGTCAACATGCCAAGAGGGTCAGAGGGTCATAAAGTCCCACAATAATTGTGGGATTTGTTAAGCATTAACTGTGTCCCAAACGCTGAACTGAGCACTAGGACAGATAAACGGGTCTGACAGTCTCGTCTCATGAAGGGTTGACAGCCTAAGTAGGAGGGAGAACGGGTATTGAGCCTCCATTGTACGGATGAGGAAACCGAGGCTCAGAGGAGTTAAGTGACCTGCCCGAGGTGACCCAGCAAGTAATGGCACAGCTGGGTTTAGAACCCAGGTCCCCCGACGCCCAGGCTGGTGGTCTTTCCACTGGGCCACGCTGCTTCAGTTTGTACGCAGCAAAGATTTTCACAACCCAGTGGCAGCCGGCAGCCTTAGCTTGAGCTCAACCAGGGACCGAAATGAGGGTCTGGATTGGGACCAGGTTTGCCAAGCTCTGACTAAGATGTCAGGTTCACTGTCAGTGAAATATTCTCCAATTCTAGAGGCAGCGGGGATTAACAATAATAATAATAACATTGGTATTTGTTAAGCATTTACTATGTGCAAAGCACTGTCCTAAGTGGTGGGGTAGATACAGGGTAATCAGTTTGTCCCACGTCAGGCTCACAGTTAATCCCCATTTTACAGATGAGGTAACTGAGGCATAGAGAAGTTAAGTGACTTGCCCAGTCACACAGCTGACAAGTGGCTGAGCCGGGATTCGAACCCATGACCTCTGACTCCCAAGCCCGGGCTCTTTCCACTGAGCCACGCTGCTTCTCGATACCGATGACTCCACTCTTTAGGGAATGTGGGGAGAAAAGTGAGTTTCATTTCCAAAAGAGGTTTCCTCTTTTGGAAATGAAACCTTAGGCACGAATGACCTAGGAGGAGCAGGACTGGCCTGGGAGCCATGGGATCTGAGTTCTAGTCCTGGCTCCACCACTTGACAGCCGTGTGACCTCGGGCAAACCATTTAACTTCTCTGGGCCTCAGTTTCCTTATCTGTAAGATGGGAATTCAGTCCCTTCTTTAAATGATTTTTGTTAAGCACTTTCCACGTGTGAGGTGCCGGTTTTAAACGCCGGGGTAGATACAGAGTGATCAGATTGGACGCAATCCACGTCCCACATGGGGTTCACAGTCTTAATCTCCATTTTGCAGATCGGATCACTGAGTCATAGAGAAGTGAAATGACTTGCCCAGGGTCACACAGCAGATATGTGGCAGAGTCGGAATTAGAACCCAGGTCCTTCTGACTCCCAGGCCTGTGCTCTAACCGCTAGACCACGCCGCTGTTCTCCCGCCCCCTAAGACCACGAACCCTATTTTGGGCAGGAACTGTGTCCGACCTGATCAATTTGCATCCTCCCCAGTGCTTGATACAGTGCCTGGAACAGAACGCAGTGCTCCGCACACAGTAAGTGCTCAGTAACTATCACTGATGATTAAAAAATTATAGTATTATTGTTAGGTGCTGTGAGAAGAAGCATGGAGTAGTGGATGTGTGACCTTGGGCAAGTCACTTTTCCTCTCTGTGTCTCAGTTCCCTCATCGGTATAATGGGGGTTGTCACTGTGAGAACCATGTGGGACAGGGACTGTGTCCCACCTGATTTGCTTGTATCTACCCCAGGACTTAGTACAGAGCTTGGCACACAGTAAGCACTTAAAAAATGCCACCAGAGTTATTGTCATTATTATTATCATTATTAGGTGGAGAGAAGGCATAGAACCAAGTCTCTCCCCCCACCACACACACATCAAACTTCTTTGTAAATGCTAACCTAGAGCTGGGAGAACGCTGGGCTAGAAGTAACCAGAGTCCAGTAGATGCAGGTCATTCTGTATCTGCCCCATTCAGTCTAGAATGCCAAGAAAGCCACTAAGGAAAAAAATCATTTTTTGCTGGACGAGTTCCAAAGTTTCACTCTAAGCACAAAAAGCAATTTCCCACTACTTGGTGAGAGCAGGAAAGCAGCAGTGGATAAACTCGGTGTTCTGCCCCAACAGTCTCCGTCAGAATCTCTTTCCCTCTCCTATCAGCAGTGCACACCCTTACTGTGGAGATTGAACTGGGAAGGGAGGAGTGGGAAAGAGGGAGGAGGAGTGGCGATATCAGCAGAGAAGGGGCTTTAAAAGAGCAGAAATTCTGTAAAAGCCTGGATGAAACTTTTTCCATTAATAGCTCTTATCTTGGGAGCTGCTGCCTTCTAAGGCGTTTTTTTTTAAATCTGGGGATCCGGGGAAGAGAAAGGAAGGCTTGAAGACTTGTCAGTGCTGAAGAGAGGAGATGCAGACCGGTATGGATGTTACCGGGGGGCGGGGGGACAAATGACAGAGCCAGAATTAGAACCCGTGTCCTTCTGACTCCCAGGCCCATGCTCAGCTGGTTGGCTGCAGTCGTCATTAGTCAAAACTTCTTGAGACAAGATGTCAGCAAGCTCACTTCTCCCGCAACTTTGAGAGCCCTGAGACCAGCCCTTCATTTTTATCCCTGGGGTCTGGGAGGGAAGCAGAATTAAGTTCAGTTTACCTGGATGAAAACGGTTTCCTTCTGAACGGTTTCCAAATCCTGACTGTTCACAACTGTAAGGTTTGAGATGAAAACTGTGGCCTTTTCATACTCACCTTCTGCCTCCCCTCATGTTATATAATCAAGGCCTCTCATCAGTGGTATTTATTGAGTCCTTACTGTGTGCAAAGCACTGCCCTAAGCGCTTGGGAGGGTACAGTACCACAGGGTTCCCTGCCCACGGCCAATTTACACTCTAGAAGGGAAGACCTTTCACCCGGGACAAAAGCTGCCCCGCTCCCATGACATCTGTTTTCCTATCAGCTCTTGTTCCAGGCTGGGAAGGACTAAAACACCAGAAACCTGAGGCCCTCTCAAGTTCCCAACTATAGCTCCAACTGAAACTTTGGGGATTGTTGAGCTGAGGTCAGGGGACCTTGAAATTCTGTCTTCTGGGCCACAATATCTTTTGGCCCTTTTTTATAGCTATATATCACTGTCCTTCTTTCTTAATTGTTTGTGTTCATCTTTCCTTCTGGGTTTTCACTCCAGCTCTAGCCCCTTTACTCTTTGACTATCCACCCCTTTGAGAATCAGGAAATGTTTGCAAATTTTCTCCATGTACTTTGCCCCAGTGCTTAAAACCGCGCTCTGCGTTCAGTAAATTATCTAATACTGACCGCTGTGAAAGAGAGACTATGCCAATAAATGATGCAGAAATCACTTGTGCGATCTGGAGATTTGGAAGGGGCTAAAATATTGATAGCATCATTATCATTATCAGTGGTATTGATTGAGTGCCTATTGTGTACAGAGTGCTGTAGTAAACGCTTGGGCGAGTACAATATAACAGAGTTGGTAGAGACTATCCCTGCCCACAGGAAGCAAAACATAGAAGAAACCTAATGAATGGCAAAGATCCTTACCTGGAATTCTATAACTTTTCTACCTTTATTCCATCACCCTCTTCATCACCCCTCGTCTATTATCTGTTCTGTTTCACATAAAAAAATTGCATATCCTGCCACCCTAGATCAATGTAGTTCAGAATCTCGGTGTTCCCTTTTAAACACATATGTGCCACTTTCAGGTTTTATTTTCCCTTTCCTCCTTTGCCTCTTATTCTTTTATTCCCCTTTGTTCTCTTCCCTCTCCTACTTTAAAAGCAGCAGTGATACAATGGATCTGTGTAGCCCTTGGAAACTTCATTCCCAAACTCTTCATCCCTCACAACATCCTTGTGAGATAATCAATCAATCAATTGTATTTACTGAGCGCTAACTGTATTAAGAGCACTGTACTAAGCATTTGGGAGAGTCCAATATCAATATAATGAACATACGATTTACTGAGTGACTCCATCCCTTCCCATCCGGTCTATCACTTATAAGGCCTTTTTTGGCCTTTTTTGAGAGTCTTAGTTTGCAACCTCTGAGACCAAGGACAGTTAAACTCTTAATGAAAGGAAAATTTCCTTATTCCTATAGGGACCCCCCCCGCCCCAGTGATATTTATTATTTTCCATCTGCAATGACTCTGATTCCTCTTGACCAAACTCAGAAGGCAGCAGCAATGAATGAGCCCACTCAGAATTCCACTAGCCCCTTAGACTCCTCCTCCAAATCATATTCCCTGGGGGGGGGGCTAGTGACTGGGCACCCCCAGGGTAACCGAAGCCCGAGTAGTAGAATTGAGCCCCAGACAGCATTTTTGAATGAGTACGGTGCAGCTCTCACTGTTCTAGAGTTAGTCTATGATCCCCTTTCTTCCCCCACCATTAAGTAGCTAAGAACTCTAAATGTCAAAGAAAAATTTTGAACAGGCGAAAGGAAAGAAGTCGGTCGTTGGCGTCGTTCGAAGACGTTAGAAGATTTACAGAACGTATTCAAAAAGGACGGTGATTCCGGGAGTAGCTTTTAGAGAAACGTGAGACGCTGTGATGTAACCACTGGCATGAGTCACGGGCAAAGGGCGAGCATGTGGGCAACTCAGAATAGTCAAATGTGTAAACATGACCCATTTGTGTGCTGTCAAATGCCATTTACCCAAACCAATTGGTGGTGAGGCTTTTTCAGATGCACTTAGGTTTGGATAACCGGTGAAATGATGGTTTTATTTTTCAGACATTCAAGACCCTTCATTATTGTCTGGGCAAGAGTCAGTTGAGAACGGTGACGTTCAGATAATCTGCGTCCCGTGATACGGAACTGTGGGAAGCCTGGGAAATATGACTCTAGAGCATGAAAAAAAGAATTTAAAGACGTGATGTTCAAAGTCGTTAGCTGTCATGTGGGTGTTACCCCATTTAGCTGGAGGAATGCGAAAGGGTTTGGGAGATGTACTTGGAATTTAGGAGATGCTTGTAACCAAATATTTTAGTAGAAGACTGAAGAAGAGCAGGGAATCGGGGCTGCTGAAGAAGATGCTGATGACGGGCATTTTGAAATAGCAGAATTGTGGCGTACTGAACTTCAGGAAGGAAGATAATACAATAAATGGATCATGAAAGATGAGAATGAATTTTCTCTGATGGAATTAGGGGAAAATCAGTGGATCTAAATTGTACTGAGAACATAAGCAAGACCATGTTCTGGGCCAGATAGAGCTATGTTTAGAATTGAGGTTAGGGTTAGGTTTAGGGTTTGGGTTAGGCTTGAGAACGTAAGCCATGACCAGGCCGAATAAATGATCCAGCCTGATTGTGGGTTGTCTCACGTAATGTCACCAGGAAGCTGAAGGAACTACTTGATGATTATCCTCCAGGATAATCAATTCCTCCAGCCAATTCACGAGAGATCCGGTAGAGTTATGACAAATTCAACTCAGTCTTTATTTTTTTAATGGTATTTGTTAAGCACTTATTATATGCCAGGCAGTACTAAGCACTGGGGTAGATACAAGCTAATGAGTTTGGACACAGTCCAGGTTCCACATGGGGCTCACAGTCTTAATTCCCATTTTACAGATGAGGGAACTAAGGCATAGATAAGCTAAGTGACTTACCCAAGGTCACACAGCAGACAAGTGGCAGAGCAGGGATCAAAACCCAGCTCCTTCGGACCCCCAGGCTCGTGCTCTGCCAACCCATGGCAAGCCTACTGCTGTAGGCTGTGAGCCCATTTCTAGACTGTGAGCCCGTCGTTGGGTAGGGATCGCCTCTATCTGTTGTCGAATTGTACTTTCTTAGCGCTTATTACAGTGCTCTGCACACAGTAAGTGCTCAATAAATGTGATTGAATGAATGAATGAATGAATGAATGAATGCTCTTCACGGTCCACATGGACTATGTCACCTCTGCCTCTCCCTCTCTCCTCTGACTCTCCCTTCTGATTCCTGTCCTCTAGGACGCGGTCAGGGAGGGCACTGATATAGATGGTTGGCCTCCTTGTTTCGTTTAAAACAATTTTAATTTTCCTAGAGCTCTATTATATTCTCCCAAGTGCTTAGTACACTGCTCTGACACAGCAGGCGCTCAATGGATACCAACGACTGATGGACTGATCGATAGACGGCCCACAGAAGGACTTTGGTAATGAAGAAAGTCAAAAGAAGGTACTACTTAGCCTTAAAGTAGTATTCTTTTTGGAACATCTATTTTACGGACAGATTAAGGACTACTTCGGAGGAACTCGTGGAGTTAGAAACGTTCTGACCTTCCCAATGTGTCCGGTCCCAAAAACACTTGGATCGGATTTAAAGGACAGATGGCCCCGCCATTAGGATGATTTCCTCTTTTTAAAATTGTTCATTTTAAAATTTAAATTCTTAAAATTTTATGAATAAAACCCCTTATCACGTTGAAACAGTTTATCAGTCAATTGGTCATAGTTAATGAGCGCTTACTGTGTGCAGAGCACTTCACTAAGCACTAGGGAGAGTACAGTGCAATAGAGTTGGTAGACACATTCCCTCCCACAAGTAGCTTACACTCTAAAAGTAGTCGGCCTGTTTACAAGGCGGTCTTCTAAACTTCCGTGCCAGCCTCACAGACTCTTTTCTCGCAACTTTTCCTTTTTCAGTCAACCAATCCATCCATCAACCCCTGGTATTTATAAAGCATTTACTGGGCGCAGAGCACTATACTAAGCACTCTGGAGAGTACAATAGAGCTGATAGACGCGTTCCCTGTTCACAGGAACTTACAGTCTAGAGCGGTAGACAGATGTTAATATAAATAAAAAAATAAATTATACATATCGCCTAGGCCCTTTAAGTACTTGATACTCAACCCACCCTCAGCCCCGAGAATGTATCTATCTGTTGTGATTTTGTACTCTTCAAGCAATTAGTACAATGCTTTGCACAGAGTAAGCGCTCAATAAATACAGTTGAATGAACGAATGATGCAGAAGGGAGAGTGATTAGGGTGAATGAGTTGGGGAAGGCCTCTTGGAGGAGATGGAATTTAATTTGAATTTGAGGGTGGGGAGAGCGGCGGTCTGATGAATGTGGAGGGGATGGGAGTTCCAGGCCAGAGGGAGGATGTGGGTGAGGGGTAGGCAGTGAGAGAGGCGAGATCGGGGTAGGCAGTGAGAGAGGCGAGATCGACATTCAGTGAGTACGTAGGTGTTAGAGGAGCAAAGCGTGTAGACTGGGTTTTAGTACAAAAAAGGCAACATAAAGCAGGAAGGGAGAGAACTGTTGGAGTGCCTTCAAGTTGACGGTAAGGAGTTTTTCGAATGCCGAATCCCAAATCACACAGATAATCTAAGCCTTCATTGTCCCAAGGTGCCTTCTCCAGACCATGTGGGATCAGGGAGGTTGTTCAAGATCGTTTTAAAGGGCCAGACAACTTACCCTACCAAAAGTCTCAAACCAGTTTGATCTTGGCTATTGTTTAAATCATTTTCTTTCAAACGTGGGCGTTTCCATTCAAGCAAGGAAAAGACAATCCGAAGCAATAATTGAATCATCTGACCCCTATTTCCTCCCAGCCGGTCCCAAATTTCGGTCGCCGATGGCAGCTCCATGAAGCTTTTACGGCGAGGCTGGTGACACTGTCCTATTCCCGGAGGACCGAGAGGGGAATTGTCCCTTTCAGGATGCCTATACCACTTAAGAACTGTGAATATTAACCTCTGAAAAGAAAATAAATGTCATTGTTTACATGAAAGAGTGGGTTGGCTCATAATGGCTGCCAA
Organism: Ornithorhynchus anatinus; assembly: GCF_004115215.2. Classification (NCBI taxonomy): domain Eukaryota; kingdom Metazoa; phylum Chordata; class Mammalia; order Monotremata; family Ornithorhynchidae; genus Ornithorhynchus; species Ornithorhynchus anatinus. The sequence continues at coordinate 35,526,041 of NC_041744.1, read as the reverse complement.
GCGTTTCACACCAGGATAATGCGTACTCGGCAAATTGCTCTCCGGAGGCTTTCTAAAACGGTTCGGTGTGTCAGGCTATCGCGGCATGTGTGTCTTGCAACAATGTGGAGAAGAAAGGGAATTGGACACCAGGAATTTCCTATAGAAATAGAGCTTCAAAATGTGGACCTGGTACAAGGCCCGGAGAATGCTTTTCAGTTGTATTGAGGCTCATCCATTCAACACACAGTAAAAGCAGAGGGATCTTAATCCAGGAGAGTAGATAAGTCAGACTTTAGAGCGTGTTGCTGTAGAATTCTTGGCAGCGCTGGCTCTTCAATAACTCCTAGAGGCTCCAGCTCAATCACAATGGATTGCTAGCTGCCTAGGTTAAAAAAGAATGCCGAAAACATGACTTCTTTCAAGGAGATACAAACACCACCTCCCTCGGAATGAGGGAGGATCGATAATGGTCTCGGGGTTCTTTGTGTTTCTCGTTTGTATTTTCCACAGATGGGGACGGAACCAAGACATTTGGCCTTAAGTGTCTGAAAACAGTCTTAGCCAAAGAATAGAAGGGAGCGTGTAGTGATTTAAACACCCTTGACCCACTTAAAGGGAAATGCTATTCTGTTCACAGAATACATAACCCAATCAACAAAAGCCTCGGTGTATGCGTCCCTGCCAAGATGACATAAATTTAGCTACAGGTGTGTCCTCTGTGGGACAGATTCATTGTCCAGGGGTCGGAACGATTGAGGCTAGAAAATGAGAGTTACGATGAACACTCACCTTCCACGGTCCTCTCTAAAACTTTATGATCCTGGAGTGGAACACCAGAAGCTTGATAACGTCTGGAGCAGTGGGGACTTTGCTTGGGCGAGACTGAGAATAGGGAAGGGGAGGGAAAAGGGAGACCTTTGATGTTTAATTTATTGATGTTCGTCTCCCCAGCCTAACAGGTAAGCTCCCTGTGGAAAGGGGCTGAATTCAACCTATATTTCTGTACTGTTCTAGAGTACGGAGCTCTGCACACAATAAGTGTTCAGTAAATACCACCGAAGGATTGGTTGGTTGAGTACCTAGCACGGAGCAATACCTAAAATCGGTACTCCACAAAATTGACGCGTGGCATTTAAAATATATTTGACCTATGAGTCTGCCCTGGAAACTCGAAGGGCCTGATTTTGCCAAAAGGAAGAAATTAGAATCATCTCTTAATTATCCACACTAACGGGAAAGGGTGTAGTTCCCTGGGTAATCCGAAACAGGAGTGCAATGGGCAGGAGGCTAGTTCAGGATCCTGGTGAGAATGTGAGTGGGAAGATAAGAAAAGAGGAAAATGGAGGAGAAGGAGAAAAAGGAGGAAGAGGAAAAGGGGAGGAGGAGAAATAGGAAGAAAAAGAGTTGGGGGGAAAAGAGGAGGAGGACAAAGGGGAAGGAGGAGAAAAGAGGAGGAAGAGAAAAAGGGAGAGGAGGAGAAATAGGAGGAAAAAGAGGCAGAGGAAAAAGAGGAGGAAAGAGGATAAAGAGAAGAAAGAGGAGGAGGAGGGGGAGGAGGAGGAAGAGCAGGAGGAGGAGGAGAAATAGGAGGAGGAGAAGGAGGAGGAGGAAGGGAAAGAGAAACTAGGAGGCAAAAGAGAAAACAGTGCCAGGTGCTGCAAACATTAAACACGAGACAATATGGGTGCCCAGTCTAGCCAGAATTGTGAATACTGCATTGGCCTTTCAGCCCCACACAACCACACAAGTGAATTTCACCATCTATGATTTCTTCTTCAAATTCAAATTCAAATGTATACTGATTTATTGGTTTAAAGTACCGAGATGGCCGTCTTTAGGAGAAAGAAGGCAGGGCTTCCTCGTCAAAATCTCCCCAGTCTAATCACCTCCAATTTGGTGAAACGACCTTCTCTCCTTGTCCTGCATATCGGGAGAGCGGTCTCAGATGGGTCGTTGAAAAAGCGCCCCTTCCCTTTAGCACAATCTGCGGAGAATTAGCCGAAAGAGCTCATTTTCCTTCTGCCACTGTGGCAGCTGGAGTCCAGGTCCTCCTGGATTTGAGAATGAATAGATGGGGACTGTCTGCCATCGCTAAATTGATGGAGCTGTTATTCATGGAGGTGGTTTAATAACCTCTCCTCGTGGCCCCGTGCTCGTCGAACAGACGGGTGAAATCTCCAAGCCCCGGGGAACTCCACAACTGAGTTAGTCACAGTGAGTCACGGCACCACCGACGTGCTCTCGGCATTTTTCAGTCGTATTCACGTTTACACCGAACAGCCCGACGGACTGGCCGATGAAATGGGGAATGGGGGAGGTTAAAGGTTGCCGAAGCAATTCAAACTTTGGTCTTCGTTACCTACCTTGGGCTTAGAGGATAATATCACCATTGAATGAGGTTGGCTTTTTTCCGGTATTTGTTAAGTGCTTAAGATGTGCCAGGCACTGTATTAAATGCTGGAATAGATACAAGTTAATCAGGCTGGACACGGTCCATGTCCCACATGGGGCTCACAGTCTTAATCCCTATTTGACAGATGAGGGAACTGAGGCACAGAGACTTGAGGGGACTTCCGAAGGTCACACAGCAGGCAAGTGGAGGAGCTGGGATTAGAACCCAGGTCCTTCTGACTCCCAGCCCCCTGATTTATTCATTAGGCCACAATGATAAGAATTTTTTTATGGTATTCGTAAAACACTTATTATGTGTCAAGCACTGTTCTAAACGCTGGGATAGATACAAGTTAATTAGCTTGGACTAAGTCCCTCTGGGGCCCACAGTCCATGTAGGAGGAAGAACAGCTCGGGCCTGGTAGTCAAAGGGCCAGGGTTCTAATCCTGGCTCCGCCACTTGTCTGCCATATGTGACCGTAGGCAAGTCACTTCACTTCTCTGTACCTCAGTTCCCTCATCTATAAAATAAGGATTAAGACTGTGAGCTCCAGTGGGACGGGGACTGTGTCCAACCTGATTAGCTTGTATCTATCCAGCACTTAGTACAGTGCCTGGCACACGGTAAATGTAAGTACAGATACCATAAAAAAGGTTTTTAATTCCCATTTTGCCGATGAGGAAACTGAGGCACAGAGATGCTAACTATTGGTGAGAGCAAGGCAGAGAAAGAGAAAAAAAATATTCATTTTTAGATTGTGAGTCTTTATCTATGAGCCCGTGTGGGGTAGGATCTGGGTCCATTCTGATGATCTTGCACAGTGTTTGGCAAATAGTTTGCACTTAATAAATCCCACAATTTGTATTAGAAATCCGTATCTGGTGTTGGACCTCTCTGTTGTCACTGCTTCCTGACCTGCACTGTTCAGAACCCAGAAGGCTCATTAAAACCGTGTCACTCTGGATTTAGTAACACCGCAGAGAGAGGCAATCATGTTCCCAGAAACCTAATTGCAATGGCTTAATCCACCTACATTAACTTCTCCTTCCTGGCGACTGCTACCTTTCAACCCGGCTCCCGAAAGTGCTACCTTCGTGACCTCGCGAATAATGATACTCGTTTAGGATTCCCAAATGATGTTGATACAATACAATCGTGGATTTCCACTCTCGGTCACTTTTCGTGAATCAAAGTGTACGTCAGCGTGTCCCTTGGAGACTCATCGGGGACGAGTTTAAGGAGCGCTACGCCCTGGGAGTCAGAGCACCTGGGATCTCATTCTAGTTCTGCCAAGTGCTTGCTGTGTGATCTTGGGCGAGTCGCTTCACTTCTCTGTGCCTCCGTACTCTGTTGTCCCTCCTACTTAGCCTGGGAGCCCCATGTGGGACACGGACTGTGTCCAAACTAATTCACTTGCATTTACCTCAGCTCTCAGAACAGCGTTTGACACGTAGTAAGCTCTTAACAAATGCCATCAAAACAAAGTTTCATGAGAAGCAGCGTGGCTCAGTGGAAAGAGGCCGGGCTGGGGGATCAGAGATCATGGGTTCGAATGCCGGCTCTGCCACTTGTCAGCTGTGTGACTGTGGGCAAGTCACTTAACTTTTCTGTGCCTCAGTTACCTCACCTGCAAAATGGGGACCAAGACTGTGAGTCTCACGTGGGACAACCCGATTATCCTGTATCTCCCCCAGCACTTAGAACAGTGCTCTGCACATAGTAAGCGCTTAACAGATACCAACATCATCATTATTATTATTATTATGAACAGCTGAAGCTTTGCTGTTTCACCAGTGAGAATGAATTATAGCCATCTCCTTACTGGTGTCAATGCGGTTTCTTTTAATCAGAGGCTCTTAGAGCTCTAGACAGTACGCTTATTGTGGACAGGGAACATATCTGCCCAATCTGGAGTATTGTACTCTCCCAAGTGCTCAGTACAGTGCTCTGCACATGGTAAATGCTTAATACACACCACTGATTGGAGCTAGACTGATCCCTGAGGTCACCTAGTCCATTCCTCTGCCCCCAGTCACGTACCTCAGTTGTTTACCTGCATCCTATGCCAAGAAAGTCTCCAGTGGGTCCGCTCCGGTGTCTGATTCTCTTCCATCTCATTGCGGGCAGGGAACACGTCTACCGATTCTGTACTACTGTACTCTCCCAAGCTCCCAGTACAGTGCTCTGCACAGTAAGAACTCAAAAAATACTATCGATTGAGTCTCGTGAAGTCTGGGCAGAAATCAATCAAAACTCTCCCTTTTTATGCCTAAATTATACTTTTTGCACGTGTGGAAAAAGGAAGAAATAGAGACTAATGTTAATTTCTGCCCAGTTTTCCCTAGGCCCCTCCCCATCTCACTCCTTAGCCTCTCCCTCAACTCCCTCCACCGTCGCCGTCTCGACTGCTCGCAAATTCCCCCAATCCGATACCATATCCTCGGAATTTTAACCAGAATCCCACTTTCTGACCCCCCCGTTAACGTTCCCCCCAAGATAATTCCATGACTCTCACTCAAGTCGCCTGTTCAGTCCAGGTCCACAGAGCCTCAGTGATGTTTCTCTTTTCGGTAATGGGAAAATAATCAGATCTGATCACTTTTCTTTCTTCAGTGGAGCAGGTAAAAATGCATTGGCACAAACGGGTCTATAGTTGATCCTTTTTCCATTATAAATTTCTTCAGCTCTCACGTCCCGCTTTAAGCCTAAGGGTGTTTGGAGAAAATCGTATTTTTAACTTCATCCTCCAAGTTCCGCACATCACTGCAAATTCTTATTCTCTGACAGATGTTTCACTGAGAAAAGAGATGGGTGAATATAGGATCCTCAACTGGTTTTTGACAGACTGGTGTCAGTTATCAATTCCTAAAATTAAACAATTTCTTCTTCTATTAAGCCGGGGGGAGCGGGGGGGGGGGGGGGAGGAAGCCCAATATGGAACCGTTGTATCTGTTGTTAACTTACGAGTGTCTGTGAAACCTTTGGCCAAAGCCTTTGAAAACAAATTTGTTTAGAGGAATTCATTTCAGCGACTTGTTTTGTGGTTGGTCCCTAGAATGTCAAAAATCTTGAAAATATCTAATGTCTTATATCAGTGTCTTATGTAAATCATTCAATTAATGATTAGTATTTATTGAGCACCTATTCACTCATTCAGTCATATTTATTAAGCCCTTACTGCGTGCAGAGCACTGTACTAAATGCTTGGGAAAATACAATGCAACAATAAAGAGTGACATTCTCTGCACGGTCCCTGCGGGAAAATGATAGCATTAATAAACATGATCCTTGCCCTCAAGGAGCTTACAGTATAGCAGGGAAGACAGACTGTCAAATATATTACGAAGAGGAGACAAGAATAATACACAGACATACATCTCTCACACACACGCAAAACGCTTCCCCTTCTTATGGTATTAAACTTTTATTACGTGCTAGACCCTCTACTAAGCTCTGGAGTAGACACAAGTGAATCAGATTTGGACAGAGTCCATGTCCAACTTTGGGCTCATAATCCCCATTTTACAGATGAGGTATCTGAGGCCCAGAGAAGTGAAGTGATTTGCCCGAGGTCACACAACAGACAAGCGGCAGAGCCCGGATGAGACCCCGGGTTCTAATTCATTGCCTCGTCCTGGTGTGTAGCGGATAGGAGAGGAGTTATTTTCCTTGGGCAGAGGGAGAAGTCGAGGAGTAGCATAAAAAGCAGTGATGGCGACTGCAAGTTAATGACCCCATTAAACAATAAACAGCTAAGTGTATGTGCACATAATGCGCAAGGCTTATGTACCGATCTTTTCAGGCACCCTCAATCGATCAATCAGTCGTATTTTTTGAGCATTTACTGTGTGCGGAGCGCAGTAGTGAGCACTTGCGAGAGTACGATATAACGATATAACAAAACATATATGACATGATACAATGTAATACAACACACTAAACAATATATAACATTATAACAATATAATAGAACAACGCACTCACGGACCCCGACATGATTTAGCCACCGGTCAAGTGATCTATCACAACTAGTTACGTGTGTCAGTGTCTCCGTGTGTGTTTGGCCACCTTGAAACATGAGATATGTAAAATAGCTATGCCCGAAAAGAGAGGCAGCGTGGTTTAGTGGATAGAGCATGGGCCTGAGAGTCAGAAGGATGTGGGTTCTATGTCCAACTCTGCCACTTGTCTGCTGTATGACCTTGGGTAAGTCACTTTACTTCCCTGAGCCTCCGTTCCCTCATCTGTAAAATGCGGATTAACACTGTGAGCCCCATGTGGGACATGGACTGTGTCCAACTTGATCAGCGTGTATCTACCCTGGCATGTAGTGCTTAACAGGTACCATTAAAAAAGAAAAAAAAAAGAGAGAGAGGGAGAAAGACCTTCTGATGTCATGAAGAGGACTGCTCATTTCTGTTCTTAAAATAAACCAAAGCATCACCCCAGCCAAGCTGGAAGAACGGAACCAGGAAACAGCTACTGAGTCACCGCATTGTGAAATAAATCCTTTAACAGTCACTGCCTGTCAGAAAATCTCGATCGAATTGACTGGTGGGAACAGGAGCCCCTCTCATATAGACCTCACGCCCATCTTCTGGTGGTTTGGAACTCTTTACCCTCACCTTTCTTGGGGGTTTTTTGTTGGGTTTTTTTTTTTAAATTGAGAGCCCTGGCCAGTATCCGTGCTAAAAATGAAAAGAATTAAACAAGTGAAGGGCATGGGGAAAGTGGCTGACAGGTGGCTTCAGTGCCATTTATGCCTGGCATGTCGGCAAAGATTGGTCAGATGGAACGGGATCTAAATGACCTTCACCATCACCCGACCCTTTGACTTCCTCTTTGGGTCCCCAGAGACTGAATCCACCCCAAAATGAGAAGCAGCACGGCCTAGTGGCAAGAGCACGGGTTTGGGAGTCAGAGATCGTAGGTTCTAATCCCGGCTCTGCCCCTTGTCAGCTGTGTGACCTTGGACAGGTCACTTCACTTCTTTGCGCCTCAGGTCCCTCATCTGTGAAATGAGGATAAAGATGGTGGGACAGGAACTGCGTCCATCCTGATTACCTTGTGTCTATCCCAGCACTTAGAAAAGTGTCATATCGTAAGTGCTTAACAAATACCGTAATTATTATTGTTAATTTTTACTAGTAATTCTTTACCTACCCAACCCAGACTCACAGTGATGTCATCCTTCCATGGGTGAGGAAGGAGACGGGCAAAGTCTTTCTAGAAATGGGACAGACAACTTTGCTCAAAATAACCAAGCGCATTAGTCACTCGTATTATTCCTCCAAAATAGACTGTCTCGCTGAGGCAAATAGCCATGGTGAAGCAAACATGGAAGGGAAAGATAAATAAATCATCTTTCCCAGGCTTCTGGTTGACCAAGAAATCTTATATCGCTGGAGAAAATTTATCCTTCCAAGAGAAGATGTTATTACCTCACCATCTCGGGCAAGACGCAGCAGCGTGGCTCAGTGGAAAGAGCCCGGGCTTGGGAGTCAGAGGTCATGGGTTCGAATCCCGGCTCTGCCACTTGTCAGCTGGGTGACTGTGCGCAAGTCACTTCACTTCTCTGTGCTTCATTTACCTCATCCGTAAAATGGGGATTAACTGCGAGCCTCACGTGGGACAACCTGATTACCCTGTATCTCCCCCAGCGCTTATAACAGAGATCTGCACATAGTAAGCGCTTAACAAATACCAAATTGATCATTTTTATTTTTAAGACTGTGACAGTTCTTTTCACTGTGAGCTCCTCCTTCTGATTGTAAACTCCTTAAGGGCAGGGATTGTGTCTACTAACTATTGGTCTCTTCCAAGCACTTAGTACAGTGTTCTGCACATTGTAAGTACTCGATCAATAGCCATGCTTGATCGATTTGCAGTATGATCTTTTCTGATGTGGGTCGATGGATGGAAGCAGTGTTTCGGAACAAGTGGCTGGGTCAGGAATCGGTATACTCCAATCCCCTCCTGATCCTGCTGCTAATTACTCTGCACACAACAAGCACTCAATAAATAGCAATGATTGACTGCACTTAGAACATTGCCAGGACTCAGAACAGGGCTTAGCCCATAGTAAGGGCTTAACGAATACCATCATCATTATTTATATGGAAAGATCCCATAGTATTTGAAAAGCCGACTGTTTCAAACAGTGTGGCCTAGTGGAAAGAGCCACTTTGGGAGTCCTCTGGGAGTCAGAGGACCTGGATTCTAATCCTGCCTCTGCCACTTACTCGCTGTATAACCTAGAGCAAGTCACTTCTCTGTGCCTTCATTTCCTCATCTGTAAAATGGGATTCAACCCCTGTTCTCCTTCCCACTTAGACTGTGAGTCCCAAGTGAGATTGGGACTGTGTCTGATCTACTTAGATTATGTCTTCCCCAGTGCTTAGCACAATGCTGGACACATTAGTGCTTAAATATCACAATTATTATTATTGATGATGATGATGATGATTCCATAGAAAGCGCCTAACAAATGCCACAACTATTATTATTGTTATTTTTGGAAAAAGAGGCTAATAATCATTTCTGTCAAAGATAAGTATTTGTCAAATTAATGAAGCACCTGAGACAGAAAGAGATGAAGGCAATCAGATGGGGAGATGTGAGAGAAATAAATGAATCCTCACCGCTTTACAGTTTATTTAAAGTGGCGCACATATGGTTTAACAGTAATATTGTTGGCATTCACAGAATAAATGATATCCATCTCCATCCCTGCATGCAGCACAGACAACAAGCTGCAGTGTAAAACTGAAAAACAGCTGGCGGGCTGCTCTCCACATTGCTTTAGCAAAGAAGCTTATACAAAGGAGAAAGGAAAAATCTTTGGGGCCAAGCCAGAAGCAGGATTTGGGGGTGACTTGGGGGCCGAAGGGTAAGGGGTAAAGACATATGTAAAATGGGGATTAAGACTGTGATGAGCCCCAGTGGGGACAGGGATGTCCGAACTGATTGGCTTGTACCTAACCCAGTGCTCAGTACAGTGTCCCGTACATAGTAAATGCTTAACAGATGCCATAAAAACACACAAAAAACCCCAAAGAAACTCTAGTTTAGATATATGGGTTTAAGGAGAACCAACAGAGCCATAATTTGGGAACTACTGTGTGACCTTGAACATATCACTTACCTTGCAGATGAGGAAAGTGAGGCCCAGAAAAGTGATTTGTTTTAGGTCACACAGTAGCTCCCAAGTTATGATTCTGTTGGTTCTCCTTAAACCCATATATCTTCTCCCTGCTATTTAGACTGTGAACTCAATGTGGGACAGGGATTATGTCTGACCTGATTCACTTGTATCTGCTCCGCAAATAGAACGGCACTTCACAAATACCATGAAAAAAATGGGAAATAAAAAAGATGTTTGAATTCCTTCACCAAACTCTCAATGAATCATATAGATACATATACTTATTCATTTTTTCTGTTGTGATAGAGTTTGCATATTCTAATTTTATGCCAGGGGCTTCCTTTTGCCGGTGCTGAATGATGCTACTATATACCGTCTGAAAAGTAAGCACTATCTCCTGGAAAACCCTCCCGTGATTCAAACCCCAGGCATTTACTGTTGGTTTGTTCTTCCACCCACCGTCCCTCCTACTGTAGTTGCCGTTCACAATGTGCACAACCTCAAGACGAAGGATTCCTCTCGGTTTTCTTTTTTTTTTTTTTTGCTTATTTTCTCCTTACGATTTATCCCTAACCTGGCTCAGGCTTGAGTCTCCTTTAGTACCTGCAGATTCGGGGTGGTGAAATGGGCATTGTTCAGTTGTGAAATGAGTGCTACTGAGACCGGACTTTTGTGCTTTGAGTTACTCCTGCACGCAAGGGATTGCTTGAGGGGAAGGATTATCTTTGCCAGTGGGAGACCGATGCTATACATTGGATGCAAAATGCTTGTGGGAAGTCTCTAATGTTATCGCCCAGGGAGCAGGGTGTTTTGAAATAGAAAGACAGCTTTATTGGCTACAGCAAATTGCTTTTTCAAACTAATCTCCTTGCTTTAGGGGTTTTTCATGTTATCATGAACACATTTCCAGAAATGACAAGTCACATGTGTCTCAAATTTATTTCTGTGAATTCATCAACACAGTTAAGCAAACAGTCTTGCCTGGGTCAATTCTAGTTACTGGAAAATCATGAATTTTTATAAAAATGATTCCATCTCTTTATGCTTAAATTACCTGCGTGATGCACTGTGCTCTTTAGAGAAAGACAGTTTGTAAATAGTGGGCATGGTAGCGTGCAGTAGGAGAAACGTCTAGTGCGATAATAATAATGGTAATATTTATATTATGTGCCAAGCACTGTACTAAATTACTGGAGTAGATACGTTAGGATTAGATTGGACACAGTCCCCGTTCTACATGGGATTCACAATATAAAGAGGGAAGAGAACGGGTATTGCACCCCCATATTGCAGATGAGGAAACTGAGACCCAGAGGAGTTAAACGACTTGCCCTAGGTGACCCAGCAGGCGAGTGGCAGTGCCAGAATTAGAACCCAGGTCCGCTGACTCCCAAGTCCGAGCTCTTTCTACTAGACCACACTGCTTCTCTATATGGAATCTGGAGAATACTTAGTCTACCCTAAGGCTGAATGAAAGGGCTTTCTCGCCCCAGTGTCCCTGTCACCCTTCCAGGCAGCGGCAAGCTTTCTTCTTCTTAGTGATATGCCCTGCTTTGGTTCAAGTTGTTATTCCAGGTGATTCCCAATGTTTGAGGATTGCCGGGAGGATATATATACATATGAATATATATATCTGTTAATCCACCCTGGCTTCACTTCTTTCTTCCTGGGGTTGCGATTGGCAACCCCATTTCTAAACTCTAAAAACCTGGGGCCCTCATATCTTCGTACCACACAAGAAAGCCGCCAGAGTACACAGAAAACTACCCCTCAGATTGAGAAATGGCGACGTTGTTGGAGAGATTCCCTCCACTTCGTGCCTGTGTGACTGGAAAGGCACTTGCGATTGACTCTCCATTTTACCCTGTGAGTGAAGGTTGGTCAGTTATTCGGTCAACCGCATTTATCCAACGCTTAGCGTGGGCAGAGCACCGTACTGAGTGCTTGGGAGAGCACAAAATAACAACAGACACATTCTCTGCCCATAACGAACCTCCAGTCTAGTAGGGGAGACAGACTTTTGAGATAAAAGAATAAAATTACAGATATGTACATGAGGACTGTAGGGCTGGGAGCGGGGATGAATAAAAGGAGCAAATCAGGGTGATGGAAGACAAAGGAAAGAGGGTTTAGTCAGAGAAGGCTTCTTCTGGGAGGTGTGCCTTCCATAAGGCTTGGGGATGGTAGCGGGGAATAATTGTCGGGTATTAAGAGGGAGGGTGTTCCGGGCCAGAGAAAGGACATGGGTGAGAGGTCAGTGGCCAGATAGGTGATAGCGAAGTAAAGTAAGTAGGTTAACATTAGAGGAGTGAAGTGTGCGGGCTGGTTTGAAGTAGGAGAGTAGCGAGGTGAGGTAGGAGGGACCAAGGTGATCGAGCGCTTTAAAGCCGACCGAAAGGAGTTTCGGTTTCATGTGGAAGTGGATGGGCGACCAGTGGAGGTTCTTGAGCGGCGGGGAAACATGGGCTGAACGTTTCCGTAGAAAAACCATCCGGGAAGTGGAGTGAAGTATAGACTGGAGTGGGAAGAGACAGGAGGCAGGGAGGTCAACAAGGAGGCTGATACGGGAATCAGGATGGAATTTGATTACTGGTCCTTGCTCCTCTGATGCATTTGTAATTCTGTAGCACCAGTGCAGGTCCGCTGTATTTCTACTGCTCTTTCTGAGCCTGTCTCCTGAACTTCCTGATGCCCTGGCTAGTGGAGAACCACTTTCCTCCCGATTCCCGCAGTCCAGCTGGTCTGTCTCTTGCAGGTCTCTCACTCCACTCTAGGCCACCCTGTCTGTTCTTTTAAATGGTCTCTGAGTTGTTCTCTCTGCCCTCTTCTCCCCCGTTTGTGGGCCCTATTTCTATCAGTAAATCTATCAAATCGTATTTACTGAGCATTTACTGTGTGCAGAGCACTGTACTAAGCACTTGGGAGAGTACAGTACTTCACGCTACTGCCCGGATCGTTTTTGTACAATAAACGTTCAGTCCACGTCTCTCCATTCCTCAAGAACCTCCAGCGGTTGCCCGTCCATCACCACATCAAACAGAAACTCCTTGTCAATCACCTTGTCCCCTTCTACCTCACCTCGCTTCTCTCCTTCTACAACTTATTTTGCTCCTCTAATGCCAACCTACTCACTGTACTTCCGTCTCGTCTATCTCACCGCCAACCTCTTTCCCCCGTCCTGCCTCTGGCCTGGAACAATCTCCCTCTTCACATCTGACAGACATTTACTCTCCCTCCTTCAGAGCCTTATCGAAGGCACATCGCCTCTAAGAGGTCTTCCCTGGCTAAGCCCTCTTTTCCTCTTCTCCCGCTCGCTTCTGCGTTGCCCTGATTTTCTCCGTTTATTCACTCCTCCCCAGTCCCCACAGCACTTATTTACGTATCAGGAATTGTATTTATTTATATTAATATCCATCTCTCCTGTTAGACTGTAAGCTCACTGTGGGCAGGGAATGTGTCTACCAACCGTTATAGCGTTATATAGTACTCTCCCAAGTGCTTAGTACAGTTCTTACACAGTAGCACTCAATAAATAGGATTGACTGATTGATACAGTACAGCAGAGTTGATAGACACAAGAAGCTTTCCACCTACAGAGCAAAAGTCAGGATTGTATAGAGTGAAGATCCCGGCCACAAGATTCTTGTTGCTAGGATATCTTCTTCCTCGAGAATCCGCAGTGATTTTTCTCTGCAAACTTTTTCCTCTCAACAAAGACAAGCGTCAAACTTGGGCCAGGCCATTTGCTGCTAATTGTGCTACCTGAGACAACTTTCTGTGACTCAGACTTTTTCCTTTTAAATATGGCTCCCAACCCCAAGTCTGTCTGTGAAATCAGCAGGCATAAACCACGGTGTGAGCGCAAACTCTATTATAAGAAAACAATTTCAGTTATTCATTCCTCTTAACCATTGCCTGATGAGAAGCAAAACCACAGATCCGAACATTCCCTGAAGCGATAGTCTATTTCAGTTTTCTTTCTCAATTCTGTTTTTATGGACTTGGATCCAGACAGTCTGACTTCTCTTTTGAATTTAATAAAAAATGAAATTCTGTATGTCCAGTTCTGTAACAGGATTTGCTGCCTTGAAAAAAAAAAAATAAACCCCATTAAGGAAAACGTGCGATGTCATCCTTACCCCTTCTGACACCGCAGATGCTCACACCTGCATTCAACACAAATTCGCTGTATCCCCGACAGCATTCTAGCCCAATTACAAATGGTAGAAATGAGCTTTCTTCAGGACAGAGTATTCAGTTCATGTCGATTAAGACAACTGTGGCATTTGTTAGACACTTAATAGTAACAATAATAATAGTAATAATAGTTCTTATTAAGCGTCAAGCACTCTTCTAAGTGCTGGAGTACATATAAGCGGATTGGACAAGAGTCACTTTTCCACATGGGGCTCCCCCACCGTCTATAATAATAATCAATCAATCGTATTTATTGAGAGCTTACTCTATGCCTCAGTTCCCTCATCGGTTAAACGGGGATTGAGACTGTGAGCCCCTTGTGGGACAAGGACTGTGTCCAGCTGGATTTGCTTGTGTCGACCCCAGTGTTTTGGACACACTAAGTGCTCAAAAAATACCACAATTATTATCATTATTATTATATCCAAGACCACCTACTCAGGACTTTTTTGAGTGCAGGTATGAGACATACCATCATCAGTCGGGCTTGTATTTAAATTGTTTGTCCTTAGTGGTGATGGCTTGCATGGAGCCATCCTCACTCTCTCACCACCCCGCATAAAGCCAGCAACCTCGCCTTGCGAGATGGTTGATTGGGGCTACCGTTGAAGAGGGGCTAAGACCGATTCAGAATGGAAATTTACCGGCAGAACGTAAGGCAGAGCCAAGAGCACAGCAATCAGTCAATTAATCAATCAATCATATTTATTGAGTACTTAATTAGTGCGGAGCACTGTACTAAGCCCCCCTCTCAGGATCACACCTGGAGAGTTTCCAGTACTCTACCAATCTCGACGATGGGAGGGAGAATCAAGCAGAGGCCTACCCATTCTATTCCTAGCTTGGGCAGTGGCTAGCGAGGGGAAGACAATCTGCTACAGGTCAAAACTCACCTCTGTTGGGCAGCAACGGCACGAGAGAGAGTCGAGGGTGGAGACTGAAGTTTACTGCATGGAAGGAGGCAATGGTAAACCACTTCTGGATTTTTACCGAGAAAACTCTGTGGAAACACCCCCAGAACGATTGCAGGTGGAGGTGGGGCGTTCTGGCGTCGCTACGGGTCAGGGTCGGCTCGACAGCCTAAGATGAGAAAAGACTGTACTAAGCACTGGGGAGAATACAGCGTAACAGAGTTGGTAGACACGTTTCATGCCCACAAGGAACTAAATCATGCAAGTCATTTTCCAAGTGGATTAGGCTGCCCAAATTATGTTTTGCTTGGAAACTTCCCATTGGCTCCATCTCCGTGGACCAAGGCTATGCTTCCTCCACCCCTTAATAATAATAATAATAATAATGATGATGATGATGATGATGATATGTGTTACATGCTTACTATGTGCAAACACTGTTCTAAGCTCTGAGGGAGATATAAGTTAATCAGGTTGGACACAGTCCCTGTCCCACATGGGGCTCACGGCCTTAATCCTCATTTTACAGACGAGGTAACGGGGGCCCAGAGAAGTTAAGCGATTGCCCACGGTAGCACAGCAGACGTGGTGGAGCTGGGGTTAGAACCCAGGTCCTTCTGACTCCCAAGCCCGTGCTCTATCCACTAAACCACACTGTGTTCCCTGCTGTTCACAAGCTGCTTGTTAGAAGATCAAACTCTCCTCTGCAACAGACAGCAAGATCCTTCCTCCTCCCAATCCAGATCCTTCTATGAATCAATTAATCCATCACTTGTATTTGTTGAGTCCCTATGGCGTTCAGAGCATTATACTAGGGGCCTGGGAAAGGGCACTATTAATTTTATTAATGCGCTTGCTCTTCCCCGCTCCCAGACCCAAAGCACTTAAGTTTTATTTTGTTTATCTTGAAGTCTGTCTCTCTCACTCTAGACTGTGAGCTCCTTGTGGGCAGGCAGTGTCGCTGTTTATTGCTGTATCGTACTTTCCCAAGCGCTTAGTACCCTGCTCTGCGTATAGTAAGCGCTCAATAAATATGACTGATTGATTAATTGATTGAATAGAGTTAGTAGACACAATCTCTGTCCTCTGGGGTGGGGAGTGGAGAGGGAGTTTGACTCTAAGGCAGTTTACAAATAGGAGGAAGAAGGAAAAAGATATGCACACATTGTAAAACGTGCACATAATTCTGAAATGTTTTTGAAAACTGAGAAAGGAGGGAGGGGTATGTGTTAAGTTTTTCATTAGGTTCCCTGGCTGGGTTCTATTTGGTCATAAGCCAATAGCCCCGAGCTTACATATTCCTAGGGATGTTTCCAAAATGTTAAAAAAAACCCCTCTTCTTGTTCCCCATAATTTCTCATTTTGGCCCATTTCCTAGTTCCAGCTGGAAGCGAGAGCTGGGTGCCAAAAAGCCACTTGAGAGAGCATCCCTGCTTGCAAGTGTCTCTGGCCTGACAACCCAGGAAGTATTGGAAACTCGCAGTGAAGTCAACTATCCTGAGCTCTGCAGACCCATTTTGCAGCATTAGGATGCCAGCGTTATAATAATAATAATAACGATTGTGGCATTTGTTAAGCGCTTACTATGTGCTAGGCACTGTACTAAGCGCTGGGGTGGAGACAAGCAAACCGGGTTGGCCATCGTCCCGGTCCCACACGGGGCTCACGGTTTTTTATCCCCATCTAAAAGATGAGGGAACCGAGGCACAGAGGAAGTGAAATGACTTGCCCAAGGCCACACAGCAGACAGGTGGTGGAGCCAGAATTAGAACCCGTGACCTCCTGACTCCCAGACCACGCTCTATCCACTACGCCATGCTTGGAAGCCGGGGTCCGACAGTGGCTTCCCTTTAAATCAAAGTTTGATGAAGAATTTAGGGTGCGTGTTGCTGTTCTGCGGCCGATTCTTATCCCCCTCGGCAGTTTTGGATGCAATGGAGTAGGCAAGAAGAGGATGGGCAGGGAATGTGTCTGCTTATTGTGTGGTATTGTACTCTCTCCTGTGCTTAGTACAGTGCTCTGCACACAGTAAGCGCTCAATAAATCCTGTTAATCGACTGACTGACTAACATGAGCAAGAAGAAGCGCAGCAGGGATCGTGAGACAAGACTGTAAGCTCGTTCTAGGCAGGGAATGTGTCAGTTTTCTTGTTGTGCCGTGTTCTCCCAAGCGCTTAATACAGTATCTTGCCCAGGGTAAGCACTCAGTAAATACGACTGATTGAACGAAGGCCAAAGCAGAACAAGGCCGGCCAAAAGGAGAGAATTGCAGGGAAAGAAAGACGATGCAAACTACGCCGCCCAAAGTGCGAAGAGGCTGGTGTCCGCAGACATTTCCCGGAAGCCATGGGGGCGTGTAAAGAAGAGTTTCCCTCCCTGGCGAATAGGGGAGAGTTTCATCCTTCCTCTGAGTGGAGCTGCGATTTCCTCAGAGAGAACTCTGGCAAAAGTCTTCATTTAGTGTGTTACTCCGATTCCCCTATCTGTGGGTGTTTCCCTGCTTCAGAAACAGGCCCAGCCTGGGTTGGTGTTGGAAGAGGTTTTTGGTGTTGGAAGAGGTTTTCCGAGGGCTGTGGTCACTTTCCGCTTAAGCTCTACATGGAGTTAAAAGGGGGTCGGGATAACATAATTTGGAGTTGTTTCTGTCTAAAACCTTTTCCATCCTTCCCTCCCTTCAAGCAAAGGTGAGGAGAATAATTCAGTGTGTCTTGAATGTCATTTTCATACCAGAAGAGATGCTCCTCCTCTATACTGTAAGGTTCTTGTGGGCAGGGGCTATGTAGACCAACTCTGTTGTCTTTTACACTCCGGAGCACTTGGTACAGTGCTTTGCACACAGTAAGTGCTCAGTCTCTACCATTGATTGATAATCAGATGCAGCCCCTGTCCCTTAGAGTGCTCACAAACTATCTAGCCCCATTTTACAGACGAGGAAACCGAAGCCCAGATCGGCGATGTGACTTTTTAAAATAATATTTGTTAAGCTCTTCCTACATGTCAAGCGCTGTTCTAAGCACCGGGATAGATACAAATCAATCGAGTTGGATGCAGTCCCTGTCCCACATGGGGCTCTCTCAGTGGGAGGGAGAACAGGTATTGAATCTCCATTTTAGACTTGAGGAAACTGAGGCACAGAGAAGCTAAGTGACTCGCCCAAGGTCACACAGCCAGCAGGTGGAATCTGAATCCAGGTCATCCGACTCCCGGGCTCATGCTATTGCGAGTAGGCCGATGGTGCTTCCCAAATCCCACGTTACAAAATGCTGGTTCAGACTCACCGATTAGTCATTCGCGAGCGTAGGGCTTCCGGTTTATGAATCGCAGAGCTCAGTTATTTCTGAGTGACCTCTGATGAGCTGTCTTAACGAGGAAAGTTGAACGAGTGGTTTTACGGCCCTATTGCTCACATCAACTCCCACCTTCAAACCATGTGAGAAATAAAAGGAATCGCCTGGAATTTCGGACTCACCAACTCCGAGTCACGGGTCTCATGAAAAGGGCTTAATAAAGTTGACGGGGGGAGCCTCTTCGAAAGGAAACCATTTTCATACTGCCAGAGACGGGTCGAGGGGGCTTCAGAACTGCCATCTGCGTCGTTAAAAATGTATTCACGCGAGCTCGATGTCGCCCGGAGCGAGCGGGATGTATTTCCTGTAGAATTTATCCAAGGAGAGATCGGTCCCCTCTTTCCGTTTCTTGGCTCGAAGCAAGGTCGGGTGGATGATGTCCCGGATTTGATGGCATTTAATATTAAACACGTGTTCCGTAAATTAGCAGTGACAGCATTTTACATGGGTAACGTACCACGGCTTGATGATTAAAGCCTTTCTACGACGCTTGGTGATTTCGTGCCGCTTTAAACCGAACTCGCTAACTTTGTGTCGTCTATTGATGCGGAGAGGGTGATGGTTTTTGGAAATTCCTTTGTAGAGGTCAGGCCTTGCGAACCAGGCAGCAACCCAGTTACCACAGGGGAAGAAGAGAGTTAACTTGGGGTAACAGTGGAGATCTTAGGGGGCCAGTGGTGGAGATCTCTCTTTGGCCACTCCAGTAGAGCTGAGGAGAGGAGGGAAGGAAGAAGACAGTTGTCCTCTCTCTGCTCCCCGCCTCTACTCTTCTCTCCCGCCCCTCTTTCCCAACCTTCGGGCCAGTTGTTTCCAACCAAGAGAGGCAGCATGGCCTAGCGGATAGAGCATGGGCCTGGGAGTCAGAAGAACCTGCGGTCTTCTCCCGGCTCCTCCACTTCTCTCCTGAGTGACCTTGGGCAAGTCACTTCACTTCTCTGGGCCTCAGTTACCTCATCTATAAAACGGGGATTAAGACCGTGAGCCCCATGTGGGACGAGGACTGTGTCTGACCTGATTGCCTCGGATCTGCCCCAGCGCTTAGAACAGCGCCCGGCACATAGTAAGTGCTTAATAAATACCGTAAAAAGCCCCTTCTCATCCCTTGCCTGAACAGTGACTTTTGCACTTTTGAGTTCAGCTTTTAGTACAAGCCAAACGCTGTATTAAGTACTGCGATAGAAACAGGATAATCGGATCAGACACAGTCCCTTTCTCACATGAGGCTCACAAACTAAGGGTGAGGGAGAACTGGTATTGACTCTCCATTTTACAGATGAAGAAACTAGAGGCACAGAGAAGCTAAGTGACTTTCCCAAGGCCACACAGCAGGCAAGAGAGAGATTCGGAATCGGAACCCCGGTCCCTTGACTTTGAAGCCCGTGCTGGTGATGGAGGAAGGCACTTACTGGGTGAGAGTCTCACCTCCATGTCGTAAGATTATTTTTTAATGGTATTCGTTAAGCACTTACAGTGTGTCAAACTCTATTCTAAGCGCTGGGTTAGGCACAGATTGATTAGGTTGGACACAGTCCCTGTCCCGCATGGGGCTCACACTCTTAGCAGGAGGCAGATCAGGTACTGAATCCCCATTTTAAGGTTGAGGAAACTGAGGCCCGAAGAAGAGAAGCGACATGCCCAAGGCCACACAGCAAGCAATCGGCAGATACGGGATTAGAGCGCAAGGCCTTCTGACTTCCAGGCCGGGGCTCTTTCCACTAGGCCTCAGCGCTTCTCCATTGGGATGTAAACGCCTCAATGCTTCTCCGATTCAGACGTAGCGGATCTCTTACCCGGTGGGCTCCTGAAGTGGGAAGAAAGCCCTGACCTGGGGCAGTGTGATAGAGGATTCCCAGCAAGGGTTTAGAATTAGATGAGGGATAGAGAGGTCTGAGAGAACCTCCGGATGGGGACCCAGCTCCAAAGACCAGAATAAATGTTTGAACCGTACCTGGAACCAGGATTTTGCGTAGCGGAGGAGGCTGGGATAGAAGCCTGAGGTTAGATAACTGAGTCAGGTGGAGCTGTGGATTTTCCTGAATAAAGAAGGGAGACTGAAGAGGTTCCCAGAATTCCCAGAAGCCGATGGACAGTTAAGAGGGGAAGCTCAGTGAAAAGGGAAGGTGTCTCTCGTTGTTGTACTCTCCTAAGCGCTTAGTACAGTGCTTTGCACATAGTAAGCTCTCAATAGATACGATCGAACGAATGAAGGAGAACGAGTTGGATATTTGGAAAATCCTTAAAGAAATCTACCACCTGGGTTTGGATTTCATCTCAATCCTCGTTAGAATATTTTGGTGTCTTCTCAGTCTGGGAGCAGGTGTGCCAAGGAGATTGAAACACGGATCCCCACTGATAGCGTCCGAGCATCTTAATGGGCCAATTACCGGCGTAAATAGAAGATTCACATTACTGAACGGACTCCGGAACACCACGGGCGGGAGTCACGGCGGAGCCGTTTGCCGGGACTTCTGCTACGTGATACCCGAAGGTCGCTCCGTCAAGCAAAACCCTGAACAGGGTGAGCCAGAATCCGCTTCTCCTTGGAGAGGATTTGGATACGTAACGCAGGATGAAACTCCAGGCCCGTGGCGGACTCTGAAGATCTGCATCCGACGAGGGAGCGTGGAAAGTCTTGACTCTCCTCCGGGCCGAGATTCCTGCCACGGTCCGTGACGAACACGGTGACCTCGTGGGGGCGGATGCCGCCTGGGGGAACACGAGGACTTAAGATAATAAATAAGATGCGAAGCGAAATAGCTGACTCTTGAGTCGGATGGGAGGGCGTGGCGGCCCCTCCGAAGCTTGAGCATCTGGAAGACATAATCCAGTTGAGCGTGTTCACTCTAAATCATCATGTGACTCATTTGGTGGTTTCCTGGAAGAAAATCAGCAACCCTTCCATCCAGGGATGAGTGAAGTCTGATGACACTCAGACTTGGAAGTCCATTCTCCCCCCGTTTAAAAATGCCTCTTCTACCCTCCTTGGCCTACAATATTTCAGCAACGACGTTTACATCTCGTGGCCTACATCTTTTAGGTTTACATGTCGATCCTCATTTTGAATCTATTTGCGTTTTGTGGTGAGTTTCACAAGCCGTCTCCCATCCCCAAACAGGCAATTTCTGCTTGCGAAGCATCAGCTCGATCAATAAATCGATCGGTGATATTTATGGAGCGCTTACTTTGTGCAGAGCCCTGTAACAAGCGCTTGGGGGAGTACAGCGTAACGGAGTTAGAGAACACATTCCCCTCCCATATCGAGCTTCATAATGATAATAATGATAGTATTTGTTAAGTGCTTAGGAGACTGCGAGCCCAGAGAAGTGAAGTGACTTGCCCCAGGTCACACAGCAGACAAGTGGCAGATCCGGGATTAGAAACTATGACCTTCTGAATCTCAGGCCCGTGCTCTATCCTTTACCCCGTGCTGCTTCTCCAGCTAACGGTCTAGAGGGGTAGATAGACATGGATGCTAATTCATAATTTATAATATAAAATGTAAATATACGAACAAAAGCCCTGCAGGACTGGGGGGGTGGGGAGGGGTGAATCATCAGTTACAATTGGTCAGCATGAGAAGACCGCTGTGGAAAAACACCCAGAAATTTTGAAGCTTGGCCCTAACGGTAAAAAAAAATACCAAAAAACCCCCCCAAAAACCCCCCAGTACCAGAATCAGCAAAAGAACTTATCTTGGGAGGAGTTCATTCTGAAGGAGCGATGAGTATCATGCAAACTAAGCGTCCATAAACGATCGATAATTCCTCAACCTAGACCTCGAGGGGATAGCTGCATTAAAGAGTCACAGGGCTTTAGATCACGACTTTGGGCTAAAATTTAAAGTCATGATTTACAAATAAGCCCAATAAATCAGTCCTTCCCATTAACGAAGCGGATATTTATTTCCAAGTATAAAGAACTGGCTTTCGCATCAGCCGCAGGAAACTCAGAATTGGCCTTCCATCTTCTCCAGCGCTTATAAATCAGTCGTGGTCAAAAAAAAACAGTTGCACAATTTGGGAATCACTCTCTGTATTATTAAATCAGTCATTTGGGGTGTATATATATATATAACTGGCAGGCATCCTAAATCACCTGACCATCAAACTCCTGGCTCATAAATCCCAAAACTCTGGATGTAATTGAGGACTGAAGAATGCTTAATTGTGAGCAGTTTACTAAATACCGTTTAGTAGCAGAACGGAATTCCCGTCGCCTCAGGAAATGTTATGGGTAAGATGTGACGGCTTCTTCCCGTGGCAAGTGCCTATGTCTGCTACACGGCAGTGCTGAGAAAAAGGCGAAACAGCCTGGAACTAGACTTCGGTAATAATTGTGGTTTTCGTTAAGTGTTGACTGTGTGCCAAGCGCCGTTCTAAGCCCTGGGAGAGAGACGAGATAATCAGGGTCCACATGCTGCTCAGAGCAGGAGGGATAATACAGCAGGTATCACGTCCCCATTTGCAGATGAGGGAACTGAGGCCCAGAGAATTTAAGTGACTTGCCCAAGATAACACGGCAGATGAGTGGTGGAGTCAGGATAAAAATAACAATAATAATAATGTTGGTATTTGTTAAGCGCTTACTATATGCAGAGCACTGTTCTAATCGCTGGGGGAGATACAGGGTAATCAGGTCGTCCCACGTGAGGCTCACAGTTAATCCCCATTTTACAGATGGGGTAACTGAGGCCCAGAGAAGTGAAGTGACTCGCCCACAGTCACACGGCTGACACGTGGCAGAGCAGGGAGTCGAACTCAAGACCTCTGACTCCGAAGCCCGGGCTCTTTCCACTGAGCCACGCTGCTTCCCGGCGTCATTAGCACCCAGGTCCTCTGACTCCCAGGCCTGTGATCTTTCCGTGCTCTTTCCTTGCCCGTGGTCTTTCAGAAGCAGCATGGTGTAGTGGATAGAGCGTGAGCCTGGGAGGCATAAGGTCACGGGTTCTAATCCTAGCTCCGTCACTTTGCTCTGTGGCCTGGGGCAAATCATTTTACTTCCCTGTGCCTCGGTTCCCTCGTCTGTTAAATGGGGACCGAGACCGTGCCGGGGAGGGTGTCTAACTCAATTTGCTATATCCAGCACTCACTACAGTGATTTGCACAAAGTAAGCACTTAACGAATACCGTAATTATTATTATTATTGTTATTATTTCCACTAGGCCACACTGCTTCAGAAAAGTCCCTGAAAAGGCAGTTCCAGCTCCGGGAATTGTTCCATGGTGGTGGTGGCCCTTTAAGCTGGTCGGGGGAAGCGCTCCCAGACCTGACCTGGCTCCAGCACTGCAATCTGTAACTGGAAACCAAGGGAGAGAGAAAGAGTTCCAAGCTAACGAACAGTGTGGGCTCGTGAACGGAGGCGGGACGGGTTTCGGGGTGAGGTACGGCTCGGGAGGAGTGAAGAGAGCAAGCTAAATAGTAGCCGCTGAGAAGAGCAGAAATACGATAGGGAGTATCAGGAGAAATACAAATCAGGGGAGAACATCTTTACCCATCGTGAGGAGTTTTTGCTTGATGTGGAGGGAGACGGGAGAGCCAAATGGGATTTTGAGAGGTGGGGAAATGTGTGCCAAGCTACACTCCGAGAAGATGATCCGCGCAGCTGTGCCTAATATAAATTGGAGGGGGAGGGATTGGAGAGGTGATAATGATCATTACGATGATGACTTCTAATTCTAGCTGATATTGAAATGCCCTCCCTCTGCTCTCCCAAGCACCCAGTACAGTGTTCTGCACACCGTAAATGCTCAGTAAAGAAAATGGATTGATTGAAATGTACATTCAAATGGACAGAAGGGCGATGTCCCTTCTCCCAGCTCCTTCAATGCCTGGGAAATACCACCAGCATCCCAGATAGCAGGGAAAGCGTCTACCACCTCTGTTATATCGCACTCTCTCAAGCGCTTAGTACAGCGCTCAGTCTATACTACCGATAGCGGACCACAAGAGAAAGGCATCCAAACATCTACAACTCCATATGAACCACCATTAGAAAAGATAACGGATACCACATTTTCCTTCAGAGTCCCTCGATTACCGGCGCCTCCTAATTCATTATTCTCAAAGTGCTTTGCGAGAGCTGGAAGAGAATCAGGCTTTATGTAGTGCCTTTCGTTTCTCAGCAAAGTGCAGTGTAGAAACATTTCCTTGAAGTGAGTGACCTTTATGCCAACTGGAAAATTTTCTCTGCCCACACTGAATCCGTCTAGGTTTTCACACTGACTTTGTTGTTCTTGGAAAGTCTGCCCCGAGCAGCGGCCGAAGAAGGAGGAGAAGAAGGAGAAAAAGAAGGAAAAAGGAAACTTACTACCCTCAATCCCGAAAGCAACTGCTCCTAGCTCCGTGAGAGCACTTAGAAGTGTCAGGGAGAAATGCGTTGGACTGACTTGGAATTCTAGCCGCCAGAGCTCAGCTGAAGCGGGAGGACAGACGGCGCTTATCCTAAATGAGAACTCAAAGGGATTTTGCTTCAGTGAAACCCCAGGGCTGTCGGTCAGAGCCTCGTCTGCTGTTGCCACACCATCCTCATAAAGTCCAGCCCTACCCAGCGGACACTCATGCGTTCATTCAATCACATTTACTGAGCACTTACTGTGTTCAGAGCACTGTACTAAGCGCTTGGGAGAGTACGGTACAAGACGAAATAGACATATTCCCTGACAACCACGAGCTTTCAGGCTAGAGGGGGCCGGCAGAGATTCCTGCTGACATATTCGGCTCCTACGGAATCCCCTAACCCTGCCCCAAGTAGGATTCTGTGATGCTTTTTCTTGAGGCCTGGATCCAAGCTTTCATTCAATTCATTCATTCAGTCGTATTTCTTGAGCACTTACTGTGTTCAAGACACTTGGGAGAGCACGGTATGACAATAATCAGACACATTCCCCGCCCACGACGAATTTACAGTCTAGAGAGGGAGACAGACACTGATATAAGTAAATAAACAAATCAGATATTAGGGATTGAAATGAAGAGTCTTTTTTCTTTCTTTTAATGGTATTTGTTACGCACTTGCTAGGTGTCAGGCACTGTACTAAGTGCTGGGGTAGGTACAAGCTAATCGGGTTGGATGCAGTTCAGGTCCCACAGGGGGCTCACGGTCTTAATCCTCATTTTATAGGGGAGGGAACTAAGCCCCAGGAAAGTTAAGTGACTTGTCCAAGGTCACACAGTAGACGAGTGGGGGAGTCGGGATTAGAACCCAGGTCCTTCTGACCCCCAGACCCGTGCTCTTTCCACTAAGCCACTCCGCTTCTCTGCATTCAGCACACCAGTACAAGAGTATGTGATTCATTCTGTCAATCAATCAGTGGTATTTAAGTGCTTACTATGTGCAGAGCACTGTTCTCAGAGCTTGGGAGAATACAATATAACTGTAGAACAGACACATTCCCTGCCTACAAGTGAGCTTACATAATATAAATGAATAATTTATCCATGCTCGGAAACAGAGACGGATACTGCAGTTGTCTCCCAACTCTGTTCTATTGTATTTTCCCAGGGCTTAGAACAGTCCTTGACACGTGAGTGCTTAACAGACACCATTATTTTTGATTGTTTTATTTTAAACGGGCAAGGGGCTAGAAACCCAACTGGCTTATCCTAAAGTGAACCTCCATTTATGAACGATCTCTGAGGAGAAAAATACGGTCAAGTGACAACCAGGCCTCCTTCTTCTTTTCTTACGGTATTTGTTAAGAGCTTACTATGTGCCAGGCGCTGTACTAAGCACTGGGGTAGATTCAATCTAATTAGTTGGGACACAGTCCATATGCCACATGGGGCTCACAGACTCAATCCCCATTTTACTGATGAGGGAGGTAACTGAGGCCCGGAGACGTGCAGCGACTTGCCCCAGGTCACACACCAGAACAGTAGTGGAGCTGGGATTAGACCCTAGGTCTCCCCGATTCCCAGGCCCATTCTCTATTCACTAGGCCATGTTGCTTCTGCTTCTGGGTATTGGCCAATTAACCCAGGATTTGGCTAAGAAACAGCACTGTGATTATTTTTTTTTCCAATATTCAGTTGTTCTAAATGAATTCTGAGCCCCAGAACAAAGGAGTGATTAACCTTTCGTAGATCATAGCGATACCTTCCTTCGATATAACACTTTTATTTCCAGCACGACTTCTCACTGCACATGTCATTTGCATCCTTACATGTCCCCGTCACGTATGAAAAGAGATGTTATTAAGTCTCACTATGGTTTTCGGGAAAATTTGTTGCTAGAATCCTCCCGATTTCGCTTAAGCCTTCCACTGTAAGAAGCTCAACAACATATCTTCCCAGCTAAGGGAACAGGATTTGAATCTCCAGTCTTGGAGAACTGGAATGTTTTTCAAACCTGTAGGGATGGGTGAAGCCAATCCCTCCAGTTAATGATTGTTTTATTTTTGGAGTAGAATTCAGAAGACAGACTGATAAACCACATCCAATTTCCTAAGCATTAATTAGGAACTATTAGCAACCCAAACGCCATAATAAAGCCCTGCATTTTGGCGCAGGTAGACAAACGCAGAGTCCTAAAATATTTTAAAACCATTTTCTGTCGGGTAATTCAGTGTGGCCCTTGTACTGTGCAGTCGAAGAGTCTCATGGCCTCCTGGATAGAGCTCGGGCCTGGCCGTCAGAAGGACCTGGGTTCTAATTTCAGTTCTGACACTTCTCTGCTGCGTGACCTTGGGCAAGCCACTTAACATCTCTGTGCCTCAGTTGCCTCCTCGGTGAAATGGAGATTACGATTGTGAGCCCCGTGTGGGACAGGGACTCACAGAGAAGCAGCAGCTCTCACAGAGCAGCAGCAGAGAAGCAGCGTGGCTCAGTGGAAAGAGCACGGGCTTTGGAGTCAGGGCTCATGAGTTCGAATCCCAGCTCTGCCACTTGTCAGCTGTGTGACTGTGGGCAAGTCACTTAACTTCTCTGTGCCTCAGTTCCCTCATCTGTAAAATGGGGATTAAGACTGTGAGCCCCACGTGGGACAACCTGATTCCCCTGTGTCTACCCCAGCGCTTAGAACAGTGCTCGGCACATAGTAAGCGCTTAACAAATACCAACAAATACCAACATTACAGGGACTGTCTCCAACCAGATTCGCTTGTATTTACTCCAGCTCTTAGTAAGTGCTTAACAAATACTACTATTACTGCTGTTGTTATTGTTCTGACTATCCCAGTGCTTACCACAGGGCTTGTCGCACAGTAAGTGCTTTATAAATACCATGGTGACGATGCCGATGCTGATGAAGGGGGGGAGGATTAAGAATATTCCAGCTAGTACTACTCTACCATCTTTCATCAGGAGTCATCTGGAGCCTAGTGAAAAGAGCCCCGACCTGGGAGCTAGAGGGCCTGGGTTCTAATGGCGGCTCTGCCACATGCCTGCTGTGTGACCTTGGGCAAGTCACTTAAGTTTTCTGTGCCTCAGTTCCCTCATCTGCAAAACGGGGACTCAATACCAGCTCTCCCCTGTACAGAGACTGCACGCCCAATGTGGGACCTGATTATCTGGCATCTACCCCAGTTCTTAGTAGAGTGCTTGGCGCATAGTAAGCTTTTAAGAAATATTATTATTAAGAAATTGGATGTCAAAGGACTCTATCTGAAATATCTCAGTTTGGGCAAGAGTAAAGCACTTACTATGTGACAAGCCCTGTGGTAAGCACTGGGATAGTCAGAACAATGACAACAACAATAAGAGTAGTATTTGTGAAGCACTTACTATGAGCTGGAGTAAATACAAGCGAATCCGGTTGGAGACAGTCCCAACAACAGTCCCCATTTTACAGGTGAGGAAAGCGAGGCACAGAGAAGTGAATAGATTTGCCTAAGGTCACAGAGCAGACCAGTAGAGGAGCCGGGATTAGAACTCAACTGACTTCTGACTCCCAGGCCCTCTTGACCCCATCACAGAAGTTGGAAAGCCCTGTGTCGCTTGCCAATCCCGTTATGCCAGCATTTCTGTACTATTAAATCTTCCTGATTAAATGTGTGAAAAATCTGGGTCTCTAATATTTCACGTCATAACGTCAATGACCCTGCAGTGGCCGATTCCTCAACAGTCCGGCTCTTCCTTAATTTAAAACATTTTCCATTTCTGATCTAAATTCTCCCTCCAACAGCATGAGCCCATGATATCCAAGTCATTTCCTCCTCGACTGGTACAAATAATAGCTCTCTATTCTTATTTAACATCCTTTTAGATATCCAAAGGCAGTGGGACCTACCTTGTCCCATATTCTTGAACCCGATTCTATCTTCCTTTTTCAATCTTTACCCAGTGGTCTCATCTCCCAACCTTTTTTTTCTCAGAATATAGATTTTCCTCTGAACTCCCTCAAAATCTCTGAATTCTCCTACTGAGAAAACCACTATTAAGCTTGGAGGCCTGGTACCCTTCCAGAGATTCAAACCAAAAGAGAACGATTCATCCCAAATCACAATTTCTGAGCTTTAAACTCCATACAGAATGATCAGCGCTGTTGAACGCTTTTACACAAGGCTAGAGGATGCACCTAATTATTAAGGCTAAGGGAAGCAGTATGGACTTGTGAAAAGAGCCTGGGTCTGGGAATCAGGGTACCTGGGTTCTAATCCTGGCTCTGAAACTTGGCTGCGGGAACCTGTACCACTCACTTAACTCCTCTGTGCCTCGGTTCACCTCGCCTGTAAAATGGATGTTTAATCCCCCTCCCTCTGATTTAGACTATAAATTCCATGTGGGACAGGGACCGTGTCCGACCTGATTTCCAACCTGAAGATCTTCCCCAGCCCTTAGAACGGTGCTTGACACCTAGTAAGTGCTTAACAATTATTAATATTATTACTAATATTATCTGAAGTAGCCATAGAAAACACTATCTCATAGCTAGCCCTTTGAGAATGCGAAATGTTTTGCCAGTATCTCGGTATCGTTGAACAATTTTTTTAAAGTATCTGTTAAGCGGGTAGTATGTGCCAGGCACCATAATACGTGCTGGGGTAGATGCAAGCTAATCAGGTTGGACACAGTCTCTGTCCCACATGAGGCTCACGCTCTCAATCCCCATTTTACAGATGCGATTACTGAGGCACAGAGAAATTAAGTGACTTGCCCAAGGTCACGCAGCAGACAGGTGGCTTCGGCAGCAGAGCGGGAGACAGACATTAAAAGAAATTACGGGATAGGTACTTGAGTGCCGTAGGGACTCTGATAGCATCTACCCTAGGGCTCATCACAGTGCTTGGCACCAAGTACATGCTTAACATAACTCGGTTCCTCCTCTATCATTATTATTTTTATTATCATCATGATTATTAATCATTTTCAAATCTAAAACATGAAACTAGTATCAATGTCAGGTGAGAAGCAGCATGGAGTAGTGGATAGAGCACGGGTCTGGGAGTCAGAAGGTCTTGGGTTCTAATCCCGGCTCTACCATCTGTCTGCTGTGTGACCTTGGGCAAGTCACTTAACTTCTTTAGGCTTCAGTTACCTCATCTGGAAAATGGGGAGCGAGACCGTGAGTCCCACGTGGGAGAGAGACTGTGGCTAACCCAGTTCGCTTGTATCCACCCCAGCGCTTAGTAAGGTGCCTGGCCGTAGTAAGCGCTTTACAGATACCGTAATTATTGTTATCATATATCGGTTTGCTGAGAATTTACTGTTAATTTCCTCATAAGAGAATTAAGCGGAGGAGCCAAAGAATTTGTCGGACTAAACCGGTACGCCCTTTCAGGTCTCGTTTGGGGAGACCCTGATAGACTCACAGTTCTTCCAGACAGTTCCTATCTCTGCCACCTGCTCATTCGGCCAGATCAACTCACCAGTCACTGTCGAAGCCTTTCCACTTGCCAAGTTGTTGTTTCGATCATTTGTAATGAGTCTATCGCCGTGACAACTGAGCATTTACTTACCGTATCGAGGGGGAAAATTAATTAGCCCTCCGTAGAGGGTGGAATTAAAAAGTCAACCGCAGGTAGGAAAATACCTGTGTGACAGAAGTTCCTTCGATAGATCAATAATTCCTCACTCATACATAAACTCCACTATATCATCGTGCTCTGCCTCAGACCTCAGGGGTCAGAAAGTTCACCTGGCTAACTTCGATTGACCGACCGTCCGTTCAAACCGGTTCCCCAAGGAAGGCCTTCAATTTTTTTAAAAATGGTTTAGATTATTGTTCTGTGGGTAGGGTACATATCTGCTAACTCCGTTGCACTGAACTCCTCCTAACTGCTCAGGGCTCTGCACAAAGTAAGCACTCTAGACAGTCACCTTGCAGCGGGCAGGGAATGTGTCTACCGTCCCTCGTGGTATCGTATTCTCCCAAGCGTTCAGTACGGTGCTCTGAACACTGTAAACACTCAATAAATGCTTTGACTAAGTTGTAGCTACCCCAAGTTGAATGGGCTAGTGGATAGAGCCCGGGCCTGGGAGTCGTTAGGATCTGGGTTCTAAGCCCGGTTCTGCCATTTGTCCGCTGTGTGATCTTGGGCAAGTCACTTTACTTCTCTGGACCTCCGTTACCACATCTGGAAAATGGGGATTTAAGACCGTGCACCCTGTGAGGGACAGCGACTCTCTCCAACCTGATCGTCTTGTATCTACCACGGCGCTTAGTACGGTATCTGGCATCTAGTAAGCATGTAACAAATACCACAATTATCATTATCATTAATAGAACATTGCTCGGTACATAGTAGGCGCTTAGCAGATATCATTAGCATCATCGTAGCAGCGTTAATAATAATAACGATAATACCATCGATGATGGGAGACAGGAGAGAGGGTATCTGTGCTCATTCAGTCCGAGTTGCCTTCAAATCACGTGACTCTCCATTTCTAAAAGTCTTTCCTGCTTCAGCCCGGAATCAGGAGTGGGGGGTTTTCAGCGTCACCAGTCCTTTAAGGTCTGAAACCAAAGTGGGGTCAGAGGAGGAGAAGCCTCTCCACCCCTTCTCCCCTAGAGGGATTCGATCGGGAGAGGAATCAGGAAGCGGACGAGAAATCCTTTCCGCACTGTTCCAGCCACCACGTATCGGCGTTAAGTGGGCCCGACCGCATCAGTTCCGGAGGAAAATTCTCTCAAGGCGTTTTCAGTCACGCGCAGAGCGCCCTTTCCCTCTCCGCCCTGGTGGCGATCTTCAAGCCGAAATCTCCTTCCTGCCTCTCCCTGCGTCGGTTACACCCCTCCCTCGTTATTTAATAGCTGCTCATCGGGATGGCAGCTTAGTTATTAAGTGACTTGTATTTCTTGAAAGAGCATTAAGAGATTTCATTCGGCTAGCCCGTGACGGGCGTGAGAAGTGCAAACTGGCAGTTGGAGATAATCACTACATTTAGGCTGTCCATCTTAATGCTCCTAAGAGCCGTGTAATGATCAGGCGGACCTATACGAGGCTCTGAGACAGAGCGGTTTTGGACAGGGACAGACCCGGGGCTGCAGATGTCCCCGAATTCAGGCTCGTTAGAGGCGGGAGCCGATGTCAGATCGCGGCCTACCAGAATCTCTGTGATGACGAGGACCGCCGGAAACATTCACTCATTCATTCGTACTTCACCGTTCAGTGGGACTCTGTCGGTCCATCGGTCCGTCGATCGTGGAATCAAACAATCCGCCAATCAAACATGTGGACAAGGAAAGAGTCTACCAGCTCTGTTGTGCAGTACTCTTCCAAGCCCTCGGTTCGGTGCTCCGCGCAGAGTAAGCTCTCACCGAAGGGCGTCGATTGAGTGATCGACTGCCGTGCCAAGCACTGGATTAGTCACGGGATGATCAGGTTGGCGGTGTAAGGGATACGGCACGGTCCCGGGAGTCAGAGGGTCATGGGTTCTAATCCCGGCTCTGCCACTTGTCTGCTGTGTGACCTTGGGCAAGTCACTTCACTTCTCTGGGCCTCGGTCCCCTCATCTGTAAAATGGGGATTGAGACTGTGAGCCCCACGTGGGACAACCCGATTTGCTTGTATCCACCCCAGTACTTAGTACAGTGGCTCCCACGTAGTAAGCACCTAACAAATGCCATTATTATGATGAACAAGTATCTAATCTCCATTTTGCAGAAAAGGGAACTGAGGCACAGGGAAGTCGAGTGACTTGCCCAAGATCACACTGCGGGCAGTGGAGGTGGAATGAAAACCCAGGTCCTCTGACGCCCAGATCTGTGCTCTTTCCATCAGTCTACATCTCTTTTTTTATAGTATTAATGCTTACTATATGCCAGGCGCTGTACTGAACACGGGGGTAGGTAGAAGCTAATCAGGTTGGACACCGTCTGTGTCCCACTTGGGGTTTGCGGTCTCAATCTCCATTTTGCAGATGAGGGAACAGGTGTGGAGAAGTTAAGTGACTTGCCCAAGGTCACACAGCAGACACTTGGTGGAGCCAGACTTAGAACCCAGGCCCTTCCGACTCCCAAGTCCAAGTTCTATCCACTAGGCTACACTGCTTCCCTTGCTTTCTTCTCTCTTCCAGAAGACAACTCATGTTCTGTCTTGCTTTTCTCACTCTCCCAGACCAAGTGAGAGAGGACTCTTTCTTTATCACCTGTTTCTACCCCCTCACCATTTCCTCATTGAAGTTCCCAGTTCTGGGTCTCTCCCACCTTCCTCTTAGCCCGGGGACCCCTTCATTCCCTTTCAGAGTAGAATATTGATTCTATTTATTTGCTGCTGTTTTAATGAGATGTTCTTCCCCTTGATTCTACTTACTGTCATTGTTCTCGTCTGTCCGTCTCCCCCGATTAGACCGTAAGTCAAAAGGCAGGGACTGTCTCTGTCTGTTACCGATTTGTACGTTCCAAGCGCTTAGTACAGTGCTCTGCACATAGTAAGCGCTCAATGAATACTACTGACTGAATGAATACGATTCCGACATGTAACATGGCCTAGCGGAGAGAGCCCAGGGCTTGGGAGCCAGAGGACCCGGGTTCTAACCCAGATTCTGCCAGTTATTTGGCAGATCACTTAAACATCTCACGCTGGACAGGTTCCGTGTCCAACTTAATTAACTTCAATCTACTGCCGTGCTCAGGACGGTGTTTGACACCCGGACGGCACGTAGCAGATACCGTAAAAGACACCTCGTCCCCAACACTGAGCGGACAGAGAGGACAAGAGGAAATTGATTTTAAGACATTAGTACAGATCATTTCCCATCCGTGTCTACAAAACCCTAAAGATGGAATTCTATGAGAGTGTGACCCTATCTACCCATGGAAGGATTAGATGGCTCCTTCTTAGGGTGGCTATGGAGATAGAGGGAGCTTCTATTCTCCTGCGTTATTAGCAGGGGAGTATGGAAATACTAAAGGATGAGAGAGCATTTAATATTCAAGGTCTTTTGCAGCCTAAGGAAGAGATTTTCTGCTTATGCTTCATTAAGTGTCAACAGTGGTAATGAACCCTGGAAAATGAACGCTTAACTTTGTCAGATAAAAACTGCATCTGAATAACAAAGATCATTTCTACTGCCCATTTTCATCTATTGTAGATACTTGTAAATGCCGGGCGAGGCATCGGTAAAAACACATTTTCACCAGACACTATCATAGTTGCCTCCAATCGAAGTCCTTCCTGAGGGAAAGTGTTTGGGGAAACCCAAGCGGAGATTAAGAATCCATCGACACTGTCCAGAGGTTATCTAGATTACTGGAGAACAAGGAAAACATTTAATCCTTTTTCATTCTCCATGTAAAACGCTGATGGACAATCTTAGGAAATGAGCGCTCATAAAAACAGATTCACGAAACATGTGCTGTGTGAAGGAGAAAAGATGGAAGATGAGAAGGGTGGGAAAGAGAAGGGATAACAGAGGAGGAAAAGGAGTTAGAGTATAAGGTGAAGGAGGATAGCCACTAGGAACATGAGAAAATAGAATATCGATAATTCAATCATCAAAAAAGAAAACCTAAATCTACCTTCCTGTATCACTGAAATTGTCTCATTGGTGACCAGTCAATCAATCACTGGTACTTATTGAGCGTTTACTGGGTGCAGAGCATAAAATAATAATAATGATGGTATTTAAGGGCTTACTATGTTCCAGGCACTGTTCTACGTGCCGGAGTGGATGCAGGCAAATAGGATTGGACACAGTCCCTGTCCCATGTGGGGCTCACAGCCTCAATCCCCATTTTCCAGATGAGCTAAGTGAGGCCCGGAAAAGTGAAACTACTTGCCCAAGGTCACACAGCTGGCAAGGGGCAGAGCTGGGATTAGGAGCCATGACCTTCGGACTCCCAGGCCTGTGCTCTATCCACTACGCCGTACTGCTCTTAGTGCTCGGAAGTTGGTGGCCACTTTCCTTGTCCGCACTGAGCTTTCAGGCTAAAGAATGAGTTCACGCAACAAGTGGGTTACTGGGAGCCAGTCCCTTCTTGACTTTTACCGGGCTTCTCCAAACCTTCTGCCTATGCATTTCGGGTTGGGGGACGGCTGTTTTAACTCAAGCCTAAGTACGGCACCGTGACGTTCAGGGCCGCGGTGTGTCGTCCTTGCATCGACTCTAACAAAGAAGCCCCGAGACGCCCGACTCAATAACGATGTGTTTGGGGACCTTACCGATAGGTACTTCCTCTTTCTCACCCTCACATCGTCTAATAATGATATAGTTTTTATTCAGTGGTTACTGTGTGCCAAGGATTGTGCTAAGCACCGGGTTGTATTTAGTAGTTGCTATAATAAGGATGGTGTTTGTTAAACGTTTTACTATGTGCCAAGCACTGTTCTGAGTGCTGGATAATGGTGGTATTTGTTAGATGCTTACTTTGAGCCAAGCGCTGTTCTAAACGTCCGGGTAGATACAAGGTAATCGGATCGTCCCACATGGGGCTCACGGTCTTAATCCTCATTTTACAGATGAGGTGACTGAGGCCCAGAGAAGTTAAGCGACTTGCCCAAGGTCACACAGCAGACCAGTGGCAGAACCGGGATTAAAACCCACACCCTCTGACTCCCCAGCTCTTTGTACTAAGCCACTGAGGGAGATACATTATAAACAGTCTGGACCCGGTCCCTGTCCCACACAGAGATTACAGTCTAAGTGGGAGGGAGGCAAGGTATGGAATCCCCATTTTACAGGTGAGGAAACTGAGACACGGAGGAGTTAAGTGGCTTGCCCAAGGTCACATGGCAGGCAGGTGATGGAGCCAAACCTCACTGAATGTCTTCTCTATTTGGACACCAGCTACCTTAGCACGGAAATCCTGAAACTCTAGAAATCTGGGAGAATGTACTCCCAAACGTGAAGAAAGAGGACACGGGAGAGACCACCGCCTCGGGATACAAACTGGGAAAATGATGGACACGGCAGCGTAGGTGTGTTGTCAGAGTAGCG
The DNA here is from genome assembly GCF_004115215.2 of Ornithorhynchus anatinus. Taxonomy (NCBI): domain Eukaryota; kingdom Metazoa; phylum Chordata; class Mammalia; order Monotremata; family Ornithorhynchidae; genus Ornithorhynchus; species Ornithorhynchus anatinus. Next base: position 35,490,753 of record NC_041744.1, on the reverse strand, counting down.
ATAGCAGAATGATAATAACAATAATGATGGTGTCGGTTAAACGTTGACTATGTGCCAGGCACTGTAAACTAAATGCTGAGATGAAATACGAGCAGCATCGGGTTGGACACGGTCCCTGTCCCGCGTGGGGCTCACGGTCTTAATCCCCATTTTACAGATGAGGTACAGACCCGTCTCAGACACGACCGCTCCGCGGCTTTTCTCGGAGCTGACCAGGTCACCATCCTGCTCCAAGATGGCAGAGGGAAAGAGCGATCCATCTGGGAGCCAGGAGTCGGGATCTCGGACCAGCCACAGGAGCGAAGATGCCGCAGGACAGACCTGTCGCTCCAGGCCACCAGGACCGCCTTCATTTGTGAGAGAAGCACTCCTCCGCAAGCCGTGGTCGAGGACACCATCAGGTCAGGAGCGGTCACGGGTAGGGTGACCAGAGAAGCAGCGTGGCTCAGTGGAAAGGGCACGGGCTTTGGAGTCAGAGGCCGTGAGTTCGAATCCCAGCTCTGCCACTCGTCGGCTGTGTGACTGTGGGCGAGTCACTTCGCTTCTCTGTGCCTCAGTGACCTCATCTGTAAAATGGGGATTAAGACCGTGAGCCCCACGTGGGACATCCTGATTCCCCTGTGTCTACCCCGGCGCTTAGAACAGTGCTCGGCACATAGTAAGCGCTTAACAAATACCGACATTAATTGATTAATTAAGTCCGGAACACAGGTAGGGGTGGGCTGCTCTTTAGGTCCCGCTTCAGGGAGGCAGAGTGTCGGAAACCCGGCCCGGTCCTCTGGACGCCGTGTGCACAGGCTGTGTTGTATAACGATGTTGTAATGGATGGGAGCAGGCGGAAATATTCCCGGCCTCGAGGCAGCCAAATGCCTGAAGTTGACCCCGGATGCTAAGGAGAGGTTTGGGGTTTCCCAACCCGGTTCTCGAGGGATCGAAGCCCAGCTCCCACCTCGGGGAAACGGGTGTATTTTCGGCGGGCCGCGGGGGCTACGCTGCTCGGAAACGCCAGGGAACGGAAAGATTCCGGTCCAGAGTTTCCCGGAAACGGGGCATTCTTCAGCCCCTAGAAATGGCATCTTCCTCCTCCGTCTCCTCCTCTTCTTCCTCCACTTCTTCCTCTAACGATTTCCCTCAGCCAGTGGGTCCTGGAAATCGGGTTGTATTTCTTTCTCGCTTTCCTTGCCACTAATTGCTCTTCTTGGAAGTATTATTCACGTCTTGGCTTATTACCACGCACACATTAGTGGTACTCAACTTTCAGTAATCTCTTCCCTCTCTTCCTACCAGTGACCACCCCAGGCAACTAACGCGAACGTTCCCTCCCACTCCGTGTGACTCACGGCCCTCGACGATGTTTAGCTGAAATCATTTTACGAGCGGGAGACCCCTTTTTCCGAAAACTGGGAAACCCTCGGCCCCCTCCTCAGATCTCTCCTTCCCGGGGAAATCCGCTTCGCCCCGTGTCCTCGGCCGGAACGCCGAGAGATTCATTCGCTCGTTTGAGCGTATCTGTCGAGCGCATTCCCGGTGCCAAGGACCGTAATAAGTGCCGGGGGGAGAGTACACTATAATATTAAACGGACGCATCGCCTGCCCACAGAGAGCTGGGGGAAGTGGCAATAAGGGGGAAATCGAGTCCAAGACGGTGATCTGGAACAGGACGAGGGTCGCCAGCCCTAAAGAGAGGACGGAGAGGTGTGGCCGTAGCCAGAGAACAGATGATAATAATGACGACGGCATCTGTTCGGCGCTTCCTATGTGCCAAGCACCGTTCTAAGCGCTGAGCGCTGTCATCGGACCTTCTTCTGCTTCTGTGTATCCCTTTCCACTGGAGCACTGAGAATGGGTAAGTCCCCAGATTGCTAACGTTGAGCTCAGGAGACCTAGAAGCAGCGTGGCTCAGTGGAAAGGGCACGGGCTCCGGAGTCAGAGGTCATGGGTTCGAATCCCAGCTCTGCCACTTGTCAGCTGTGTGACTGTGGGCGAGTCACTTCACCGCTCTGTGCCTCAGTTACCTCATCTGTAAAATGGGGATGAAGACCGCGAGCCCCACGTGGGACAACCGGATTCCCCTGTGTCTACCCCAGCGCTTAGAACGGTGCTCGGCACATAGTAGGCGCTTAACAAATACCAACGTTATTATTATTACTATCGTTTGGCTTTTCTCGGAATCAAAGGTGGTCCTCGACCCGAGGTGCTCGCCCCTTGGAGGACACCATTAGCTCCACCTTTTAAGCTTCGGGGACAGAAAGTCATCCTCCCCCCCCCCCCCCCCCCCCCCCGGGACGCCAGGGCAAGCTAGAGCTGCTCTGGCCGCCGGTCTACCCTAACTCCTGGGCTGACCGGGCTGGAAGTCAGTCAGTCACTCATTTATTGAGTGCTCACTGTGTGCAGGGCACTGTACTGAGCACTTGGGAGACTACGATACAGTAAACGGACACATTCCCCCTCCACGACGAGTTTACGGTCTAGAGGGAGAGACGGACATTAATATCGATAGATAAATAAATAACAGATAAGGACATAAGCGCTGTGGGGCTGGGAGGAGGATGAATAAAGGGAGCGAGTCAGGGCGACGCAGAAGGGGGTGGGAGAAGCTGCTTCCAGGATGGAGCCCGGCTCCTCTCCACTGAGCAATCTCGGGATGGCAGAGATGCGGCTTTACCTCCTGACTGATCTCAGGCCTCCTGCCCCGCGGATGAGGAGTGCGTCCAGCCGGGAGGGTCTAATCCGCTTTTCCTGGCCGCTGGGATCGATAATCCCCGTTGGGAAAAGGGCCACGTTCCCCGCGGAAGGCCAACTGCCTGCCCTACACGGTACCCTTCGCTTCCCAAATGCTCTGACAGCCGCACCTCTCCGTGAGGACGCATCAGGAGGGAGGCTGATTTATTCCCCCAGGGACGGACGCCCAGTCCCGTGCTTTGTTTTCTCAACCGCGGATCTCCGAAAGAGCAAGGCTCTCCTGGAGCTTTGGGGGATTTCACTCTCCCTTTCCTTGCCTCTCTCCTGCTCAGAGGAGAGGGGTTCTAATCCCAGCCCTACCACTTAGTGATAATAACTGCGGTATTTGTTAAGCACTTATTTATGCGCCAGGCACTCTTCTAAGCACTGGGGAGGAGACGAGATAAGCAGGTTGGACCGTGGGCCGTTGGACGTGTCGGTCAACTTCTCTGTACCTCAGTTTCCACGTCTGCATAATGGGGATCCGAGACCCGTTCTCCCTCCTTCTTAGACCGGGAGCCTTATCTGGGAAAGGAACAGTTTCTGACCTCATTATATTTTATCGCCCCCGTGCTTAATATGCAGCGCCGAACAGATATTATTAATTATTGTTATTATTATCATTATCACTATTCCTCCGAGTCCTCTCTTCTACTGGTGACATTTGGTGAGCGGTGGCTCGGAACAAGGTACCGTCCCAGGCGCTGAGAAAAATTTGGTCTCTTTGCTTGGCTTCCTTCTCACCTCCCATCTGCAAATCAGAACCCAGTCAAACCTGCCAAGCAAAATTCGGGTATTTTCCCCCTGGTTGTCTGAATCCACTGACCCTTGACTGAGCCACCCCAAATCTGAACTTGCACCAGGCACCACCAGACGGGGCCCCCTTCTTCCTCTCCCACCTGTCCCGGAGCTGCCGGTTTTCTGTTTTTAATGGCAGAGGAGATGAAAAGTCTCTGATGGGGACAGGGTCGGGCTTTCTCTCCCTCCTACCTTGGAATTCCCTCTCAGGGAATTTGGGGTACAACCATATGAAGAGGCCACGTGTTCTGAAGCACAAAATATGTCAGGGACAGAGTTTCGACAATAATAATAGTAATGATGATATACGTTAAACCCTTACTTTTGGTCAAGCACTTAGCTCTCCCTCTCTAATAATAATAATAATAATAATAATGTTGGTATTTGTTAAGCGCTTACTATGTGCCGAGCACTGTTCTAAGCGCTGGGGTAGACATAGGGGAATCAGGTCGTCCCACGTGGGGCTCACGGTCTTAATCCCCATTTTACAGACGAGGGAACTGAGGCACAGAGAAGTTAAGTGACTTGCCCACAGTCACACAGCTGACAAGTGGCAGAGCTGGGATTCGAACTCATGAACCCTGACTCCAAAGCCCGCGCTCTTTCCACTGAGCCACGCTGCTTCTTCTGCTGCTCTAGACTGTAAGCTCATTGTGGGCGGGGAATGTATCTGTTTATTTTTGTCACGTATTCCCCCACATGCTTAGTACAGTGCTTTGCACACAGTACTCGCTCCAAAAATACGATTGAAAATAAATACGATCGAATGAAGCAGTGTTCTAAGCGCTAGAATAAATACACTTCAATCAAGTCGGACCACACTCCCTGTCCTACATGGCGCGCAGGCAAATTTGGAGGGAGGTCAGGTATAGAATTCCCATTTTATGGATGAGAAAACGGAGGCCCAGAGAAGATAAATGCCTGGCTGAAGGTCATGCAGGAGGCAAGCGATGGAACCTGTGACTCCCGGGCCCATGTTCTTTCCACTAGACCACATTTCTTCTCTCTAAAAAAGGGGAGGGGGAAAAAAAGCATGGAGAGAAAGAGGAGGAAGAAAGAAATTGGGCGGGGGGCGGGGGGGAGAAGACAAGAAAAGGTAACTAACACACATACACTCAGACACACACAAAACCCTCTCAACAATACAAAACACATTCATAATGCGAACACACTGTTTATTGATTTTCTCAAGAACCTAATGTGATGCAGTAGAGAGAGGGCATGACCAGTTCACTCTTCGCCCCACAGCAAGCACCCAATACACTGTTCTGCCCTCAGTAGGCATCCAGTACAGCATTCTGCCCTCAGTAGGCAACCAGTACAGTGTTCTGCACCTTGCAGTCACCCAACCCAGTCTTCTGCATCCAGCAGGCCTCCAGCACAGTGCTCTGCATAGAGTTGAGCGGTCCCGCTTCTCTGGAGAGCTCCCCGGATGTCAGAGAAAGGCAGAGCCGAGTCTGAGTGCCAAAAGGAAAGGGTTCTAAACCTGGCTCCACCACCTGTCTGCTGGGTATCCTTAGACAAGCCACTTAACCTCTCTGGGCCTCCCTTTCCTCACTGAAGATATCATTTCCGGCTCTTCTGTACCTACCGGGGAGGTTGTGACTGATGTGGAACGCCTGGACCACCTCTACTTGATCAATCAGTTGATCTATCCGTCAGTCTAATGGTATTATTCATTCAAACGTATTCATTGAGCGCTTACTATGTGCAGAGCACTGTACTAAGCGCTTGAGAAGCAGCACTGTCTAGTGGATAGAGCGCGGTGCAGGGTGTCAGAAGGACCTGGGTTCTACTTCCGGTTCTGCCACTTGTCTGCTGTGTGACTTTGGGCAAATCACTGAACTTCTCTGGGCCTCAGTTACCTCATCTGTAAACTAGAGATTAAAGTTGTGAGCCCCATAGTCATTCCTTCATTCAATCCTATCTATTGAGCGCTTACTGGGTGCAGAGCACTGTACTAAGCTCTGGGGAGAGTACAATAAAACAGTAAGACATAGAATGTGCCCGACCTGATTAGCTTGTATCTACTCCAGAGCATGGCACAGTGCCCGGCACATAGTAAGCACTTAACAAATGCCAAAAGAGAAGAGAGAGAGAGAAGAGTGAGAGAGGAGGAGATTATATTATCATTTCTCAGTTGAAGAAAGAGAAACCCAGAGAGGGTAAGTGTCTTCCCCAAAATAACCCAGGAGGTTGGTGGCCAAACTGGGACAAAGACCTGCGATCTTCCAACACCCAGCGTGGTGCCCTTTTCACTAGCTCTCATCCCCACTGTGCTTTAGGTAATTAACTGTAAGCGCGATTTCATTTTTTCAGGTTCTCATTTTGCAATTGGACCCCCGTGAACGCACCTGGGGCTTCTGACCCAATAACGTCAGCCTCTCCACTCAACTCGGTCCCAGGGAATCCAATACTAGAACAGCTAGAGGATTCACCGTCTGTTTTTCTAATTGTCTTGCTCGGTCACGGCGGAATTAGAAATCTGAAGATTTCTAGACCCTCATAAATTGAAGCGATGCGACCACGAGGCAGTCTGTGGGACGAAAACAGAAGGCCTGCCTCTATCGGCTTCCCTTCTTTTTCCTAATTTAGCTCCTGCCTCTTTTTAGGTGGGCAAGGTCTTTTGACTGTCTGTCTGGTTTTCAGCTTCTTTCTCTCCTGTCCCAGTTTCACCACCCACTAAAATAGCGGGCTGAGATCCGCGGCTTGAGGGAGAATCGGTGTTATGCTCCCGTGAAGTTCTCGGGAAAGGCGAGGGATTAGACGAAGGCTTCTGGGGGGGGGGATAATTACTTTGGTAAATATACACTCATCCTTTCTGAAAGGTCTCTGCAGTGTTTGAAGCAGTCTTGTCAGCTCCTCAGAAATGCCAGCAGCCGGACGGAATGGTGTCGGTGAGTTACTGATCACTTGAGTTTCTAAACAGCAGTCGGGGGGTTCCACGTCTTAACCGTGCAGAAGAAATGCTCTCTCAAATGTTTACCCTGTAACGATTCCTTTCAGTGAATTTAAATGTTGCTTTAGGGAAAGAGTGTGGCCTAGTGGACGGCGTCTGGGAATCAGAAGGACCTGAGTTCTCATCCGTGCTCCGTCGCTTGTCTGCTGTGTGATCTTGGGCAAGTCACTTCACTTCTCTGGGCCTCGGTTACCTCATCTGTAAAATGGGGGCTGAGACTGAACCCCATGTGGGATAGGGATGGTGTCCGACCTGATTAGCTTGCATCTACCCCAGTGCTTAGAGCGGTGCTTGGCACATAGTAAGCGCTTAAGAAACACCACCATTATTATTAGTGGAAAGAGCATGGACGCAAGTTCTAATCCCAGCTCAGCTACTGTGCGACCACAGGCAAGTCAATCAATCTGTTAAACAATCAATCCTATTTTTTGAGTGTTTACTGGGTGCACTTGGGAGAGTATAATATCGTGGAGTCGGGAGGCAGAGTCCCTGCCTTCAACGAGCTTACAGTCCAGAAGCGCTATCCTGCACTCTACAATCATTGTGTAAAAGTAGAAAGTGAAATGCAGAGATCAGTAAATTTGTGCAGAGCTCACGGAGAGGAAGAAGCGGGTGCTCCGTTTCCAGTTCAGACACATACTGGGGATGATGAATGACTGCAAGTTTGAACAGATGGTGGGGCCTCGAACAAACAAACCAACCGGCTCATCAACTGTTCCAGATCCTGCTCAGCGCCGAAAAAGCAGCCTATGAACAGCTCCAAAAGCCAAAAAAGGCCCAGCACCTTTATTGACTCCAATTTGGGTCGAGTTATCCCGGAATAGGCTCTCCTCTTAGCCTCCCTCTTGACCTTTGAGAGAAGCTGGGTGTTCATAAGCACAAGCTAACAATAATAATAGTAATAACTGTGATACACGTTAAATGATTACTCTGTGTCGGGCTCTGTACTATAGATGCAAGGTAATTAGGTTCAACACAGTCCCTGTCCCACAGAGCGCTCACAGTCTTCATTCCCCTTTTCCAGATGAGGGAACTGCGAGCCAGAGAAGTTAAGTGATTTGCCCAAGGTCACACAGCAGATAAGTGGCAGGGCTGGGATTAGAACCCGTGACCTTCTGACTCCCAAGCCTGTGTTCTAGGGAAAATGTGGTCCAAGGGGAACATGCCATTTACTGGTTAATACTGGCAAAGGCAAACACTTCTAAGTTTCCTATCCGTGAAGAGTTCTACCATTTCCATTTCACTCAAAAGTGGCAGGGCGGGGTCTGCCCCGACCAAGAAGCAGAGTGGTCTAGTGGCTAGAGCACAGGGCCGGAAGTCAGAAAGACCTGGATTCTAATCCTGGCTCCGTCCCTCGTTTGCTCTGTGACCTTAGGCAAGTCATCTCTCTTCTCTGGGCCACGGCCACCTCATCTGTCAAATGGGGTTTAAGACTGTGAGCCCCATGTGGGACATGGACTGTGTCTAATCTGATTAACTTACATCCATCCCAGCGCTTAGTATAATGCCTACCATATAGTAAGTGCTGATCAAATAACATTTTTTAAAAAAGGCTACCATTGCTGGTTAATCAATACCATACCATCACCAGTCTTATCTGCCCAGGAAGACTGTCTTGGAAACTAACCCAATTAGGGTCCCAAAGTGGTAGCGAGTGAAGAAAGAGCATCCGTTTTATACCTGAAATGTCCTTGCGTTTGCAGAGATGACTGTAGAGTTGTATAAGCTCCCCTCTAGACTGTCAGCTCACTGTGGGCAGGGAATGTGTCTGTAATAGTAATAATGATGATGATAATAATCGCGGTATGTGTTAAGGCACTGGGCTAAGTACTGGGGTGGATACGAGAATACATATCATTATATCGCAGTCTCCCAAGCGCTTGCACACAGGGAGCCCTAATCATTTCGACTAAATGATTGATTGATAGTCCAGCACCCTATTTGGGTAGACATGTTCTCCGTTGCCCACCACAAGGAGCTTACAGTCTAGAGGGGGATATTAAGACTAAGAAGACCTATTAGTCTTATCTCCTAGGGGCCAGCCAAGCCCTATTTAGGTGTTGGAACTTAAAAGTCATATTGCTCCCAGGCAGATTTAGGCCAAATAAAGGGATTTTTTTTCCCCGAAAAATCCTTTCAGAAAAGTTATCTGCTCTCTGGATTCAGCCATCATCTCCAGGGCCAAGCAGAAGATAGAACCCAGGCTCCCGAATTCCCATCTAGTTTCCTTTGAGCCCAAACGTGCCATCCCGTTAGAAACACTCCATTAACCTCCAACAATAGGGCTGGATTGGAGGAAGTTGTCAGAGCTTTGTTTTAAGCAGCTTGCCTGAGGAATATACAGTTGATCAATCGATCAATCAACCAATCAGTGGTATTTATGGAGTGCTTATTGTGTGCAGGACTTAGCTGTACTAAGAACTTGGGAGCATGCAACACACCAACCTGACAAGCAAATTCACTTGATGACTGTGGTTTCGGAAGAAGAATAGAAGGCTGTCATCCCTGATTAATGTGTGGCCCCATATTTGGCCTGGAAGGAGAGGGTGATGGTGAAGCAATATGGCAGCTTCCAGAGCCAGACCCACTGTGGCAATAGCGGCCCGAGGATTCGGTGGGTCATTGATTTAAGGGTCTCTTCATTTCCTGCCACTAAATGGGGAATTCAGAAGGGAAAACGGGCCTCTAAGCCCTGGCCATATGGCATTTCTGGAGACAACTCAGACATTCGTGTTGAAATATTTTCTGAATTTTCTTGTGGAACTGAATTTGGAAGCCCTTTTTATTTTCCACACAATTGGCGAATCTTCCAAACATGTCCTTTGAATAGGACTTTTTAATGGCGAAGGCTTTTATCTGGGTCAGAGCTAGGGAAATCTCTGCCTTAACAACCTCGATGGACATCTGATGAGGAAAGAGAAAGTCAAGATGAATCCTTGGGGAATGAATAAAAAAAGCCAGCCTGGTAGTCAATCGGTCAGTTGTATTTCTTGAGCGCTCACTGTGTACAGGGCACTGCATTAAGTGTTTGGGAGAGTACAATAAAACAGAGTTAATAGGCAAAATTCCTGGCCAAATTACCCAGGTTTCAACAGTGGCATAGGATGTTTGGAAGGACAATATAATGGTTGCCCTTCTGGACAAATAACCAAATTATTTTGGATGCTACAATTTTCTGCAACTTTGTGTGTGTGTGTGTGTGTGAACCTGTGAGTAAAATTATGACTCTTCTAGCAAGCTCAATTATCATTGGTTATCAGAAAATATGGACACCAGCTCTTGGTTTAGAAATGGGAGGAAGGGTGAAGAAGCCGATGAACAATGTGTCAGTGAAAAGAGCAAGGTTCTGCAAATTGGGGGACCTGTTTCCTAATCCCAGTTCCACCCCTTGTAAACTGTGTGATCTTGGGCAAGTCATTTAACTTCTCATCTCAGTTCCTTCATCTGAAGAGGGGGATTAAATACCTGTTCTCTTCTACCTGTTCTCTTCTCCCATTAGACTGTAAAGCCCGAGAGGGAGAGGGATTGGGTCCAGTCTGATTGGACTGTAATTATTCCAATGCTCGGCACGTTGTAAGCGCTTAACAAATACCACAGTTATTATTGTTATATTGGGAGAAGGCCAGAGAGAACAGATCCATGCCCTGTCACACCACACAAGCTGAACCAACATTTCCCCTGAGGCTAGAATTCATGAGAATGTGAGTGGGTGTCAGAGTAACTGGAACAGTATGGAAAGACTTCTGCTTTCCTATCCGGGAAATTCCTGCTGGAAAAATGCACGTTAATTGGTCCATTAAGGACCATTTGAGTCTTCCCATTGTCAGACGGGCTCTCGTGCTTTCTTTAGAATTTCTTAGGAATGGGCAGGAGATGTGGGTTTGGTGGAGGAGGCCTTTGAACGTGAATTGGTCATGTGGTTTGAGTAGGCTACCCCCCCCCCCCCCCCCCCCGGGTCACTCCCCACTTCCCAACTTCCTAAATGGGAACAAATTTCCCAAGTGGAAATTTGCAAAATTGAATTACCGATTGCAGAAAACCTTGAAACTCTGGGATGAAAGGCAAGATGTGATTGCATCATGACTGCATGATGGTTCTAGGGTTAGACCGCTTAAAACAGTGAGAGGTTCTGAGCCGTCGGAGCTGGTCATTTAGGGGTTCAGGATCCTGGCTTCCCTCTGGTTCCAGGAATTCATTCATTTAGTTGTATTTATTGAGCTCTTACTGTGTGCAGAGCACTGTACTAATTGTTTGGGAGAGTATAATACAACAATAAATGGACAAATTCCTTTCCCACAGTGAGCTTGACAATTGAGAAGCAGCGAGGCCTAGTGGAAAGAGCTAGAGGCTGAGTCAGAGGACCTGTCTTCTGCCACATACCAGCTGCGGGACCTCGGGCAAGACCTGGGTTCTAGTCCCGACTCGGCCACTTGTCTGCTGTGGGACCTTGGGCAAGTCACTTAACTTCTCTGTGCCTCTGTTACCTCATCTGTAACGTAGGGATTAAATCCTACACCCACGTATTTAGACTGTGAGCCTCATGTGGGACGGGTACCGTGTGTCCAACCTGATTAACCTGTAACCACCCCAGTTCTCGGTACAGAGCTTGGCACGTAGTAAATAACAATTAATATAATCGTATTATTATTGTTATTATTATTATTTTGAATGCCACCCTCCATCATGGTGTTGCTCTGGAGGGGATGGATGAAACAGGCACCTGTCAATCAATCGATCATACTTCTGGAGCACTTATTTGGCGCAGGGCACTGTACTAACCTCTTGAGAGATTACTCTAGGATAAACAGACATGATTCCTGCCTTCAAAGAGCTTACAACCTAAGGGAACCTTTATA